>NC_059304.1:12161392-12208892 GCF_017591435.1 Portunus trituberculatus | reverse complement strand
CTTGGGAGGGTCGAGGACGTCTCAGGAATCCAACATCCATCTTCAGTTTAGTCTAGTTTCGCGACACGTGCGCATCATGCTTCCAAGTGTTGTGTCCATGATAAATACCAAAATGGAATCAGAATGAAGCAACACAAAACTAAAAAAAATGTTGAAGCTCACTGGGCTTTGCGAACTTATGAGTAAAGTCGAAAATCCATCACGGACACAATCAAAAAAGATTTGCGGAAAATCCCAGATGTTCCAAAAACCGGAGTGCGTGCAAGGAAGAGGAGGAAGAAGAGGAAAAAGAAGCTGCCATGCATGCAATAAGGAAATCTGGCAATAGGATGACTGAGCTGGATGGTGGTGATGGTGGTGGTGATGGTGATGGTGGTGGTGGTAGTGCTGGTGGTGTCGGTAGTGGTGGTGGCGGTAGCGGTGGCGTCGTCTAGTCTAACAGTTATTCCACCGTCATCCCACAATACTGCCCTCTAAAATAAGCCAAAGTAGAATGAAAGGTAAGATCTGATTCAATCTACGGAGGCAGCCATGCAGGTTTACCTATACATCACAGGCTGCTCGTCAGGTGATTCAGATGAAGCAGACAGTTTTGCAACACGCGCTCCCTGACAATGCGTCCACCACACACCAAAGAGTCAGGATCAGTTGGAAGGACTATACAGGGCATCCCTCGTTTCACCAACTCACTTATCTCCCAGCTTCGTGTCTCCATGTGAACAATAGTGTTTCAGGAAACAGACCTGTGTGCAGTAATAGGAACACTAAATATGCATTGAAAACTATTTGAATGTCAGCAAAAGAGCATGCTAAAGAGAAGGAGGCATTTACCACCCACGCCAGCACTGAGCCTCGCGCTTAATACACAACACAGCCCTAATTTGCGAAGCTCAACGTGGAGGATTTTCACGAAGGATAATCTGTGACGCAGGTTCTGTGCTCGACAAACAGTACAGTAGACAATCTTCACAGAAACACCCATAGTGCTCCACATGTTCATCCTGTGCAGGTCAGTGACCCACCTAAACTGAAGCGAAGTAAGTTATGCTGGCAGGGAGCAATGGCCAACAATAACATTATATTTAAAAGAAGATAACGAATACATGACGGAACATCAAAGGCTCCTCACTCTTTCGTTGCCAGATTATGCATCCATGAAGCGAGGTAAGTTATGCTGGCAGGGAGCAATGGCCAACAATAACATTATATTCAAAAGAAGATAACGAATACATGACGTAACATCAAAGGCTCCTCACTCTTTCGTTGCCAGATCTATGAAAAGAGAAAGCGGCTCAAAGTGAGCAGCTGGAGCTGACTTGTTGAAAGCACCTCCTATTAAACAAAGAGGTCGAGATTCACATCCAACTGTACGACGTCATAGAATTTTATATCATTGCCACTCTGATAACCTTACATTGCCAAGTGACAGCGCATCATGTTTTCCAAGAGGAAGAGAAACCCTCAGCTAACGTGCCTGAATGAGCAGACTCGACAGGCTGGAGCACATCCCGCGGCTTGAGGAAGTGTTAAGCGGCTGAGCCAAAGTGGTGCAGACTCTCTCACCAAACCGTTATATCAATTGTTATCTGATTGTTTTTACTCATAGGCCTACCGTATTACATTACCTATTTATTCATTATCGAAATTATCATGCACGAATCATCTCTCCACTTCAGCTAGTTGTACAGCAAAACACCCATACCACTGAGCGAAATTAAATTACCACTGTTACTATTATTCTTATTACGCAGTTACTAACATTATCGTCAATAGCAAAAACTCCTAAATAACTACTCTCATAAAATACAAACACACATACAGACAAAAAAAAAAAAAAAAAGCAAAACATACCTTTCTGTAACACTCAGGAAAAGTCACAATTTTTGACAGCAAGACTGAACCACCACCACCACTACCACCACCCCCATACTGAGGAAAGGAAGGAGGGATGGAGGCAGGCGGAAAGCAAGCAAAGAGGGAGTCGACACTTGTCATTCTGAGCACATGGAGGTCACGAAGCCAAGGAGTGGGCGGTGGGTGGCCAGGGACGCTGATGGCAAATTGAAGACAAGCTTATTTCAGTCAGGAAGCGAAGAAGAGGTGACGGGGAGGGTACAGTTAGTGGTGATGGTCGTGTTGGTGATGTTGGTTGCTGCTGTGGTGGTGGTGGTGGTGGTGGTGGTGGTGATGGTGGTGGTGGTATTCGTGTATGTTAATGGTAGCGAGGTAATTTGATATTTTTCTTGGTTTTTCATTCTCGCAGTGGAAAGTGGATGAAAATAATGTAAGAATTATTTTCAGGGATGACTTTAGTGTTTGCATGGCAGTCAGTCCACCTCTGTTTTCCATGAAATGCGAAAATCAAGGACGTGCCTTTGTGTATGTGTGTGTGTGTGTGTGTGCGTGTGTGTGTGTGTGTGTGTGTGTGTGTGTGTGTGTGTGTAAGTGTGTGTGTTTAGGGGGAAGGAGGACGGTGAGTGGACGAGCCTGGCATGGAAAAGTTTCTCTATCTCTTTCCACAAATTGGGAAGGCCTAAACCTGAATATAGATTGACAACATAAAATGAAGAGGCGTTCCAGTAACCCAGTTCCCCGCAACTAAAAAAAGAGACAATAAAAGAAAATGAATCAGAATGGAAAATGAACGGAAAAAGAATATGCAATGATTTCCAAGTGATGAGAAAGGGAAGCACCAAATCTATTTTTACTCTTACTTATTGTATCTACATCGATGGCAGACGTATATTTGCTTTATTTACTTCAAGAACTTACACTTACCAACTACAGAAACGATAAAAAAAAACACTAAAAAAATCAACAAATCAAGTATCTTACTATCCTTTTTCCTCCCCTCTCTCTCCACCCCCCTTCCCTCTCCCTCTCTTCCCCTCTTACAAGCAAATCCACTTGAAAACCAAACTTACGTCATCAGCAATTTCATTAAAGTCTTATATCAAACCGCTACTCAGCCAGATTTTTCCTTTTATTCCAAGCTTCCCATAATCCCGTCCGTCAACCTCAAACATCTAACTTTTTAATCGCCTTTCGAAACCCACCACCCGAAGAAAAAAATCCTTCCTAATTAATTGGACAGCTCAGCGTCGCCCTCCAATCAGCCGGAAAAGAAAAAGGACGGAAGTATACAAAAGCGGGTAGAAGAACAGGGAGGAGAGAGGAGTGAGGCGGGCTAAAATGAGAGAGGAAGATGAGAAGGAAAGGCAAGGCATACTAAGGAGATGGGGACAAGATAAAATGGAAAATGCAGAGTCACGATAGGATCAGAGAAGGGAAGATCGGTAAGTAGGGAGAGATTGGAAGAGCAACTGAGAGAGATGGGAAGGTAAGGTTCTGGGGAGAGAGGTCGAAGAGTAAAGCCGAAAATAGTAGAAACGAAGGGAGGAAGAGTAGAGTTAGAAGATGATAATTTGGAGATAACGTGGAGAAAATAAAGAGGAGAGGGAAAAAGGTAAGGGTTAATGAAGTATGAGACTGAGGGAAAGTAAAGAGCAGGAGAGAAAGCATAAGATGAAGGAATATATAACAAAGGAAAGAGACTGAGTCGAGTACAATCAAGAATGAATAAAGAGGACAGGAGAGGCAGGGAAGGAAGCGGGGTGTAGGAAGACATAGAAAGGGAAAGATGCTGGAAGAAAAACAAAGGATATGGATCAGAAATGTGAATGGAAGATAACAGAGAATAAAGGAAAGGAGAATAAATGAAGAGAGAAAAGAGGGGAGAGGTGTTACGAAAGAGAAAAGCAAGAAAACTGAATAAGAGAAGATGGAAAAGGTGAGAAAGATGATCATTCTATTAACCCTGTCAATACGAGAGACAACTTCAAATTTTACAAAATCAACAGTTGTTAGTTAGGAAAGAAATAATGAAAATATGATATTAGTAGATGGGTAGGTGGAAAGATATTTGACCCCTTGATAACACACACATCTTAGAAAACTCTAATGTTATTCAAAATATAACTAAACGGATGTTGTGATAATGAAACGCTCAAAGGCGGCAGAAGGCACTCTGGCAAACAGGGAGGACATTGCTTAATTGCATGTCAAGGGATGGACTTCAGCTAATAGAAAGAAGTTACTTTCAATCATCCATGAACTTCACCTTCGTAATAGTAATGAATTTTCCCTTTTTCGTTTTTTCTTTTCGCCATGTGCGTGAAATAACGCCTACTACATACATGGAGGAAAAATTATACCACGTAACTCACAATACATTCACCACCACCAAACACCACCTACTCTCCTACTCTCTTAAAGCTGGACGAAATAAGTCGGCCTTGGTTATTGGAATCGCTTTAACTTTTTATATAAAGGCGATGGGCATCTTTTCATATTGGTTTTTCGTAGTTATTTGCCAACATCCTTTTCATTTAACAAAATTAACAATAAAAGAAAATTCAACACGATATGAAGTAAGAAAAGTAGCAAAACACACGGAAAGCAGAAGCATTTCACTCTGAGTCTGTCTTTTCTGATACAATGAAAACTATTTACAGCATTCTGTCCAGGTCTCTCCTGTCTTTATGACATTCCCTCAATATGTGAAGACACTCACCCGGCCATGTTACTTAACTAATTTTTCGCCTATATTCTCAAATAATTCATTTCTTACAATTTTCTCTGTATAGTTAGAGGATAACCGTTTTGATCCTTATTTATATTAGTTTCCATACAAATGGCTAGTTTTCTATGAACTCACTCTGACACAGAAAACGAGAAAAAAGTGAATACAAACTAATATCTTCCAAAACACACCTACACAAACACTACCATATGGAAGTGAATGTAATGTTATGACTTCCAATCAAAAAAATCTTACCTATAACTAACAATACTTGACTAAGAAACAAATATACGCCATGACTATGCCGAAGAATTAACACAATACTTTGATGACTCTTACAAGGAAAAGCCTATTGAGGGAATCTTATCTTCAATGAAAGTTTGTTATTACTATAGTATCGATTACATTGTTGACAAAGTATTGGTGTGTGTGTGTCATATGCAAGACTTGTGTTGAAGAAGGATGCTGTGGTGATAACTTATTGATTCTCTCTCTCTCTCTCTCTCTCTCTCTCTCTCTCTCTCTCTCTCTCTCTCTCTCTCTCTCTCTCTCTCTCTCTCACGTAAGTAGCTCAAAACAAAAAAAAACATGCACCAATAATACAAAACAGGCTCACAGCACAGCGGCAACCACGGATGTTTTGCTCCTGTCTCCTCCGCCAAGGCCTCACCAACGCCTCTCCTTCGTGCCCAAACCTGAATTGAAACTTGTGGTCCGTATTCAGAAACACCTTGCTCTCTCTCTATGACAGTTTTCAAGGCCACAGACATGACTAGCCGGGTTTTGAAGACATTTTCTCCTTATAATAATCTACAAATCGTGCCAATCGCATGTTTGGGAGGGTTCCAGTCACACAGCTTTGCTTGATAGGGTGGAATCGAAAGCTATTCGTCTCATCTGACTAACTGTCTTCACTCTCTTTCTCACCGCCGAAATGTTGCATCCCTTTCTATATTTTATCGCTATTTTCATGGTAACTGTTCTACTGATCTTGCTAACTGCATACCTCCCCTCCTCCTGCGGCCACGCTGCACAAGGCTTTCTTCTTCCTCTCATCCTTATTCTGTCCAACTCCCTAATGCAAGAGTTAACCAGTACGCTCAATCATTCATCCCTTTCACTGGTAAACTCTGGAACTCCCTCCCTGCATCTGTATTTCCAAATTCCTACAACTTGTCTTCTTTTAAGAGGGAGGTATCGAGGCATTTGCTCCCCTAATTCTGGCTGACGGGTTTGGCACTTTTTGTACTCTTTGGAGAGCCAGCGCTCAAGTGGGCTTTTTTCTAACTTTCTTTTTTTTTTGCCCTTGGCTGGCCCTCTTCCCTACGTAAAAAAAAAAAAAAAAAAAAAAAATCCACCCCAGAAACAATAAAAATATCCATATAAACCTGAATATTTTTAAGTGATGATGAGAAAGCTAAGTGTTTAAGAATACTGGCCTGTATTTCAATAAGTTTTGGGCAACAGAGATGATGAATAGCATTGTTATGACTTTTTTTTTCCACAAAGATGAAGTGAAATCCTTGCCAAACTCTCTAGAATAATAATGAAACATATTAAAAGAACTAACTTCGTCGAAACTGTGTTAGAAGTTGTCGGGTTAGGTCCGTAAATAACGTCCAGGATATTGTTCACGGACCTGGACAGCCATTTTCCGCCCTGTAAAGTCTGCGACGAGCTACATACCTTATACTTTTGTCCCTCGCTCCTCCCACGTGCCACCTACTGCACGCTTGGCAAGTGGACGGTGACAGGACATTTACTCGAAAATTATTGTTGTTTTCAAGGTTTTTCCTATGCTACCTTTTTTTTTTTTTTTTTAAAGTTCAATCATGACATTTTTTTTACCTCTTTTTTTCATGGTTTTCAGTGAGAGTTATTATTCTCAAGTTTCTTCATTAAGTGTGTGATGTTTGTTACACGAAAACTTTTGTGGTCTTCAGTGGCTGTTTACCCTTGTTTTCTTCAAATATCCCACCTTTTCACTGTGCTCAAAAACACCACGTAGCTGACACATCTTTTTTACTTTTTTACTTTATTTCATCCTCTCCACCCTCCACTGGTGCGCTAAATAAAGACACACACCACTACAAGACCAAGCCACTGAGGGACAAAGAAAGGCTCACTGCAACCACCACCACCACCACCACCATCACTACTGCCACCATCACCACCACCACCACTGTCTTGCCTCTAGCACACGTTGCCTAGACGGAACTGCACCATTGTAATTAACTTCCATTAATGAAGGCTTCCCTACCCCTTCTCTCCATTCGCTTCGTTGCCACAGCTGTAAATTCCTGCTATCTGTTCTGTGCCCCTTTCGTTCCCTCTCATTATCACTCATTACTGCGCTAGCCGGTACCATTACACCCTCTATTAGTCTGCCTTTACTGCTTCTCCTCTCCTACTTCCCTCCCTCTTCTGCCTGGCTACTTTTCCTTACACCGTCTTATCTATTTTTTTCACTGCTCGACAAGTCTTCCTGTGGATGTCAATTTTACACATTTATTATCCCACAGATACATCTACTTTTATCTACTTTTGTCTGGGGAAAGAGCAATATATGAAGCTTTTGTGTGTATGTGTGTCAATGTGAAGGATTTGCACTGTGCTCGAGTGTGGATATGAAAAGGCAAGACAATAACAGCCTTCTCTCTCTCTCTCTCTCTCTCTCTCTCTCTCTCTCTCTCTCTCTCTCTCTCTCTCTCTCTCTCTCTCTCTCTCTCTCTCTCTCTCTCTCTCTCTCTCTCTCTCTCTTAGAAAACACCTGCCTATAGCACAGTCACGCACCACTACTAGTCCAAGGTGAGGTGCAGGTGTCCGCAACGCCACACACACTGACACACACACACACACACACACACACACACACACACACACACAGGTGCACCGAGCCATCGAGGAAAACATGTGATCGATTCCAACAAACAAGTGAAGGGGAACAAAATTTTACCTTGTGTTAGTAGAAAAGCTGCACGTGGTGTGTACATGTGTGTGGGAAATGGAGGGGGGGGAGAAGTGTAAGTGTCTGTCTCTCTGTCTCTGTCTCCCTCTTTCCGTCTTTGTCTCTGTCTCCCTCTGTCTCTCTGTCTCTGTCTCTGTCCTCTTTCTGTCTCTCTGTCTCTGTCCCCCTCTTTCTGTTTCTCTGTCTCTGTCTCCCTCTTTGTCTCTCTTTCTTTGTCTCTGTCTCTGTCTCTCTTTCTCCGTCTCTCTGTCACTGTCTCCCTCTTTCCATCTGTCTCTCTGTCTCCCTCTTTCTCTGTCTCTCTTTTTCTCTGTCTCTCTCTCTCATGGCGGCACCACTCACTCCCACCTCCACCATCCCTTATCTGTCCCTCACCTACTACCTACCAGCCCTGAAGAGTCGCTGGGAAGGTCATGCTTTGTCCGTCCCTCCCAGTCAGCCATCCCGTGCGTCACCATCAGCGCCTCCTCCCCTGCCAAGGCCGCCCACGAGGTACACGAATTCAATAGCGTTAAAGCCGCAGAACTTTTCCAGCGAGCAGTAACTCAAGAGAAGAGTGAAGAAGCTCAAGAAGGCGACAAGGGTAAATTAGATTCGCTTCAAAGTCCCTTCACGAATTGGTGTGTTAAGTTTAGCGAGAGCAAAGCCAGACGTGAAGTGGTCTCTGTGGTCTGTGTTCAGCTTGTATACTTAAATAAATGAATGAATAAATAAATGTATAGATTAATATGTGTATGAACTCTTATATGCTTTGATTTCTATCTATTTTTTTTTTTTTTTTTTTTTTTTTTTTGGTTAGTTGAGTTTTCTTTGTCGCTCTCCACTCCTTCACCGAGAGGATATTTGTTAAACCGTCATTAAACTTTCATGGAGTCTATTGAAAATCTCAGTGACTTCAGCTGATGCAGAAACTTCTAAGATTAAAGATGAAGGTGGAGTGTCGTAATGTTTAAAAAATAGCTGTTTTTAATCTAGGGCAACGAAAGGATAAAGAAAAAGAGCCCCAAATGTATACAGTCAAGCGAAATTCAGTATTAAGAATAAGCACTTGCAATTTCTACATCTGCCCATAACATTTTTACAACTAATGACAGTACGACACTTGTTGCTTCCTTGGTGTAACTGAGTCATTTTACAGACCTGAAATTAAACTATATTTATCAAAAAGCTTCATCTACACGACACACTCTATTTCGACCTCTACGGTATCTTTCTGAGCAATATTATAAATTTGCAACACAACAAAGAAGGGCTGAAAAATATAAACTATTATTACTACTTGGCCATTCATGGTGTCTTTCAGAAATACATAATTGACTTGCAGTACAGTATATCGTTAAAGGGCAAGGCAAATAATGGGTCACTGCCACAAAAATGTATCAGGTGAAGAGTTTTGCATGTACTCTATATAAAGATCTTTCTGTGTCTATCCTACATAACTACACAAGCCAGGTGGTCACAAGTGAAGAAAATAAGGGATATCTATACTTTTTTTTTTATAACTCGTCCTATATAAATACGTACGTACGAGCAACATGTCTTCCATCGCCATCTGTGACTTCAATGTACTTCGTTTCACCGAGTTTACTCAAGACACACTTGTAGACTTTCATCTGATTGACTCCACTTAAGATTCATAGCTTTATTATAATCAAAAGTCTAGTGAACTTCCTCTCCTCTTCCTCCTCATCCACTTCCTCTTTCTTTTTAATCGCAAAATTTCTTCGTAATTTATGATCAATTACATGAAGTCTTCATAATTAAGATAAAACTTTTAATCATATTAATACCAATGATAATAAGAATATCAAATAATGCTATCATCATCATCATCAACAACACCAGCAGTAGAGAGAAACCTCTGTAGTAGTAGTAGTAGTAGTAGTAGTAGTAGTAGTAGTAGTAGTAGTAGTAGTAGTAGTAGTAGTAGTAGTAGTAGTAGTAGTAGTAGTAGTAGTAGTAGTAGTAGTAGTAGTAGTAGTAGTAGTAGTAGTAGTAGTAGTAGTAGTACTTCTCTCTCTCTCTCTCTCTCTCTCTCTCTCTCTCTCTCTGTTGTCACTTTCCCTTCCCCTATTCCCCTTCCCTCCTACCCCTCCCTTTACCCTCCCTCTCCCCCTGCTTCCCTTCTCTCTCACTCCTCCCTCCTACCTCTTCCCCTCCCCTCCCTCCTTCACTTCTCTCTCTCTCTCGCTCTCTCTCTTTCTAATAATGTCATGTTATTAATACAATGTCTAACCCACCTGCACAAAGAAGATGTTGTCAGTGTACAAAAGAGGAACACAGATGTGTTAATTGTCAATGTGTGAGACAAAACAAAAAGTGTATAAATTGTAGAAAGGGAGATGGATGCCAAAACCCCCTGGGACGTGACCACCAGGGCAGGGAGAGGGAGGAGGAGCCGGGGGACAGCCAGGAATCCCAGCAGGATGAGGAACAGGAGCGAACGATGGAGACAGAGATGGGAGGGGAGGCTGCCCTGCCATCAACACCGTCACAACACACCCCATCGCTACCGCAACACAACGTGTACGCCGCGAGACATACAAACGGGAGGAGAAACTTAGTCTGGAAAGGACTAACAGAAGAAGAAACAACCATGTGGGTGAACAACACTTACATAGAATTAGCTGGGTGGTCTACATGTCATCTGTTCGATCCACCAAAGTGTGCAGCCACCAACAAAATTGTACAAGAGATGGTCATCCTCCTCAACAATTACTTACAAGAGTCACCCTCGCACCGTATGCGATGAAATTATTCTTCACACTGCCAAAACTCTTCTTTCAAAAGACACATAGGAATGCGAAGGTGGCGGAAAACGTGAAAGCCGTCGCAAGAAGAGTGGGTCTATGGCAGAACAACCAACTGGATGAGCTCCTGGAGGAAGCCCGAGCCATCCAGAAGAGGCTGCCAAGACCATCAGGAAACCAACAAAGGCAGGAAGACAAAGCCCGTAATTTCGCTGGCAATATGCGGCAAGGACAGGTGTCCAAGGCTCTGCGGGCACTTAATGAACAGCAGTCAGGTGGTGTGTTGCCCCTCACCAGGGAAACCATCCACCTGCTGAAGGAAAACATCCTCCCCAGTGACGAAGAGGGCCTCAGGATGCAGGGGCCTTTCCGCAAGCCCAATGATGTCATCTACGAGGTGATAACTGGAGAGATGATCTGGAAGAAGTCTCCAGACACACGGCAGTGCTGGTCCCTCAGGACTAGACGCTAGAGGGTGGCGTCGCCTGTTGAGCGGCGCACTCTGTGGCAGTGCCGCTAACGACCTATGCGGCGCCCTGGCAGCACTGGCGAGGAAGCTTGCCACCACAAATTGTCACCACGTCGAGGCTCTCACCGCATGCCGATTAATCCCGCTGGACAAAAAGCCGGGATGCAGACCAATTGGCATCGGCGAGGTGATAAGACGCATCGTGGGTAAATGCGTCATGACGGTGGTCAAGGACGACGTGAGGAGGGCAGCGGGGAACCTGCAAGTGTGTGCAGGACAGCAGGCAGGAGGGGAAGCCGCCATCCACGCTATGAGGGAAATATTCAGTGAAGACAATTGTGAAGCGGTGTTATTAGTGGACGCCAAAAACGCTTTCAACACTATTAACAGAAAAACAATGCTTCATAACATTCGAGTAAATGTCCTCTCTGGCACACTATGTAGAAAACACATATAGTGACCCCTCGGATTTGTACATATGTAGTAATAGTGGTAATAGTGTTAAGGTGTTAAAGTCCATGGAAGGGACAACACAAGGTGACCCAGTGGCCATGGCGATGTACGCCCTCGGACTTTCAGTGCTGCAACAAGTTATCTCATATGAGAAAACGAGTGTGAAGCAAGTGGCGTACGCGGATGACCTGTCAGGGGCCGGCAAAATAACAGACTTGAAAAATGGTGGGGCTTAGTGAACGATAATGGTCCCATCATAGGGTACACACCCAGTGCCGCTAAGTCCGTCCTTATTGTAAAGCCTGAACACTATGACAGTGCAGTGGATAGCTTCAGTGGCAGTGGAGTTATAATAACAAAGGATGGACAGCGGCATTTGGGTGCTGTCATCGGAACAGAGGAGTTCAAGAAGGAATACATAGGAGAGAAGGTGAAGGAGTGGATACATGAGGTGGAGGTCCTGTCTGACATGGCCAGGACTGAGCCTCATGCAGCCTACTCCGCCTACACCCACGGCTTGCAGCATCGATGGAGATTCGCCATGCGCACCATCCCAGGCATCAGCCCTCCTTGCACCACTGGAGGTCTCGATAAGGAACACCTTCATCCCAGCGTTACTGAGATCCCACACCATCGGAGATGGGGAGAGGGCGCTGCTCGAACTTCCACCAAGACTGGGCGGGATGGGAATCACCTCCCCTAAGAAGTTAGCGACTGTGGAGAACCTCAACTCCCTCAAGCTCACCAGGTCCCTCACAGAGAAGATCATTGCTCAGGACGCACATGGTGAAATAGCCCAAAGTGCAGTCACTGAGCAAAGACGAATTATATCTAGAGACAGGCAACAACATCAACGAAACTGTCTCGAAGACCTGATAAACATCCTGCCTGCAACCACAGTGAGAAAAATCCACACTGCACAGGAAACGGGAGCCTCTAACTGGCTAACGTCACTGCCCATTGGAGCGAAGGGCTTCAGCCTCAACAAACAAGAATTTGTCGACGCCATTGCTCTGAGGTACGGCTGGCCGGTGGAAGGACTCCCCAGTACCTGTGTGTGTAGTTCCCCCAATGACGTCAACCACACCATGACGTGCAAAAAGGGGGGATTCGTATGTATCAGGCACGATGAGGTGAGAGATCTGACCGCCAGCATGCTCAGGAGGTGTGCCACGATGTCTCCACTGAACCGACCCTCCTACCGCTAGACGGCGAGCACCTGCGCTACAGAACAGCCAACACCACCAACGAGGCTCGAGTCGACGTCAGCGCACGAGGGTTCTGGACAAGGGACAGAAAGCATTCATGGACATACGGATCTTTGACCCGATGGCCGCCTGTCACCACGAACTCTCCCTGGAGGCCGCCCACCGCAAGAATGAGCAGGAGAAGATCCGAGCGTATGGGGAGAGAATCCAACACGTTGACCAGGGCAGCTTCACACCTCTGGTCTTCACCACATCTGGCGGGATGGGCTCCAAGGCTCAGTGCTTCTACTCAAGACTAGCCGACCTAATGGCAGAAAAGAAGCACCAGCCAAGGAGCCATGTCGTCGCATGGATGAGGTGCCGTCTTTCATTCTCCTCCTCAGATCAGCCCTCCTGTGTCTCAGGGGACAAGGCATTCCACCCCATACCTGCAGATTTAAGTGGCCTTGACTGCGAGGCTACAGTGGTGGAGAGTGGCATAAGAGTAGATAGAGTAGAGGTAGAGTGAATTTATAGCTAACAACTAATGTTTATATTATAGAGTATTAGATATGGTTGGATGCCACAGTCATTAGCGAGAGTTGGGGCTAATGACCTCCAAGTAGTGGAGCCCCAATTGACGCATCAATAAACATGGGGTGGAGGTATTCAGTAGTAGTAGTAGTAGTAGTAGCAGTAGTAGTAGTAGTAGTAGTAGTAGCAGTAGTAGTAGTAGTAGTAGTAGCAGTAGTAGTAGTAGTAGTAGTAGTAGCAGTAGTAGTAGTAGTAGTAGTAGTAGTAGTGGAGCAGAAGCAGTTCAGCAGTAGCATGGCAGATAGAGGGATTAGCAGCTTCAGCCAGCAGCTGGGTCTGCAGGCACCACCGTCAGTCAGCCACAGGTGCTTCAGAAGAAAGTCAGCTGGGTTCCTCCTGAGATTATGTTGTACTGTATAATTATCTCTGTTTACAAGATTAATTTCTCAGCCAAATGAGAAATTATCAAAAGAAACGCTGGCATTACGTCGTCTCCTTGTTATTACTGTACTATGTAATTAAACTCTGTTTGTTAAACTATTTTCCTTTAGTCTCTGGATATAATTATTTATGTTTACAAGATTAACTTTTAAGTCTAATAAGTCTCATGAAAATTTCTTAAAAATAGCGGAAAAAAACAAGAAATACATGGCGATAATATAAATAGTTGTACAGTCTTAACAAAAGCAATAACAGCATCAAAGCAATCTCATTAACTCTTGAACTTGATAACTTACGAAACTAAAACACATACCTAAACACATACCTAAACGTCGCCCACTCTTAACGTCCAACATACCAAAAATACTCCACACCCACTGAAGGAAAGTATATGAGAATTACACAGACACACATTTCGTCAGGGGTCGGGGCTCTGAAAGACGCACAGAGGCGGCCAGCATCCCCTCAGCCTGGGGCCTAAAGTCACCCTTGGGAGAGGAAATAGAAAAGGAGATGGAATGAAATAGGTTGGTGGGTGTGTGGAGAAAAGGCAACGCCATCAATACAGGTGGTATTATTACTATTGATGTCCTTTTCGTTGTTGTTAGTTGGATTATTATTATTATTATTATTATTATTATTATTATTATTATTATTATTATTACTATTATCATTATTATTATTATTATTATTATTATTATTATTAACATTATTTTTATTATTGTTATATTGCTACTATTGTTATTACTACTACTAGTACTACTATTATTACATTACTACTACTACTAATACTAATACTACATTCAGCATTATAATCATCAATATCATCAAAGTAGTAGTATAAGTAGTAGGAGTAGCAGTAGTAGTAGTAGTAGTAGTAGTAGTAGTAGTAGTAGTAGTAGTAGTAGTAGTAGTAGTAGTAGTAGTAGTAGTAGTAGTAGTAGTAGTAGTAGTAGTAGTAGTAGCAAAACAAATTTTGTCGACTTATATGAAAACTTGTATCGCCAGCGGCCCTTTGAGAGATCAAACTTTGGGCACGGAAATGGAGGAATGGTTTGGCTGAGTTACAGCTCAAGAAACTGAGCTTCCTCTTTCCTCAGGCTCTCCACGTCCTCCGAGCAGCAGGGGCACTCTTACTCTCACCAACAAAGGGAAGAAACTGATGATGCATCGAGCTAATAAGCAGCAGGTGGACTGAAAGACGCACAGCCAGAGCCATGTGGGTCGGAACGAGATAATTGCAGCAGTATAACAACATGACACACTACAAAGGATAAGAGTCACCGAGGATGATGCAAGCGGCAGAAACTAATGGAGGAGACTCGTATACATGTCGCCAAACCATCTTACTGGAAAATGTATAAGGAATAGTCGAAGAACAATATACTACTTACCGCTCATGACATTCTTGGTGTGATGACCTATTTCACTTCCCGGCCCTGTTCTTTCATATGTAGGCCAGACAAAACCAAGGGTATGGCAGACAACAAAGATAAAAGAAACAATGATGGCCGTATTTACAAAGACTTGCTCTCTCACTACGACTTTTTTAACCTTTTCAGTACCGTGGCGGGCTTCCATATTCCGTCTGCTTACTATCTGGTGATTTTATACAGCCTTAGAAACTTATGTGTGGAATTAAAATGGTGAAGACTGTGATCATTAATCTTCTGACCTCCATAAACCCTTCCTAATGTCAATAAAATGGTCTGATCGTACAAAAATATCTAGGTATAAATGTGTCCTAGTATTGAAGAGGTTAAAGGCCACAACTACGAATAGCGGCGCTCTTAAGAGTGTTTATGCAGATAATAGTATAGATATCTCATAAGTATGCCAAAAGAACCAAAATTCATCTTAAAAAACCAGCATCAACTCGAGCAGAGCTTTTAGAATGTAGTGAAGGCGAAGCACAGAAGAGTTTCAGAATAAAGTCCTCAAACCCCACCCCGAGAGCCTTGCGGGACGCCCACTCTGGTGCCCGACAGTCAACTCTTCGTCATATCTCGGGGTACGGATGATCTTTGCTACTCGATTTGCCGTTTTCAATTGAAGACATGAAAAAGCGAAGTCGGATGATGAAGAGAGGGAATGAGGTGGTGCAGCAAGCTATTAATGACTCTGAGGACGGCTGGTGGAAGGCATGGAGTTCGGCGGCTGAAATCGGGGCCTGAGCTTGGAGTCTGGACTGGAATTATGCTGTAAAAATGTCATGTTTGCTACAGAAGTAATGGGAGTCTGGCAAGATGGCGTGTTTCAATCCTGTCGCGCGGCCTCGGCTGAGTCAACCTCATCCATTAGCAAGATGCATCACACCATTAATTTAATCGCGAGTAGGCGGTGCTTACTGCTGCTTACGAGAGTTAAGGAGGTGACGCCCGCCATCCATCAGGCCCTCCGTGACCTAACCCCCAACCCTGCCTCGCCCCGTGCAATCCTCTAAGTGGCTCAAGAGCGTGAGTCAAGAGATTCGGTTCGTAAAAAAAAAAATCCTAAGTTCAAATACCAGAGTGTCTCCTTTCTTGGTGCAAATAACAATGACAACAACATCCCAAACAACAACACCAACAAACAATAGCACAAGCAAACTGAACAATAAAGAAAGCTTAAAACAAATGCCTGAGTGAGAGTGACGAGTAGATAAAGGGTGAATGGATGAGAGTTCTCTGAGCGTTCTTTGTTGTTCTGTTCTTAACGAGAAGTTCATTTTCTTTTACTTTCTTCTTAAATCCCAAGCTCTTAATGTTGGGGAAGGTTAAATCTGTCGTTATATTGTTGTTCTTCTTGTTGTTGTTATTATCATTATCAATTATCATTATTATTATTATTATTATTATTATTATTATTATCATCATTATTATTACTATTATTATTATTTGTTGCTGTCATCCTTTTTGTTGTTACTATCGTGTGTGTGTGTGTGTGTGTGTGTGTGTGTGTGTGTGTGTGTGTGTGTGTGTGTGTGTGTGTGTGTGTGTGTGTCAGTGTGTGTGTGTGTGTGTGTGTGTGTGTGTGTGTGTGTGTGTGTGTGTGTGTGTGTGTGTGTGTGTGTGTGTGTGTGTGTGTGTGTGTGTGTGTGTGTGTGTGTGTGTGTGTGTGTGTAATTTCCTAAGTAATCATAACATACCACCAGAGAGAGAGAATGAGGGAGAAAAGTACTCTTACACTCACACTGACTCACCTTGGCACACCCTCACCTCCCTGCCACCGTGTGCAGTACCCTCCCGGGGGCCAAGTACGTACACATGCAAGCATAAATACATACACAGACACGCATGGACGTACACGCATGTCAGAGTGGCACTACTGTGGCACTGGCAGCTGAGGAATGGGAGGCGAGGGGGGCAAGGGAGGGACGGGAAGGGAAGGGAGAGCGGAGGTGAGCCTGGTGGTGTGGTCTTCAGTGTGCCGCGAGCCGCCATTGCGAGCGGGTGTAGTAGCGCGTGTAGTGTCGTATCGATCGTCGGTCATGGCGGGGTCTATCTAACATATGGTCGCTCTGCCGTATTCTACCGTGGCCACAGCCAACGCGAGCATGTTGGCGTGGGTGATATGGACGCTCCTTCTACTCACCGCCTTCGTCCACGCCCACGCCAACCCAGGGGACAGATTCAGTGGTGGTGAGTACTGTACGATCAGCGGCCCGCCTTATCACAGCGGCCCGGCCCACCTCCCATACACACTTATCGCCCCGCACCCCCCCTCCTGACACTCCCACACCTCTCATTCTCACTCGCACTGCCAACATTTACGTGTGCGTGCGTGCATGAATGCCTGCATGGTGTATGAGGCGTAGTGCAGGTGCGGGAGGGCTGTCAGGGGGTCCGTGTCTCCATCCGGTACGTGGTGGCTGCGGCAAGAACGTTCTCCCAGCGCCAGGAACACGTTTCCGCCCAACTCCTCTTCTCCAACTCCCTCCGTTAACTTAAGGAGAATGAAAGAACGCAGGAAACATATGCATTACCCAGCCACTCCTTCCCTCCTTCCCTGCCCTCAAATTTTGGCGTCAACACGGAGGAGGGTTACGGAAGAGCGAAACATACACACGTAGTCACGAAGGAGCACACGTAACCTCGCCTCGAAACACTTGCAGCCCACGCGTACAGATAGTCGCCGCTCGCTACCTCTCACCCCGTGTAAGGAAGGAAGATGTAGCCACACCACTGTTTTGCTTTATCACGCCGCTGCAAGAGAAAGAAAAAAGCGATAGTGCAAGTACAAAATTAATGACCTACTTGTAACTGCGTAATCATGTGTATTAAGCGCTCTATATTGATTGGCAGAGTGTTGTTCAAGGTTTTTACGCACATTTCTGAGCGATGACAGCTTTTCTGCAGATGCTGAGTGTCGGAATGGCTGAAGGGAGCTATTTAGAGGAGAGAAGAAACGAGAAGGAAGGGGAAATAGAAACGAGAAGGGCTAAAAGAGAGAGAGAGAGAGAGAGAGAGAGAGAGAGAGAGAGAGAGAGAGATATGTGTGTGTGTGTGTGTGTGTGTGTGTGTGTGTGTGTGTGTGTGTGTGTGATAGGGGTGAATGTTGATGATTGATTAAAACTAAACCTTGGGTGCATAATTAACGGTGGTAAAGAGCAAACCAATAAGGGTTGACACGTAGGTGGGGTGTGTGCGTGCGTGCGTGCGTGCTCCTTATACAAATAGGGGCAGCGCAGCACCAAAGCAAAAGGGTGCGCGATGCGGCAGTTTCAGCAAACAGGTATATTTCCACAGCACTGTCATACGCAAAAAATAATGGCCCGCATTCTTTAACTCAACATCTTCAAAGGTCACAGAGATAATGAGTCAGTTTTTCATAGATGTGTTTCTGCTAAGTGATGATGCAAAATAGTTGCGCCATCACTGGAACCATGAGAACACCTAAAACCGCAGCAACGTCCACCAGAAACTGTCAAAATCGAGTCGAAATGATACACGGAAACGCCTGACAAGCCTGCTGAACACGCAGCTGCAACACTCCACTATAGGGAATCCCTGAGCCGGGCGTAGGACTAGCGACACATTTCGTCAGTCATCTGGTGCTAAATGGCGGCAATTACGTACGTTTCGCTGCTCGTTGGCCTGCCAGCAAGAGGGTTATTCACGCTGGCTGGGTTCCGGACAACAGCGCTTCACCACGACCAGTTATCGGGACGAAATGAATGTTTGGATTTTCAAGCATGTCTGTACGACTGTAGTAGTTTGACATTATCCTGCACCATCAACAGGGAGAGGAAAAAAATATGAAAACTGGATTATTCATTGTTGTTGCTCTTTAAAATAGACCTTCAGGGAACTAGACTAATGATTTACCACTACATACAACTCACATTATTGGATGACGTTAGACAGACAGAAATACAACTAAAGGAGTAGATTTTCCCACTTCCGGCGAGTATAACAATTAAAGAAGGCTGTAGAACAAAAAATTATAAAAAATACAAAGAAATTAAATAAACAAACGTTTCAGAATGGTCATGATTAAGGAAAGATGTCGAATAACAATAAAATTAGATTAAGTTAGGTTGAGTTAGGCTAAATCACGTCAAATTAGGTTAGGTCAGGTTAGCTCAGGTAATATATAACAAAATCCTCACGTTAGCAAAGCCACCTGCTCCAGACGTCACCGTGATCCTGATGCACTGGCCGGAGGAGGAGCGGCTGAGTGGCTGCCTCGTACATAACCCGCGAGGTCTTAGCTGGGCGAGCTGAGACCTGTAATGCTGATGGATGCCACGACGCTGAAAGACATGAAAGACTGGGCTGGCTAGCTGGCTGGATGGCTCGCTGGCTGGGTGGGTAGTTGTGTATGCAAACGCCTTGAGGTTAAAATTAATATTCATGCAAATCCTAAGCAACTGTGGCACAGATGGAGGAGGAGGAGGATGAGGAAGGCATGTATACAGTCATCTAGCTTGACCTGCAGCAAACTATGTATACAAGGTGGATCAGAGAATACTTCGCAGGGCAGTAACTTGTTCCTCCACTTAAGCGTCATTTCCACACAGTAAAGTGAACGTATTATGTATGCACGCTACGTTCATCCTCTTCCTCTTCTGCCTCTTCCTACTCTTCTTCCTTCTCCTCCTCTCACGTCTTACCTGCGTGATCTCTCTACACCCACGAGAAAGAGGCAGCACTTCTCTGGCTTTACTTGCTCTTCCCTTCCCTTCCCTTCCTTTCCCTTCCCTTCCCTTCCCATTCCCAACAATAGCTATCTTTTCCCCTTCCCTTCGCCATCCCTTTCCTTTCCTTAATGCTATTGCTTCTTTTTCCCCCATTCTCCTCCTCTTCTCCCTCTTCCTCCTCCTCCTCATCCTCCTCCTCCTACTACTCCTCCTCCTCCTCCTCCTGTAAGCTACCCTTCTCCCAATGAATATAATCTTCTCACCTTCATATCGACGTTCTTCCTTTTCCTTCCTTATATGTCACTCACTGCACAGGAGGCATTTTTGGCCAGAGAGAGAGAGAGAGAGAGAGAGAGAGAGAGAGAGAGGAGGCTTAGCAAGGAAATATATCACTGAAATGTGTGAAGCGAAACTTTATGAATTTACGACACAAAGTTAGACATGAATACGACGACACCAGAAGCATAGACGAAGAGGAGGAGGAGGAGGAGGAGGAGGAAGAAGAAGAAGAAGGTGGAAGAGGAGGAGGTAGTGAGTAGATCTTGCCAAATGATGGCAGGTAAATAGCTTCATTTTTCTCCACCTACACTTATGTCCTCATTCTCCTCCTCCTCTTCCTCCTCCTTCTCCTCCTCTTCCTCCTCCTCCTCCTCCTCTTCCTCCTCCTGCTCCTCCTTATTCTCATCCTCAATCTACTCCTTCCCTTTCTTTCTCCTCTTTCCCTTTTTTTTCTCCTCGTCCACAATGCCTTTCTCCTTCCTCTTCTTCCTCTCTTCCTCTCTTCCACCTATTGGCCTCCATTTTCCGCCATTCTGACCTCCAATATACTCTTCTCTCTTTATCATAATTATTCTTCCGCTTAACCTCACACTTAGTTCACAGATTTCGTCCTACTTTATAGTTCTTTCATTTGCATCCTTTGTTATCTACCCTAGTTTTTTGTTTTACCCACTTTTTTCCCTCGTTTTCTTTAGCTTTAAAAATCTCGTATTCCTTCTTTCTCTTCGTGTTTTGAAATTTCAGTCATACGCATTTTTGTTATTTTTATTGGTCTTCATATTCCATTGGTGCAGTTCCAGCTCCACTTGCCTTGCGTTCATGTTATATTTACAGCTGCAGTGGTCGCTCGCTATTGGCAGTTTTCGCGAGTAAAATGACATTCCAATATTTACAACTTCGATTCCGTTGTTATTTTGTTTTCCTTCTCACGATCCACTGAATGATTCTGAGAGAGGTAGAAGTGCTCTCTCTCTCTCTCTCTCTCTCTCTCTCTCTCTCTCTCTCTCTCTCTCTCTCTCTCTCTCGTTCTCTCTGACCCTGGCAATATGCCCAATAATGTCATTCGTGCTTAGAATACTACTTTTATTTTGTCCCATCTCATTCATCTGACCTTTTTATTGCACTCTCGGTCGATTAAAAATAAAGAGTCAATGGTGCTCTTTATGAAAACACACGCTGTCACAATTTCCTCCATTTTTCTTCATTAAACTTCTCTAACACATTCACTGTCGTCTTTAAACCCTATAAACGCTGTGGCTTCTTTCCAGACTCAGTAAATTCATGTACTAGAAGCTACGAGAGTATTGTTTTGAATGGCACAAGTGGAAACAAAGTGAGTGATGATTCTTTGTTCTTTATCTTCCTTTGTCACTTGATAGTTCTTTATTCTTCTCACCAAGACATCTCAGTTACTGAAAGGAAAGATACTGAGTTGTTGATATAGTGACTGGTATAGCAAGAAACAAGCTCATGGAGAATTAACCCCTTCAGCACCATGACGGGTCTTCACATTCATTAAGCTTACTATTTGACGATTTATTTATTTAGCTACAGAAACTTATGTGAGGATTGAAATAGTGAAGACTCTAGCTATTAATCTTCCGACCACCATAGACTCTTTATATTGCCAATGAAATGGTCTAATCGTATCTAAAACACGAGGTAAAAATGCTTCCCATTATTAAAAAGGTTAACTAAACACTATCACAAAGGCACAAAAAGGTTGACTTAACCCTTTGACTGTCACTTAGTACACCTTTTCCCTCATTACCAATCACTCTGAGACACCATTACTAGTTCTACTTCCACATCCAATCCTGAACCTGGGAAAAAATAGCAAAGTTTGTTTCATTTCATCGCTAACTTTCTTGTACATGCTTATAAAGACTTCACGCATTGCTTCTTGTTCTGCTTATTGTTTCGTGTCGCGGTGAAAGGGTTACAAGAAGAATGAAAACGTTGACCAAGTTAAAGTTAGTATTCACTTCTACATTTAAGTGGTGAATAAATGTTTCAGATACATGAAGAGATGCAGAAAAAGAAACAAAGACTGAGAAGCGGAGTTAATGCTGCGAAATTCGATCCCTTAATGATGAGAGGGAGAAGCTGACCAACATAGGAAGATGGAAAATGATGACAGATACAAAATTAACTAACAAATCTCTTCCATCAAGCAGCTCAACCCTCCCCAAACCCCATTTAGTACATATAATCATAGAGCACTCAAAGTAAAAAGGCATAAATTCAACAGCACCGTCTCCATTCACCAAAAACCAACGAAAACAACAATACAACTAAATAAATAAATCAAACACAAAATAATACTCACCTTTTCTCACAACACGCCACCTTGAGTTTCTTATCAGCACGTTATCTTTATCGTTTTTGCTCCCTCTCTCCCCGCAGTGTTAAAAGGTCTGCCTCTCCTCGCTGGGCTCTTATCGAGGAGCATCTGTCAAGGACCTTTTATCGCGCTCCTTCCGCTCATGCCCCAAACATATTTCCCTTATCGGCTACTCTTCGACTGCCACTGAATTGCACGCACGAAGAGGTGGAGGAGGAGGAGGAGGAGGAGGAGGAGGAGGAGGAAAACGAGATAAGATTAATAAGAATGTGATACAGTAAAAACTATTATTTCGAAGTGAGATTTAAGAGGAGACAAAAAACAGAATAGTTAGATACACAAATGAATACGAGAAAATTTAATGAAAGATAAGTCACTCATGGGGCCTTTAAAAGTAAACAAATCTAACGCACCTTAACTTAATTAAACCAAACCTTCTCTAACTTACCTAACCTAACCTAACCCAACTTAACCTATCCTCTCCTAATCTAACCTGACCTACCACAACCCTTCCAAGACAAAAAATGAAAAAAAAAAATCATCGTACCGAAAAACACGTTAATTAAGAACTCCACCAAGCTAAGACTCCTATTTCACTCCCGCTAATAGCTGTATCTCTCAAAGGATCGTAAAAAAAAAGAACATATATACCTCAAAAAAAACAACTGGATTTGGTATGAATAATAATTACATCTCGCAAACAAATAAATAAAAAACGAAAATAGACTAACAATATTCGAGAGTTTTGATTGGCTGCCTCGCTCTTGACCTTGGCCAATCACACTTCTCATTGGGTGTAAATCTTCGCTGAGACGAGGGGAGGATAGAGACGGATGTGTGGGAGGAGAGAGGAAAGCGAGAGGAGCGGAAAGGGAGACTAATGGGCTGGCAGAGGATTTGAAGCGCATGCAGGGAGGGGAGTGAGAGGAAAGGCTGACAAAATCGGATAAGGAAAGCAGAGGAGATATAGATGATAGCGAGCAGCAGTTTGTAATAGTTCTGTACTCTGGAACAAAAAAAAAAAAAGTCAGTGGAAATTTGATACATGTTAGGATGAGATACAGATAATACACAAGAAATGCATGTCGAATTAAACGTAAGTGTGAAAAGAGAAGTTCAAGTAAATAAGTATACCAGCCAGAGGAAGCAATGGAGATGTAAAAAATGGGACAAGAAATAAGATGCTGCCGATAATAAACAAGTCAACACGTAACTATGCAATGAAAAGAATGTAAGACAACAAACATTCAATAGTGTACTGCATCATTACATGTTAACCAGAAAGGAACACAAATAATTAAACAAGGAAAAAAGATGCGCGAAAATAAGATACGAAAAAAGACGAAATAAATAGTAGATTCTTTAATTCCATGTAAATATGCTTTCCCAATAGCGGGTCCACCGGCCGTGAATAGGATCGTTGAGGTGAAAGAAAAGTGCTGTGAGGCAGACGCAGGGGGGTGGAAGCGGTCAATACCTATACACACAGATGGCGCATTTGTGTACACAGGTAGATAATAACATAGAAATAAGATATAATATGTAGGTATGTATGTAGACAGGCAGGCAGGCAGGCAGACAGACAGACAGACAGACAGACAGACAGACAGACAGACAGACAGATAAACACAAGATTGATTTATAGATATGTATAAAGATAAGAGACATAAAAGCAGAAATAACAGCAAAACTATGTTAGCTTGGAAAAGAAGAAAAATTGATATCTCAACGTTATTTCTTACCAGCTGAGGAAAGGGAAAACTGTAAAGCACACGAACAACACAGGTAACAAACTACAGAAGATCAAGTCGGATTCAAAATAGCTATTATATCAATCTATCTTGTTTCCATTCATCTTTCTCTGCTGGACACGTCAAAACAAATCCCATAGTTGTATTGTCAATTTGTCATGAAATACTTACAACTCATCCTTTTAGTCTCCCATCCTGAACCCTTCTGTACACATTATATTATCACTGGAAGTCTGTGTAACAAGGTTTGTGTATTTCCTTTCCCACCACGAACTCATACTGGCCGCTGTGTCACGTAATGATGCTCGCGTATCAAATGTCACGTGTCCCTTCGTCTCGGGGAGTGAAAGCCGTGACTGCTGCGGAACCCTGAGGTGCCGCCACACCCTTGAGCCGCGTGTGACATTAGAATGACGGCTGAGTGGCAGCAAACCCGCCTCTGAGGCTAATGTCACTCAAATTACTAATACATGCTCCAAGGAATTTCCATTGTAATGCTCTAAAGAAAAATCAAACAGTAGCAAATACGTTGTCCCTTACCATGTTGATCTAGATAAAGCATACTAACAACATCCACCTAATCTGAAATGAGAGACATAGGATGATGAAAAAGAAGATTATTCCCAACCCGCTGTTACTTTGTGTCTAACAGAAAACACATTTATCTTAACGCATCCCATTCATGCCATAGCAAAAACCAAGGCTCCTCCCCAGCCACCACTCACCAATACCCAATGCACTATAGACACATAATAGTAAAAAAGAAGGCACAACCCCACCCATCACTCCCTCTCGCCTGAAATAAACTGCCATACCTAAACCAAGAGACATAATTATTGAATAACAACAACAAAGGCTCCTCCCCACCCACCATTCTCAGCTCGTCTAAAGCTACAGTATCTAAACCAAGAGACGTATCATAGTAAAAACGAAGGCTGCTTCCCACCCACCGCTCCCTTGGGCTTAAAGAAAAGGCGCAGTAAAGCCACAAATCTGTTTTACGAGCCGCAGAGGTCGTGTTGGGGTGACGCTGTTGCTTCGCGCCGCTCAACCGGAAAACAAGCGAGACGCGGAAGGCATTCGGCGCCGCTCGTTTCTTCGGGAGGGAATTCTCAAAGTGAAAAACGATTCCTCAGCTCAGGGGACGCCGTGTGTGGGAGGAGAGGACAAGGAGGTATTCAAGACGAGAATATATTATCGTTTCTCTCTCTCTCTCTCTCTCTCTCTCTCTCTCTCTCTCTCTCTCTCTCTCTCTCTCTCTCTCTCTCTCTCTCTCTCTCTCTCTCTCTCTCTCTCTCTCTCTCTCTCTCTCTCTCTCTCACATGTGAATACCCCAAAGGACAATGGCAGGAAGACATTGTGCGTGGGAAGGACTGATAATCGTTAAGAGAGAGAGAGAGAGAGAGAGAGAGAGAGAGAGAGAGAGACTGGAATGACGATAAAGAAGGGAGTAGTGGGAGAAAAGAGGAGGGACAGGTAAAATAGAGGAGAAAAATACACTAATGAAAACTGTCTCGCATACAAACACACCAGGAAAATAAAAACAAAATATTAATCGAGCAAAAGGAGAAATAAAATGAAACAGGGAAAAGAGAAGGAAAAAAAAGATGAAACAGAGTCGCAGAGAGAAAGCAAGAGGAGGAAAACGGAGTAAATAAAGATGATGCAAAGAAGGAAAGAGGACAATCTAAGGAAGTAAGAGGAAGGAGGAAAAGGAGGAGGAACCGGAGCAAAAAAATATTTGAAGAACAAGATAAAGAATAAGAACACGAACAATAAGAGTAATAGTACTAAAGACCAAATTAGAAATAAAGAGTCAGAAAAAGGGCCATTACGTAAAATTGAGACACATGAGGAGGAGGAGGAGGAGGAGGACAAAGAGGAGGAGGACAAAGAGGAGAAGTAGGAGGAGGAGGAGGAAACACACAAGGGATCACGATTGAAGAACAAGTCACAGCAAATTGTTAATCCTCAAGTAGATGATGATAGAGACAATGAGGAGGAAGAGGAACAGAAAAGAACACAAAGAAAAATAAAAGTACAGCATATATGTATGTTCTGAAAACTAAAGACGAGGAAGATGAAGAGAAATATAATACAGTGCAATACAAAACTTAGGGAAAAATAAACAGCAGCACACTTATTGGCCCTCACGTTAGGTTATTTGATGGAAGTATGAGTCTAAACAGGTCACAAGGGCAGCAAGATTACCCGTGGGTGGAGCGGCTCGATTCCCATTTTACCGGCGGATTCAAAGGATCTCTCAGGCACCTCACCAAATTTTCCCGCCGCGTGAAGTTTACCTGAAGGAGAAGGATGAGAAGGAAGAGGAGGAGGAGGAGGAGGAGGAGGAGGAGGAGGAGGAGGAGGAGGAGGAGGAGGAAGAGGAAGAGAAGGAGGAAGAGGAGGAGGAGGAGAAGATAAAGATGATGATGATAATAAAGACGACGATGATGATAAGAAACGACACAGTTTGTACAATTTTCATCAATAAAGAAGAACAAATAAGAATAACAATGACAAGAGGAACAGAAACAATTAAAACGAGAAAAAGACGGTGATGATTAAAGAACAATAAAAATAAAGGATAATGATAATGACGATGAAAAAAACAAAAAAACATGAACAAGACCACCACCATCACTGCTATCCATCCCTAACCCAACACACACACACACACACACACACACACACTCACTCACCAGCCTCCTGAGAGCAGCCCTCCTCGCCTCTCTTACACACCAGGGGGGATAAGACCTTGAGAAAGATGCAGCTGAAGTCTCCTCCTGAAGCTTCGCGGGCACTGAACCGGAAAGGTGCTGCGCGATAAATACACTTTTATTCTCATCCCGGGAGATAGCGCGCCGCCCTTCCTCCAGGCGGCGCTACGGACGCTCCTAAAGATGTAAGACCAAGGGAGGAAAAATGTTCGGGAAGTGAAAAAAAATTATGTATTCTTAGACGTTGCTCTCATTAGCTGATTTTTCTTACCCCCGGCAACGTCACGACCTGCCTGACGAAGAACCTCCTCCTGCTCTTCCTATTAATCCTCCTCCTCCTCTTGCTCCTCCTCCTCCTCCTCTTCCTCCTCCTCCTCCTCTTCCTCCTCTTCCTCCTCCTCCTCCTCCCATAAGCTGCTATTATTTCTTATCTTTACGTGAAAAATATGAGAAAAATGGGTAATCCTGGAGCGAAAATACAGGTCCGTGTTTTCTCTTGTCCTTAAAAGTTATGATATTTTTAAAAAGAAAAGTAGGAACGAAAATGAAGAGGCATGTTTTCTTTTTATATCTTGGCATTAAGGAAAAAATTTGAAGGGAAAAAGACTGACAATTGTTAATATGGAAAGGAAGGGTCATGTTTTATATATATTTATCAGAAAAGTAAGGAGGAAAAAGGCGATTCCAGGGACGAAAGACTATACCATTATTACTATTTGCTTTATCTTCATGAGAAAAAAATGGTTTAAATATAACGGCGAAGGATCCTTTCATAATCTTAATGAGATAACACTTCATTATAATCAAAACACAAAGGCAAGAAAAGTGCGAAACATGACACGAACAAGGCTCAAGGCCCAAATAAGCAAGATAAGTGAATCTGAATGAAGAAAAGCACCCGGGAAAAACGGACAGGTATTTCTGGTATTCCTATGAAAGGAAAGTCTCACCTGTAGCTACCTGTGAGTGGTACACGAAGGAGGAAGAGACACAAAGGACACGTATGATTAATCTTGGGAGGAGAAAAATGGTACGTGTGAACTAGTTCAGGCTAAATTTTGGGAAACAGGTACATGAAAGTAAGTTCGAAACACTATGAACTTGTTTCCCACAAACCTATTTCCCGATTTGTACATTGGCTTAGAAATAAGATCGTGAGTAATATCATGAAACATAGTTGAAAACACGTGCGTGATAATAAGTTCGTTTGAAAATTGTCACAAGGTAGACTTGTTGAATATCGTAAACATTTGTTTATAAATTTCGGCAAGGACTTGAAATAAGATCGTACTGGATAAATTTTATTGATGAAACTAATAAGTTTGACATCTGATCATTTCAATGAAATCACTATAGTACATATTACAGTACCATGAAAGACACTAAATCTTATGAAGATAGGGCAATGTTTATCGGTAGTGTTATTTATGATTGTGACGCATGCAAGGCAGACAGTTGTGTGGCCACAGAAGAAAATGCAGATTGGCCTTCTCTTATTCACAGAGGCACTGTAGCAGACCACAGTCAGCTTTGTCACTTGTTGATTGGAGACTAGATGGTCCTGGTCCCGTGTCGTCTAGCTGCTGTACTCCTAAAATAATCAGATTCTATTAGTATTTGACTATGTGATGGTCATCATGATATAGTAACAATTACACATGTATAGAACATTACCTCAGTTGTAGCTTAGCGAAATGCTGCCATACGCGTTCTTGGTGGTGTGTAGAGGTGTGCTGCTTCACGTGGGCAGTTACGCCCATCGGCTTCAGTCTCATTCTCGAGCTGAGCACCTTGATGCTGCCTCTTCTCAGTAGGTTCGTTGGTTCTGAGGACTCTCTTCTTTATGGGGAGGTGACGCGTACGCTTTATGAACCGAGTATACTGCGAGTGCACCGAGGAAGGGTATGCCATGAAGGACTTCCCCGAATCGCCACTGCTCCTTAGTGGATGTTTTCGAACGTAATTCTAACTAACACATTTCGAACCTGGAAGTTTATTCCAGCAAATTGTATCTATTCACTTTCCGAACTAACTGACGTCTACTGGAAATAAATTAGAACACGTGCCTGTTTCAACCCTGCACCATCTTATTGTATACGAACCTGATTCACCGCCCCGTAATCTGATAGCTACATACCGATGCAGCAGGAGTGGAAGGACAGGTGGTGACAGGTGACGATAGGAAATTTCTCCGCGTACCTGAAAGGAAGGAAAAGTCACTTATAAACCCAGATGGTGATAAAAAGGATAAAAAAAAATAAAGATCAGTATCATTAAAATGTGTATGAGGAGTCTTCCGTGTCATCTACACTACACCATGTTTTGCGCACCTGATCAGACATCTCAGGTGTACAGGTGTGTGTGTGTGTGTGTGTGTGTGTGTGTGTGTGCATGTGTGTATAAGGCACGTGTCATCACCATCGCTACACACACACACACACACACACACACACTGCTAGCCATCTTCTCCTACACATCAAAGAGCACACAACGTCAATACTCGGATGCAGCAGTTCCAACAAGTCGCCCCAAGCAGCTGCTGCTGCTGCTGCTGCTGCCATGGCTGCGTCAGATCTGTGTTAGTGACGATGCTAAACTAAGTGGTCCACACAACCCTCCTGCTTCCTCTCCTCTCCTCTCCTCTCCTCACTCCAGGTTCAAATCAGAGAAGGGAAGAGGAGAAACACACTTAAACTAGGATGAATATTATGCTACTGGACTTAAGGGTGAAAAATTTCATATAATACTCAATACAAACTAATCTAACCTAACCTAACCCAACCTAACTCTCGTCCCTCCTCTCCTTACGCATTCTAGACTCAGATGAGGGAAAAGATTCGTGATATGGATAGGTAATGGCGCCGATACGAGAGAAGGAAAGGCGAGAGCTGTATTTAATGGTAGTCAAGGAAAAGTTAGGTTACTTAAGGGGAATATTCAATAAAATGCAATACAGACTCACATTTTCTAGTTAACCATTCATCACTGACTTTATTTTGCAACAGAGGACAATAAACAACCTTCCATTAAATCCATTAACTAATCTAAAGCACTGATATTTACAGACACTCTTCTCTTCATAACAGCTTAACCTTTGGCCACGCTTGCGCCATTCACCCTGTTTGTCTGACCTTACTGGTAACCTCCAAGTGACATGAAAACCATTGCCACAAGGCTCCTCCCACACTTGTGATCCAAACCTCCTTTTAACTATGACCTTCTACTGTGTCACTCGTCCCACTCTTACTCTTCTCGTCCTTTCCATCGCCTGTTTTTGCTGGTAAACAAGATGGTAAAAGAATATGACTGTAAGAAAACTGAAAGGGGGTAACATGAAATAGACAGGTAGTGGACAGAGATGAGGACAAATTTGAAGGAGCTATAATTCTAGTTGAAATTGGACTGTAATACAAAGAAAATGGGAAGAATGGGGCACAGAAGCGGGTAGGTCACACACTACAAAATACTAGATAAAACATAAATATAGAGAAAATATAAAGTTCAAAAGAGAGGATAATGATGATGATGATGATGATAATGGAGTAATGTAGGCAAAGGGTTCAACTGAGCTTAACTTCTTCAATACTGGAACACATTTTTTTCCTTGCTAAAACCAAGACTTACGGTGAAGCTTCTGAGATGAAACGAAACCCGACAGGACTAGGAGCTTCAAGAGAGAGAGAGAGAGAGAGAGAGAGAGAGAGAGAGAGAGTCCCGGAATTCTCCCTCCTTCACCCAGCCAATCAGAAAATCCATTACACCTATTTTAATCCAGACACCTAATCAGGGACCCACGATACAACCCACCTTCCTATCACCCCTTCCCCCTTTTCCCCGCCCCCTGCAACCTGTCAGCCGATAAAACAGGAGACAAAGGCCATTTCAATCCATAGACCTCCCTCCACCCTCCCTTCCAAAACTGCTCCCTCTACCTACCAAACCCATCACTACCCCTTCCCCCATATCCACCTCCATCCTCCAACCTTTCACTATAACCCATGTCCGCAGCCACGCCCATTTCCTCTCACCTACGGCACTCAAATAGTCACACCCACTCATTCACTAACAGACGCCTACACTCCCTGGCAGTTCCTTCTCTTTAACACCTGTTGTGAATTAGGTGATATCTGAGCAAATGACGATATTTTCACATTAATCAGTTACCTAATGAAAATGAGCACAGCGAGAGAGAGAGAGAGAGAGAGAGAGAGAGAGAGTGTGTGTGTGTGTGTGTGTGTAACAAATTACTTTCACGGCAACGAAAAATGTTACAAGGTGTTCCCCGGTGTAAATATTTGCATTCGGAAGGAAATCATCATGTATGCATTAAACGGTGCTAAAAAATAAATTAAATAAAAGCATAAGAGAAAAAAAAAGGAAAGAGAGAGAGAGAGAGAGAGAGAGAGAGAGAGAGAGAGAGAGAGAGAGATGCTAATGGAGGTCCTGGGAACGAACAGGAATTAATGCAAGTGAGATAAAAATGCGAGGAAAGGATATACTGGCTGGCACGGCGGAGGGAAAATGTTTAGAGAGGAGACCAAAGTGGGAAGGGAAGGACTGACTCTGGTTTGCAAATCGAGGGAAACTTTGGCAGGAGTCGAGATTTGGGAAGAGAGGAAACGACAAAATGGAAAGGCGGTGAAATTTGTTGATCTGAGAATGAAGGAACGACGGATTAGAATGGCAAAGGAAAGTTGTAGAAAGAGGAACTGAAGTAAAATGAAAAGTTAGAAAAAGGGAGATCAGAGTAAGAGGGAGAGTGAGACGAGTAAAGGTAGAATTTACATAGCACCTGGGAAGACATAGTAGAAAAGTTGGACAAAAGGCAAACGAGTAAAAATATAGTTGACTTTTACCTGAAAATATGCCAGAGATAAGATGAGATAAGATAAGGAAAGGGAAATTCATAGTAATCATCAATAAGATCATTCATTTTCTGTATAAAACTCAACCGAATTTAAAAAAAAAAGCAAACAATTATCCACAAGAAAAATAAATAAAAACAATATATAACTCAAAAAAAGAAATTACTGCTTACACTTTTTAATCAGGATATTTTTTTTAGAAGATAGTTTTAAAATGTCTGATACTTAAATTTCAGGTCATAGTTTCAAAAAAATGGGAAAAGGAGAAAGAGGAAAACTATGTATGGGTGAAAGTCAGAGAGAAAAAAATATGGGAGTTTTAAGTTAAAATTCCAGTGACAAAACAGTTGAAGTTTCAAGAGGGTTGTCAACTTTCGCAATCCGTCTCCTCTTTCTTTCCGTGAGTCTTTCCCAGCTTCCCTCCTTTATCTCCACCGCTGCACGCACACACACACACACAGAGAGAGAGAGAGAGAGAGAGAGAGAGAGAGAGAAAGCACCTGAGCCCTAAAGAAATATGCAACTAATACCAAAGAATACACAAGAAAGAAATACACACAAACACGCAAAAAAAAAAATCAAACAAGAATTCTGTGCCTTACATTCGCGTCCCTCCGTGATGTTGTTTATTAGGTGACTATAAATGCAGAGTTATGATGTCGACGCTGGGGACAAAGGCTTCACGGGGACCCTTCTCGTAGTGCCTCGTAATATTAACTTCCTCCTATTCCACGAATCTCCTCCACCAATCCAGCCACCCTTGTGAGTGAGAGAGAAAACAGACTGAAGCAATGATTGGACAAGAAAACATACCGGAACAAAGCAAGGACTAATGAAAGGAAGCGAGGGATAGAACATGAAAATATGACAAAAGAAATGAATCAAGTGAAAGAAACTATAACATGAAAAGAAATACAGAAGAAACAAGGAAAACAATACACAGAAGAGGATCGATAATGAGAGAGAAAAGAAAGAAGGCAGAGAAGGAGGAGGAGGAGGAGGAGGAGGAGATTACATAGGATTAAATAGGAAAATCAGATACCAAGGGACTTGTTAATGGGTAACGAAGCTATTTATTGAACTAAGAGCTGCTGTTATAGGACCACAAGTTATAAAAATAAATGGGGACAAAACAAGCTTCCTAAACTCACACACTCACTTCGACGACAACGAAAAGAAAGAGGAAGAGGAGGAGGAGGAGGAGGAGGAGGAGGAAGGAGGAAGAGGAGGAGGAAGAAGAGGAGGAGGAGGAGGAGGAGGAGGAAGAGGAAGAGGAAGAGGAGGAGGAGGAAGAGGAGGAGGAGAAGTAAGAGGAGAGAAAGAACACAAAGGGAAACCAAACCTTGACAAACAATAAAGTCTTTATTAAGATGTTTAAGCAACTATTAAACAAAATAAAATGAGAGAGAGAGAGAGAGAGAGAGAGAGAGAGAGAGAGAGAGAGAAACATCAAAAGGTTACACTTCCGTCACAGCCTGTCGCGCACGTCACCCCTCGCTGCCGCATCCAAGAAGGCGAGAGGCAGGTGAAGTCACGATACCGGGAAAACAGGTACCGCTCCAAGCCTGATAGGAGATGGAGAGTGGGGTGAGAGTGTGTGGTGCTCCTGGAACCTAATAAACACTGTCGAACTACTAATAGGAGAGGTAATTTTAGCATATATAGTTACTAGTGAGGTACGTGCTGTACACACACGATCTCCCACTATCTCTATCAGTGTATCACCACTCATATTCTGATACACTTCTCCACCGTACCTCAACTATTTCAGTACGCTTTAATTGAAAATACAGAGGTTTTTAACGTTTTTTTACGATTCTAGTGACAGATCAAAAGGATTTCTACATTACTGAGAAAGGAAACACTCATGAGATGCCGACTAATCATCTTTGTAGCCTCTGAAAGTGGTCGTGATGGGAGGTAATGGCTTCGGAATGCGCGCCTACACCACACCACTGTCTCGTCCTACTCTGAAACTCATTATGACACTTCAAAAGAAAGATTACACAAATATATGAATTGGTTGGCAAGTTTCACACTGCGCCTGCAACTTTTATTTTCTTAGGTTTGTATATTATGAACTCAGACAACTAGAGGTACGAGAGAAGGTAATTTTAGCATAGTTCTCTGTTAGGTCCATGATTTCTGCTTCTATACTCCGTCGCACCACTGTCCCCTCCTTTTTATTCTCTGAGCCGTGAGGGACGCCAAACTTTTCGTACCGGTTCACCGCTGGAAGAGTGTTCTTGTGGAATAATCTTGGCGAGTAACTTCCACGAGAGCTCATCACGACGTGCTTCGCGGAACTCTCGTGTAACTTTATTCATGAAAAGTGTAACAATAATTTTCATTCTCTACATGCCTGGCGCTCCCTCTCTCTCTCTCTCTCTCTCTCTCTCTCTCTCTCTCTCTCTCTCTCTTTTTTTTTTTTTTTTATTTAAACAAAACTTAATACAAAGGAACATGTACCCAAAGGCGCACTGTCGTGTGCTACCTATTCTAAGGGTACTACAATCTATTTCTCTACAATATTTACAGGACTTAAAAATAGATAATATACAAGATGGTCAGCATGTAAATGGAGCACTATTCGTTTCACTTCACTAGCACTATTCACGCACTGCACTACACTGAGTGTCACGTCACAAAGAGTGTCAGAGGAGTTGGCAGTGTCTGTCTCCACTTATGTGCCATCAGTTTGACACTGTGTGTTCATCTCCTGGACGTGAGGCACCGCGGCCGTGAACAAGTTCCACATCCTGGAGACGCGTCCTGCGAAGGTGCGTTGATGCTGACACCCGTGGGATCGCGGCACCTCTACGGCGTCACCACCATTGAGCACCGTTCTCGTGCTCCGTGCGGTGACTCTTAGAGGATGACGCAGCCCTGCCAGATGTGGCACTCTTTGCACCTGTGCCTTATGGAACACTACGATCGCCGCCACGTCTCTGCGGTGTTCCAGTGAATCAAGGGGACGCTCAGGCTCTGGGTGAGGTGGTAGTGCAGCATCTACTAGCCGTATGGCGCGGCGTTGGATGCTGTCCAGTCTCCTTCTGTGTGTGGCGGCACAGGACATCCAGGAGAGAGCTGCGTATTCAAGGTGGGGCCGCACCTGTGCCTTGTACAGCAGCAGTCTCCCCTTCCTGTCGAGGAAACTGGCGATCCTTCTGAGAGCGGAGATCCTGTGAGAGGCTTTCTTGGCAATGGTTTTGACATGCCTGTCAAACCTCAGCCCTCGATCCACCTCCACTCCAAGTATCTTGACGTCATCTTGGAGTGGGAGAGCAGCAGCGCCAAAAGACAACTTTCCTGCCATTGCTGCCATGGCGGCTGGGGACCGAGAGACAACCATTGCTTGTGTCTTCTCCGGCGCGAATGTCACTTGCCAGCGAGCACCCCACTCCTTTATCACTCGTAGCTGCTGATTGATGGCCTCAGCAGCCCGCCCACTGTCCTGGCGTGGATAGGTATAGGAGAGGGTGCAGTCATCAGCATAGGCCATGACTCCTGGCAGTAGCTGGAGAAGATCATCCACGTAGATATTCCACAGGAGTGGGCCAAGAATTGAACCCTGTGGCACTGATGCCTCCACAGGCAGGGACTCAGATGTTTGCCCGTTGACAACCACCTTGAGGCTTCTGTCCTGCAGGTAATTTCCCAAGAGTCGTAGCAAGCCACCCTGGATGCCTTTAGCACGAAGCTTTTCTAGTAATCCGTTGTGCCATACTTTATCAAAAGCTCCTGCTATGTCCAAAGCAACCACTATAGTGTCCTTGCCGTCGTCGAGGGCGTCCTGCCAATGCCTGGTGAGAAGCATCATTAGGTCGGAGGTTGACCTTCCAGGTCTGAACCCAAACTGTTGGTCTGAGAGGAGGGCATTGTCCTTGAGATGGCTACACACCACCTCTGCCACGACCCTCTCAAACACTTTACCCACCACTGACAACAGGGATATGGGTCTGTAGTTTTTGGGTCCGTCCTGGAGCTTTTTGTGTACAGGAACTACTCGAGCCTCCTTCCACACTGAAGGCCAGACGTTTTCCCGTACACAAGTTGTGAACTTGGGTGAGAGGGGCAGCCAGTTCCTGGGAGCATCGCTTCAGCAGGTGCGGGCTGATGTCATCAGGGCCGGTGGCTTTCTGTGTGTCCAGCCCCCGCAATAATCGCTTCACCTGCTGATGCGTCACCTCCACCATGGTGACAGTCTTCTCACATTGCTGGACCAGCTGAGGCGGTGGCTGCTGTGGATTCCCGACCTTCATTTTCCAGCAAACAAGGAAGCCAGCAACTGTGCCCTCTCCTTACTGCTGGTGGCGACAGTACCGTCCTGCTTGCTGAGGGGAGGGATGGATTCTTGGTGGCCAGTTCCTTGTTTGTCCTCTCTCTCTCTCTCTCTCTCTCTCTCTCTCTCTCTCTCTCTCTCTCTCTCTCTCTCTCTCTCTCTCTCTCTCTCTCTCTCTCTCTCTCTCTCTCTCTCTCTCTCTCTCTCTCTCTCTCTCTCTCTCTCTCTCTCTCTCTCTCTCTCTCTCTCTCTCTCTCTCTCTCTCTCTCTCTCTCTCTCTCTCTCTCTCTCTCTCTCTCTCTCTCTCTCTCTCTCTCTCTCTCTCTCTCTCTCTCTCTCTCTCTCTCTCTCTCTCTCTCTCTCTCTCTCTCTCTCTCTCTCTCTCTCTCTCTCATACATCGAGAAGACAGGACGATCCGAGCGGAAACATACATTCGATAACAAAAAAGACAATCCCTGAATAATAAACGACATCCTTTATTGTGCACTGCTTCCAGTAATATTTTCACCACCACACCAAAAACACCGTAACATGTATCATCTCTTGCTACTGAGAGAGAGAGAGAGAGAGAGAGAGAGAGAGAGAGAGAGAGAGAGAGAGACGGTAATTGTGCTTCTACATAATCGCTTCACCAGAGAACGCAAGGCAAGTTACCCAATCAACCCAGGACAGACAACACAGACAACCACAAAGATCATAGCAGCCACGTGACGACAGCAGCTGCCACACATCCGGCGCTGTGCGAGGGCGAGCTGGTAGTTTGATCAACGTTACACGAAGGGCGCGGCGTCTTTACTTTTGACCTCTATTCATGCCACAATCTTTCCCATTATTGGAATTTCTCTTTCTTCTCTACTAAACTTCTACAGATCCAACCTACTATCAAACCATTCTCTCTCTCTCTCTCTCTCTCTCTCTCTCTCTCTCTCTCTCTCTCTCTCTCTCTCTCTCTCTCTCTCTCTCTCTCTCTCTCTCTCTCTCTCTCTCTCTCTCTCTCTCTCTCTCTCTCTCTCTCTCTCTCTCTCTCTCTCTCTCTCTTTCTCTCTCTCTCTCTCTCTCTCTCTCTCTCTCTCTCTCTCTCTCTCTCTCTCTCTCTCTCTCTCTCTAACACACACACACACATACAGGTTCACACAACCATAACCCTCGCCATCCCTTTCTTCTGTTCTCCAAACTCTGCAAGCTTCCATGATGAATATTTGTGGTCCATCTTTTCCCTTTCCCTCCTCCCTCTCCTCCTGCCTGCCACAAAGGCTTCAGTGCACCCCACCACCCCGCCACATGCCTCTAATCTGTGTGTGTGTGTGTGAGAGAGAGAGAGAGAGAGAGAGAGAGAGAGAGAGAGAGAGAGAGAGAGAGAATTAATTGATTGAGTTTGATGCAGCGTAGTAAGAACAGTTATATACAGTCAAAACACACACACACACACACACACACACACACACACACACACACACACACACACACACACACACACACACACAGATGCAAAAGATTGATCACTAAATTATCATCCAGCCATTACTCATCAAGTCAACTGATGCACTCCACATTTCATCCAACTGTTTTGACATCACAAAAGTCTTCACCTTGACCTGCGTGTGTCATTCTTCCTTCACTAACCTAATGCATGTATACGCCACCAACTTCCCTATGCTCAGTGACCTATAAAAGTTAGCAACCTTCCCAAAAAACTGTATATGTTTTTTAGTACATCTAGTAGTATTTTTTTGTTTAGTTTTTCAGTTCCAGAGAAAAAACATATTCCTGTGTGTAGCTGAGATTGCGAACATAAATGTTGAACAGAAATATTAATACCCGTTACGTGACTAGCATCAGGTAACCAAACTCAGGCAAGTGAAGCAAGTGTCAACATGGTTCAGTGCCTCGTGTTATATGGAATCGATAATTCATACCAGCGCTCGAAGTTTATGTTTGACCTTCCCGTTCAAGCAGAGTTAGCTCATTACTACAATCCAGACGGCTAAAACAAACACTAACACACTTACAATCTTCTAGAACAAAATAAATTGAAAAAAAAAAAACTACTGTGATAAATGATAACTTTTGGCTAACATTCTTATACCCTACTCGTTGATTAAATAGAGTGATAGTATGATTACAATATATAGTAAAATAATAATGTAATGAGAGTATTGTTAGGAGCGACACCAAATGAGACTCACAAAACACTAGTATGAAATAAATTTTAAAATGGAAACTTATATAGTAAATCAGAAAATATTTACAGATTCATTTGTTATTACGTGTTAGCTGTGTCTTGTTCGTTGCTGAGTAAAGCCTTAAGACGACGAAGATTTCTTAGTCACCTGCACCAGACTAACCTTCACATCCACTGCCTCGCACACCTGACTGTCACGGCGCAGACAGGTGTATCACGGAAACATTCATGCATTTCTGGCGCACTTGCTGTAATATTTTTTTCCCCTACCACACACTTTGAATGTCTCACTTTTTCACTAGTTCAAGTCAGTCATATTTTTTTTAAACCCAATATTAGATTTACTCAACTTCGTATCTTTTTTTTTTCTTTATCTTTTATGACATAGCGTCGCTCGCAACTTTCGCCTATTGCAGTAAGTTACGCATTTTTTTCCTCAAAGTTTCAAACACTGAGTCACTTTTCTCAAACTCATTCCGATCGTCCTTCATTCCGCATGCAGATCTCTTAATGATTTATTGCTCATTTTTGCTGTCTTTAATTGCTTTAATCCAGAATTCTCACATCAAATACCAAGTTCAAGCTATCCAAACACTCTTTAGCGTATATTAAGACGTGTAGAGCCATTAAATTAGAATAGCATCATCAGAGGGAGAGAGAGAGAGAGAGAGAGAGAGAGAGAGAGAGAGAGAGAGAGAGAGAGAGAGAGAGAGAGAACGTACACCACTCACATCCACCGTAAAAAAAAGAGAGAAATGCTGTGAACTGTTCTAATCCTTCTCTGAGCCTGCTGCCTCGTGGGTTTCTGGTGAAGGAACCTGATGGGAGAGAGAGAGAGAGAGAGAGAGAGAGAGAGAGAGAGAGAGAGAGAGAGAGAGAGAGAGAGAGAGAGAGAGAGAGAGAGAGAGAGAGAAGATAAGGATTTACAAGACAATCGGTCAAGTAAGTTGGGAAAGGAAGTTTCAGCGAGGTGAGTCTTGAAGGACACTGACTGACTGACTAACTGATTGACTAACTGACTGACTGACTAACTGATTGACTGACTGACTGACTGACTGAATGGATTTTGGTGCCACAACAAAGCCATATGAGGAAGACAGACAGACAAACAGACAGAAAGATACAGAGTAGAAGAAAAGGAAAGCAGTAACCAGAAAATACAATTAAAAAGAGGAAGGTTAACAAAAGAATGAGGAGGAGGGAAAAGTGCTTTGCGAAAGAGTTGAAGGGAAGAAAAAGAAAAAAGACAGACAAACAGATAGACAGACAAAATGGATATCAGAGGAGGCCGAATGGTTTGGCGTGATTGAGGTTTGGATCTAAAAAGGGAACTGAAAGCTTTACGAGAGAGAGAGAGAGAGAGAGAGAGAGAGAGAGAGAGAGAGAGAGAGAGAGAGAGAGAGAGAGAGAGAGAGAGAGAGAGAGAGCAATGTGAGCAATGAGAAGACTGTCACCATGGTGGAGGTGACGCATCAGCAGGTGAAGCGATTATTGCGGGGCTGGACACACAGAAAGCTACCGGCCCTGATGACATCAGCCCGCACCTGCTGAAGCGATGCTCCCAGGAACTGGCTGCCCCTCTCACCCAAGTTCACAACTTGTGTACGGGAAAACGTCTGGCCTTCAGTGTGGAAGGAGGCTCGAGTAGTTCCTGCACACAAAAAGCTCCAGGACGGACCCAAAAAACTACAGACCCATATCCCTGTTGTCAGTGGTGGGTAAAGTGTTTGAGAGGGTCGTGGCAGAGGTGGTGTGTAGCCATCTCAAGGACAATGCCCTCCTCTCAGACCAACAGTTTGGGTTCAGACCTGGAAGGTCAACCTCCGACCTAATGATGCTTCTCACCAGGCAGTGGCAGGACGCCCTCGACGACGGCAAGGACACTATAGTGGTTGCTTTGGACATAGCTGGAGCTTTTGATAAAGTATGGCACAACGGATTACTGGAAAAGCTTCGTGCTAAAGGCATCCAGGGTGGCTTGCTACGACTCCTGGGAAATTACCTGCAGGACAGAAGCCTCAAGGTGGTTGTCAACGGGCAAACATCTGAGTCCCTGCCTGTGGAGGCATCAGTGCCACAGGGTTCAATTCTTGGCCCACTCCTGTGGAATATCTACGTGGATGATCTTCTCCAGCTACTGCCAGGAGTCAAGGCCTATGCTGATGACTGCACCCTCTCCTATACCTATCCACGCCAGGACAGTGGGCGGGCTGCTGAGGCCATCAATCAGCAGCTACGAGTGATAGAGGAGTGGGGTGCTCGCTGGCAAGTGACATTCGCGCCGGAGAAGACACAGGCAATGGTTGTCTCTCGGTCCCCAGCCGCCATGGCAGCAATGGCAGGAAAGTTGTCTTTGGCGCTGCTGCTCTCCCACTCCAAGATGACGTCAAGATACTTGGAGTGGAGGTGGATCGAGGGCTGAGGTTTGACAGCCATGTCAAATCCATTGCCAAGAAAGCCTCTCACAGGATCTCCGCTCTCAGAAGGATCGCCAGTTTCCTCGACAGGAAGGGAGACTGCTGCTGTACAAGGCACAGGTGCGGCCCCACCTTGAGTACGCAGCTCTCTCCTGGATGTCCTGTGCCGCCACACACAGAAGGAGACTGGACAGCATCCAACGCCGCGCCATACGGCTAGTAGATGCTGCAATACCACCTCACCCAGAGCCTGAGCGTCCCCTTGATTCACTGGAACACCGCAGAGATGTGGCGGCGATCGTAGTGTTCCATAAGGCACAGGTGCAAAGAGTGCCACATCTGGCAGGGCTGCGTCATCCTCTGAGAGTCACCGCACGGAGCACGAGAACGGTGCTCAATGGTGGTGACGCCGTAGAGGTGCCGCGATCCCACGGGTGTCAGCATCAACGCACCTTCGCAGGACGCGTCTCCAGGATGTGGAACTTGTTCACGGCCGCGGTGCCTCACGTCCAGGAGATGAACACACACAGTGTCAAACTGATGGCACATAAGTGGAGACAGACACTGCCAACTCCTCTGACACTCTTTGTGACGTGACACTCAGTGTAGTGCAGTGCGTGAATAGTGCTAGTGAAGTGAAAAGAACAGTGCTCCATTTACATGCTGACCATCTTGTATATTTTCTATTTTTAAGTCTTGTAAATATTGTAGAGAAATAGATTGTAGTACCCTTAGAATAGGTAGCACACGACAGTGCGCCTTTGGGTACATGTTCTTCTGTATAAATTATGTTTAAATAAAAAAAAAAAAAAAAAAAAGAGAGAGAGAGAGAGAGAGAGATTTTTCCTCGAATTCACATCTGCTTCATACGGGTATTTCAAGCTGCCTTTGTGCGGATTTTCAAAGTGTCGTTTATTGGTTCGTTAGTAATCGCTTTCATGTGTCCGTGATTCGAGCTTTGTGTTGGTGTCAGTTTTCGTCCTTTGCGAATAATAATTTCATTAATCGCCCCATGAAACAAATTATAAACATGCATTTTATTGAATACATGTGAGGTAGAAATCTTTGTATTTGTTGCTTGATAGATACGTATGTGTGTGTGTGTGTGTGTGTGTGTGTGTGTGTGTGTGTGTGTGTGTGTGTGTGTGTGTGTGTGTGTGTGTGTGTGTGTGTGTGTGTGTGTGTGTGTGTGTGTGTTGCAGAAAATCGGAAAGAAACGCAATCCTTCACAACTCAATAGACTTTTATCTTTGCTAACACATTTTTCAATTTACTGATTCTACTCTCTTTCAATTTTTTCTCCTGCACGATTTCTCTGTCTCTCATCTCTCTCTCTCTCTCTCTCTCTCTCTCTCTCTCTCTCTCTCTCTCTCTCTGCCTACACTATTGGCTTTCAACACAGTATGACGTTACTAAATGGAAGCTGAAAGGCCAGTCGCTTCTTGGGGCTACTGCAGAGAGAGAGAGAGAGAGAGAGAGAGAGAGAGAGAGAGAGAGAGAGAGAGAGATACAATAATGATTTTCCTGAAGTCAGCTTGCTTCTATTTCTTTTTCTTTTTCAATTGTTATGTCCATTTCAGAGCCGAATTTCTTCCAGGTTTTTTTTTTCACACTTATGTTTGTCTGCATTCTCTTAGCATTCTTACCATTCGTCTATGAATTTCTACATGTGTTCTGTGGACATAAGAAAAAATTGCTGGTCTTCAAAATTTTCTACACAAAGGAAAATCTAACATTATGGATATAAACATTTGCTAGTTTTGACTATATTCCTTCCACATGTCCTTAACCCCTTCAGTACCATGACGTGTTTTCATATTCATTCTGGTTACTATTTTGCGAGTCTATACAGCTTCAGAAATTCATATGGGAGTTAAAATAGCGAAGACTGTGGCCATTAATCTTCTGACTTTCATAGACCTTTATTAATGTCGATAAAACTGTCTAATCATACCCAAAACTTGTAGTAAAAAATTCGTTCCAGTACTGAAGAGGTTAATGAGATGAATGAGCCAAGAAAACAAAAAGAATTTAAAAAAAAAACTGACTCAAGATCATATAATGGGACACAACTTCGTAACTTTGAAAAAACAAATAGTAAACTAACGATCCAGAGTAATTACTTGTACATTCGGAAACAAAATGACAAAATCCTAAACAAACTTACTAAACCCATGAATATTTGAGCTAGAATACCGTACATTTGCACAGAGACACTAAATTTAAGCAACATGTACTTTTCCTTGTTGACTCAGCTCACGCTCCGTCACGTCATCTAAAGTTTGTGAGGAGTAAAGTTTGCAATGAGCGAGTATCTCCTAAACCTTCACCAGCGGGTCATCGAGGACCTTTTACTGCCATTGCTTGGTGATCGATCGTGGCTGTCAGTTGAAGTGCGTGGCAAGGGCGTGGTGAGGTGCGTGCTAACTGTGGTGTGATGCTGTTGATGGTGTCGGATGATAGTGTTTTAGAGAAGCTTGTCGTAATGGTAGTCGATAGAATGAAGTGTAATATAGTCAGTGAAGAAAGAGAGCAGGAATGATGTGGTGAGGTGCGTGCTAACTGTTGTATGATTTTTCTTTATGCAGGAGGAACAGCTGGCCAAGGGCACTGCGTTGCCAGATCCCTAAAAGACATGGGAATTAGCCAAAATTCAGGGACAAATATCTCGACACCTCTCTCTTAAAAGATGCTGTTGATGGTGTCGGATAGTAATGTTTTAGAGAAGCTTGTCGTAATGGTAGCCGATAGAATGAAGTATAGTGTAGTCTGTGGAGAAAGAGCGCGTGAAAGATGTGGTGAGGTGCGTGCTAACTGTGGTGTGATGCTGCTGATGGTGTCCAATGGTAGGATTTTAGAGAAGCTTGTCGTAATGGTAGCCGATAGAATGAAGGATTGTGTAGTTTGTGAAGAGTGCATAAAAGCTATAGTAAGTCGCGTGTTAACCCCTTCAGTACCATGACGTGTTTCCATATTAATTCTGCTTACTATTCGGTGATTTTATACATCTTCAGAAACATGAGTGGGGGATAACAATAGTGAAGACTCTGGCCATTAATCTTCTGACCTCTATAGAGCCTTCCTAATGTCAATAAAATGGTCTAATCATACCAAAAACTCAAGATTAAAAATGCGTCCCAGTACTAAAGGCGTTAAGTCTGTTTAAACTTTTCATTACATACGAAAATATTTAAACGGTGTTAGTCCCTCTTTTGTTTCACGACTACAATAAACACCGATAATAAATGGGTTGATGAAAAACTGAATACGTTATTACTTTATATGTAAAAAAAAAAGTAAGCAAATTTAAGAATAAACACAAGGAAAAGTGAACGATATGTGAGCCTGACACGTTAAATAAATTAGGGAATTAAGTTTAAGGTACAAATACGAATAGTAAATGGGTTTGCAGTTCCAAGTAAGGTAAACAAGTTAACGTTAATGTAATTTAACATGCACAGGCAAAATAGATAAAAGGAAAACGAAAGAGAGAGAGAGAGAGAGAGAGAGAGAGAGAGAGAGAGAGAGAGAGAGAGACAGACAGAGACACAGAGACACAGAGAAAGAAAGTATCGCATAGCAGTGTCACATCTAAACACAAACAAGTGAAAAAGGAAGACAATACAACTTCATTAAATCCAACACTAGAACGTGCAAAGGCAATAAAAGGTTAAAAGTAAAAACAAACACAGGAAAGCAATCTAACTTTGAGCAATAAATATAATGAATGAAAGGGGTCGCGGGTGCAGGTGTTAAGTAAATAAGGAAAGTTGTGTGCGTTTGTTACTCTCCCTCGGTCCATATTTGTCAGCGTGAGGTGAGTCTTCCGTGACGGATTGCTTGCCCTGTCTTCCGGCAGGCTATTAATCTCAAGTTTTCTGTGTGTATGTGGAGAGAGAGAGAGAGAGAGAGAGAGAGAGAGAGAGAGAGAGAGAGAGATGGGGTGTAATACTGCAGAAAATGTTATCTTGGTCTTTGCTTCTCTCTCTCTCTCTCTCTCTCTCTCTCTCTCTCTCTCTCTCTCTCTCATTCCGCTCCATTTTCTCAGCTTAACTTTCCCTTCGCGCCATTCTTTAATCAATCTTTAGAAATACTTTTTTTTTTACTTTATTTTTTTCCACTTTATTCCTCTTCCTCCTCTTCCTCCTTTGTTCTCCATTACTTTCTTTTTCCTGGGTTACCTTATCGATCTTTCCCTTTTATCTATTACTACTACTACTATTAACTTTACTCATATTACTATTATACTTCTTTATTCAGTATTTCCTGCTATTCTTTATTCCTACAGTTTCCTTATCCTCGCTCTCTCTCTCTCTCTCTCTCTCTCTCTCTCTCCATCAATTCCCACGCTCATTAATTAAGCACCTGGTTCTGGCACCTCTCCTGGTATCGCATGACTTACGTACATACTCATACTTGGGTTCTCTTCTTCATTAACACCTTTGCGTCCCCTTTCCTCTCATATTTCACATTGTCCTGTCTTTTTTTCCCCACACTGAGCTTCTTTCTCTGCTTCGTCTTCGTGCTGGTATAATCTAGTTGGCTACACCTTACACCTGACGCCCCACTTCCTCACTGAGCTGTAACACTTTCCCTTCCCTCTTGTCACTCGATCGCATTAACTTGATAGCCACGTCACTTGCCTTGAGTTTCGCCTCTTTCATTTTGGTTCCCTATTGGTTTTCTTCCCTCCTTTAGAATTTCAGTTCTCGTTGAGTAGTACTTATTTGGTATTTCCTGTTTTTATTTTTGTTTTTCGTTTTTTTTTTATTTTTCCATATATTTCGTTTGTTTATTTGTCTTCTTATTCTCTTATTTTAGTTCTCTGCTGTTTCATTATTCTTATTCTTTATTTTACCTATTCTCGCTTTCTTTAGAGTTCTTTATTCCTTGTCAACCATTTATTAGCTCTCCCCTTCCTTATTCTCCACGCCATTTTGCTTTTTTTTTACTTCCATTTCCCTTTTCATTTTCCTCACTTTTACAACCTCATGAGTCACCACTTTCCCCTCTGCTATGTCTCGTTTTACTTCCTATTTCACCCATTTTTTTCTCATTTATTTTCAACCCTTTCTGTAGAAGTCGTTGACCTTTCACTTCAGCCCTTTCCCCTATTCTCTGTGTCTGCCATGGCTTTCTTCGACCTCTTGCAGCGCCCTCCGTTTCCCTTTCCGCCTTCCCCCGCAGCCCTCCCGCCAGTCGCCACAAGACCCCAGATAGAACGGTCATGTACACTCACCCCCTGCAACGCCATGCTTGTTCCTCGCCGTACCGCAGGACAGGTCATCAGGAACTAGTCATGGGTTTATAGACTGGGTTCCGTGGCTCGATTTTGTGTTTGCATTCGGAAGGAAATATTAGTTTGACTTTGTGTATCGTCATTTTTTCTTCACTTTTTTTTCATTCTTCTATTTTTTTTATTTTTTTTTATTTTTTTTTTTTTGTTAATAAGAGTCTTGGTATTTTTTGTGAGCGTGGGTTAGGATGGCTGGGAAGCGTGTAGGTAGATGTACCATTATTACTACTACTACTACTACTACTACTACTACTACTACTACTACTACTACGACAACGACTACGACTGCGACGACGATGACTAATACTACTAATACTATGACTATCACTACCATTACCACAAATAAGGCGACGTGACTAGAGTGGGTGTAAGTAACCTTCCTGGACCCAACGAGCCTTCATCACCCCTGGAGGCAGGCTGACCCAAGTGGCGGGACGCAATTACACGCAGCCCAGCCTCAACTCACCTTCACCTGTCAAACCTAATCTGCTACAGGCCAACGAGACACACGGTGACTGAGATAAATATACCTACACGACAGTTCCTACACCCCTAACTCGTATCTGTGTCCATACTCGCATTCTCTCACACCGGGAACTGGTGAGAGCAAAGAAAAAAGATAATTGTAAATGAAAAAAAAGCTACAACAAAAAACAGTATCACTTCACACGGTAGAAATCAAGAAATCGTACAATCACCTTTACTCACAATTTTTTCATGCTATCAACGTCCCACCCTGGAAACGTACTCTTAATGCACACACACAGCCTTCCCCGCTGCGCCACACCCCACTAAACGACGCACCGCCCTCTCCTCCATCAGGCCCTTCAGAAACACTCCCCTATCATCCCCAATCAAACGAGACAGGAAGAATACCGTAGAGTTATTAGGCAATTCAGACACAATCGCCTTTTTTTTCATTGTGTCACTAACTATCAACGCAGGAGAGAGAAATGGAGGCTTCAGAGAGAGAGAGAGAGAGAGAGAGAGAGAGAGAGAGAGAGAGAGAGAGAGAGAGAGAGAGAGAGAGTGAGTCCTTTGGTATTTCATTTGCCTCTCCAATCACGTTCTTCACCACCTTCCTATCTCGCCCTTTATGGAAATTCTGCGGACTTGTACTGATACCTAAGTGGCTGTGATGGTGGTGGTGGCTGTGATGGTGGTGGTGGTGGTGGTGGTGGTGGTGGTGGTGGTGGTGGTGATACTGGTCGACTTATTTATGGTAATGGTGGTGGTGGTGGTGGTGGCAGCAAATGAAGTGAAAGAAGAGAAGGATGGAGAAGATGGAGTAGAAGGAGGAGGAGGAGGAGGAGGAGGAGGAGGAGGAGGAGGAGGAGGAGGAGGAGGAGGAGGAGGAGGAGGAGGAGGAGGACACCAAACAGGAGAAGCAAGGCCAGAACGTCAACAGCCTTTCATCAGCACACAATATCCTTACTCGAGACTCGCTTTGTGTAAAGTAACTGACATTATATTAGATTAGAGAGAGAGAGAGAGAGAGAGAGAGAGAGAGAGAGAGAGAGAGAGAGAGAGAGAGAGAGAGAGAGATAAAAGCACTAGATAACAGTCCATTTACATTAAATTATTTCTTTATATTATTTTTTTAGCGAGATACAGGTTAGAAAAGACATCAGGTGTGAGAGAGAGAGAGAGAGAGAGAGAACAAACACACCAATACCACCACTACATAAAACAACAAAACAATAACAACTAACTTACCACAAACAAAACAAAAAACAGCAGCAACACGAAAAAAATACACAAAAGAATACAAAACACCACACTGAGTAACACAAACACAACAAACACAACAAACACAACAAACACAACTAATACAACACACACACTGGACACACGGACT
>NC_059304.1:12138892-12148892 GCF_017591435.1 Portunus trituberculatus | reverse complement strand
ACTCGCTCCAACTTGACTCAATATCACTCACCTCTCCCTCCAAGTGCTCCCCCTCATCTCACCAAAATATTTCTCCCCGTCATTCATATTTCCTTATCTCTTATTAACCTCTTCAGTACCATGACGCGTTTCCCTGTTCATTCTGCTTACTATTTGGTGATTCTATACAGCCTCAGATACTTATGGTGAGATTAGAATAGTGAAGACAGTGGCCATTAATCTTCCGACCTCCGCAGACCCTTCCTAATGTAAATAAAATGGTAGAATCGTACACACAGCTCAAGGTAAAAATTTGTTCCAGTACTGAAGGGGTTAAACTGCCTCTACTATCTCTCTGAAAGTATATCTGGTTTGTATTTTCGTTTTCTTCTCTCTCTCTCTCTCTCTCTCTCTCTCTCTCTCTCTCTCTCTCTCTCTCTCTCTCTCTCTCTCTCTCTCTCTCTCTCTCTCTCTCTCTCTCTCTCTCTCTCTCTCTCTCTCTCGTCATTTCGTTCTCCACAATATTCTGTTTTCAATATTCCTCACAACCAATCTCCAGAAACTTTCCCTATGTACGGCTCAACTTTCCTTATCTCTCTTCAATACCCGACCTTCTCTCACTCACTTTTCTCTCTGCTATCTACCAACTTTCACCATCGCTGCTCCTTACTCCATGGATATCGATACTCCCTTGCTTCGTCTTAACACCAGTGTTCAGAAGCGCTTTGTTCTATCCCCATTACTGTTTTTTTCAAGATCACAGGGATTATTAGCTAGGATCTTAAGCGTGTTTCTCTTGTTAATGAAGAAATCTTGTTAATCTGTCACTAGCAGTATAAAAACACCCTTAGAATTTCATTTACTATTATCAGTATTCAGAAACGTCTTGTTCTTTCACCACTATTGTTTTTTTTTTCAAGGGTTACAGAGATCATTAGTTGGGGTTTTAATTGCGTTTCTCTTGTTGTTAATGAAGAAATCTCGTAATCTGTCACTAGAAGTATATAAACACCCTTAGAATCCTATTTACTATTAAGAGCATTCAGAACCGTTTTGTTCTTTCATCAAGGAACACAGACACCATTAGCTCGAGTCTTAAGCGTGTTTATCGTGTTGATGATGAAGACCTTTTGTTAATCTGTCACTAGCAGGATAAAAGAAAAACCTTAGAATCTCATATACTATTATCAGTATTCAGAAATATCTTGTTCTTTCACCACTATTGTTTTTTCAAGGGCCACAGGGATCACTAGCTGGTGTCTTAAACGTTTTTCTCTTATTGTCAATGAAGATATCGTGTTAATCTGTCACTATAACTATAAGAACATCCTTAGATTCCCATTTATTATTTTCAGCATTCAAAAAGGTTTTCTTCTTTCACCAATACTATTTCTCAAAAGTCACAGAGATCATAAGCTGAGGTCTTAAGCGTGTTTCTTTTGTTGTTAATGAAGAAATCTTGTTAATCTGTCACTAGAACCATTAAAACACCTTTATAATCCCGTGTACTATTATCTAGAGTATTTTAAAGTAAAGTTGTGAACAGCCGAGTTTTTGACTTAAAATAGAACGTCTTCCTTTCTTCTAAGATGGCGGGCAGAGGCGATTTTTTTATAATAATGACAACGCCACGGAGGACGCCATTTAATTAGCAACTCCCACCTGTCTCAAAGGCCGTAATCACCTGCGCCCACCTGCCTACACCTCCGGAAACTTAATTAATGCCTCCTCGAATCCATCTCCCCGCTCCTGGTCCACGCATCCTTCCTAACATGATATAAACACTCATCCAGCCGCCTGTTGCAAACTTTCAGGATGTGATGGAAAACAGATTAACTAACAAAACTAGAACGCTTATTATATTCACACATTTATAGTCACTGCTTTGTGGAGTAATGAACAAGATGGGTGGTTGAATAGATGTCTGTTGTAAGTTCAAATGTGGTTAACAAAAATTTGAAGGCATAGCTCGCTTTTCAATGCAAGGAGGGCACTGGGCAAGGGCAAAAAAAGAAAAGCGAATGAAAAAAGACCTACTGAGGCGTTAGCACCAGCAGAAAAGTCGAGAGAATCATTCAAAACCTCTACACTTTATTACATTTACCAATGTGAAAAAACAAATTCTTTACTTCTTTTTCATACTTTTTTAGTCTTCAAGTACTGAGACGCATTTTTATTTGTTTTAGGTGTAATTAGACGATTTTACTTACATTAGGAAAAGGTTTATGGAGGTCAGAAGATTAATGGCCAGTCTTTACTCTTTTCATTCCCACGTAAGTCTCTGAAGCTGTATAAAATCACCAAATAGTAACCAGAATGAATATGAAAACACGTCATGGTACTGAAGGGGTTAAGTAAGAAAAACAAACACGTCATAAACCAACAACATAGCCAACCCACAGTCTATCCTGCAGCAAGAAAAGAAAAAAACGAGAACCCGAGAACAATCTTTCAACACTTACATTCATCTCAAACCTGCATGGGGACTGGCAACTTAATGACCCCTTTCTTTATTGTTTTCTGTTACCCTTGCCCAGCTTTCCCCTCTTACATAAAAAAAAACAGCAAAACTACCACCAAACACTCACTGATAACGGTACACCACCATCACCAACCGCACCACTACCACCACCACCACCACCACCGCAACACCCCATCCAGAAATAGAGAGACATTTGCACGGCACGGGAAAAGAGAACAAAATATATTTACAAAGTTACCTTCCACGCTTCCCATCACCCCATAATTGAATCCCTCCCACACAGCAGCATGCAATTGCCCTTCCACTATCCCCTTAACCACGTTCCCGAGCTCTCCGTGTCCCCGTGTCCTCTCTCGCAGCACTCAAGACTCGCAGCCTGCCTCTCTTCCGCCCTAATCCTGTAGTAGTAGCAGCTGCTGAAGGATTACCCCAAAGACCAGCAAAATGAAGCCAGAGGGATTTTTCAACATCCTGCCTTGGCATTCTGACGGCCATGAAAGCGTTTTGTTTTTTGTTTGTTTGTTTGTTTTTTTCGGCTGGTGTTGTTACTTTCAACCTCCTCAGTACCGTGACGCGTTTCCATATTCACCCTGCTTACTATCTGGCGATTTTAATAAGCTTCAGAAACTTGTATGGAGGATTGATATAGTGAAATAGTGACCATTAATCTTCTGACCTTCATAGACCCTTCCTAATGTCAATAAAATGGTCTAATCTAATGTGTCCCAGTATTGAAGATATTAAGGGAAATGGGAGAGGAGAAAGACAAGGTATGTAGGGAAGGAATGGCAGAGCAAGGTAGGGAGGCAGGGAAGGGGATAAGAGAGGGCAGAGGGAAGAATGAAGAAAGTAATAAATAAAAAGAAAGGAAGAGAAAGAAAGAAAGGAAAAAGGAAAAGATATGGAAGAAGGGGAAGAAGGAGAGAAACAAAGAAGAGAAAAACAGAAAAAAACAGGAATAAAAAGAAAAAGGCAAAAAGACGAGAAAGAAAACAAGATGAAGCAAGAGAAACGAACACAAGAGGAATTGGAACACGAAGAAAGACAGAGACCCGAAGATGAAACGAACTCACAGCAACGATGGTGGGGAGAGACGAGCTGTGTGGAGGCGCAACTAGAGCACAGGAAAGGGTGACAATTAAGTGTGAAATAGAGGAGAGGCCAGAAAGGGAGAGAAGGGAGAGTGGGAGGTCGTTGAAAGGGAGAGAAGAGGAAAGGACAAGAGAGGGAGGGGAAGAGATGAGTACCAGCGACCTGTTGCAGAGAGAGAGAGAGAGAGAGAGAGAGAGAGAGAGAGTGCATATTACCAACTGTATCACACCAGAAGGGTTTTCTATTCTGAGTCCACGCGTTACAGAATCTAGTAGCACAAAATCCCTTCATATCCATCTCAATTTCAAATCTGATTCTTTTTTAAATTTGTATGAGTTGTTTTTGGCGCGCCGTGACTCAGACTAACCACGTGACCTTTGGCTGGAGTGGGCGCGGAGGAGAGCACACCAGAAATTGTCTATTCAATATTGTTAGGGATCGGAGTGGCAGGACGAAAGGGAAAAGAGGGACCTGGTGCCTTAAAAAGTGTTCGAGGATGTTTTGATGTTACGAAAGGGAATGTGAAGTAGATAGATAAGTAAATAAGTAAAATATTGGTTATGTTATTGTGTGTGTGTGTGTGTGTGTGTGTGTGTGTGTGTGTGTGTGTGTGTGTGTGTGTGTGTGTGTGTGTGTGTGTGTGTGTGTGTGTGTGTGTGTGTGTGTGTGTGTGTGTGTGTGTGTGTGTGTGTGTGTGTGTGTGTGTGTGTGTGTGTGTGTGTGTGTGTGTGTGTGTGTGTGTGTGTGTGTGTGTCCACCTGTGTGTGTGTGTGTCACACACACACACACACTTCAGTTCTAAGAAATGGTTTACTATTGCGATTGTCTTCCTCCTCCTCCTCCTCCTCTTCCCCCTCCTACTCCTCATTATCATTATTTTTTCCTCTCCTCCCCTACCGTCCATATTGTTCTCATTCTTCATATTCTACGTCCCTTCCTTCTCCCTCCCTTCTCCTTCCCCCTTTCCTCTTACTTGCCACTTTTGTCTTTCTTTTCCTCCTCGTTTATGTCTTATTCCTCCCGCTCCTTCTCCTCCTCTTCCTCCTATGCCCCATTACTTTTTGTCACGGTTGTCACCCTTTTGTCTATCTCCTTCTCCTCCTCCTCCTCCTCCTTTTTTTCCTTTGGATTTAACTTTTCTTATTTTTGGTCCTCTTTTCCTCCTCTTCCCCATCTTTCTTTTCCTCCTCTTCATTCGCATTCTGTTTTTTTTTTTTTCTCGTCCTAATCCACTTCCACTCATTTACATTTCTTTATTTCTCTCCTACTGCTTTTTCTTCACTTTTCACTAAATTTCATCCTCACATTTCCTTGGATCTCTTATTTTTCTTATCTTTATGCTTTTATCTTGGTTCGTATATAATTTACATGCACACCTCCTCACGCATTCATATAAACTTCTTTCATTTATCATAACTTCACATATTTTCCTTCATATTCACGAATCCTCAACATTTCAGTCTCATCCTAGTCCTTCATTACTCGTTTCAACTCATGCTTCTCACTCCTACAGCGTATCTTTTTTTTTTTTCATCACATCTACCTATCCTCCTCAATTCAGACTCATCACCATCATCCTCCATTTCAACTTGTCTTCATTCAATACTCATCCCAACTCCCACCCTCTCATCAACAGATCCCAATTGCCTGGCTCAATCTCATTCACCTCATTTCTCCCTTCATTCGCTCGCACTCCCATCACATCATCCGCTTCTAGCCTGACAAAGTTCCCTAACTCTCGGTCCCGGGAGGAAGATGGGGCGACGCAAGGTTGGTGGTGGTGGTGGAGTGACGATTAAAGTTTGAGCAACACTCGGGAGGGACGTTCTCTGTTGCCTTGCTCTCCACTGCAGGGACGCAAAGGGCAGCTTCAGAAATAATGCATCGACTTACTAGCTACTTTTCAAGATGTCATGCGTCTATTTCTGTGAGTCTGGGGGTGAAAAATATATGTATACAGAGATAGAAAGAGAAAGAGAGAGAAAGGGGTGGGGTAAGAGAGAGACGGAGAGGAAACGAGATTATAATAGTATAATAGTATATGTTTATGTGGTATCAATGTATATGCGGAGGAGAGAGAGAGAGAGAGAGAGAGAGAGAGAGAGAGAGAGAGAGAGAGAGAGAGAGAGAGAGAGAATTTAAACTTCTACAGTGTTTGTGTAAAGTCTAAGTATATTTGCGTTATGTAAGGACACACATATAGAGAGGAGTAATTCACACGTACGTTATGTAAGCTTAGTTATAAAAAAAAGGATTACATGTGTTATAAACATGATGTATATGTGGAAAGAGAGAGAGAGAGAGAGAATATTTGTATAATACAAAGGATGTGTACCTTTTGAAGTATATTTGTATGACGTAAAGGCAGAATGATTTTCTAACCACAGCTCATATCAACGAAGAAGTTTCCCTCGTACCCATTGATTCTGTCCTCCCAATGTGAAAACCTTCCATTTATGATTTTCTGTCAAAATAAATTAAAGAGACAATTGAAGGCTTGAGAAGTATCGACCACCTCTCACACACAATCTGAAGGGAAATATTAAGAAAACTTTTTTCTCATAGTTCCCTACCTACACTCTCTCTCTCTCTCTCTCTCTCTCTCTCTCTCTCTCTCTCTCTCTCTCTCTCTCTCTCTCTTTCCACATATACATCATGTTTATAACACATGTAATCCTTTTTTTATAACTAAGCTTACATAACGTACGTGTGAATTACTCCTCTCTATGTGTGTGTGTGTGTGTGTGTGTGTGTGTGTGTGTGTGTGTGTGTGTGTGTGTGTGTGTGTGTAGTGTATGTGTGTGTGTGTGTGTGTATGTGTGTGTGTGTGTGTGTGTGTGTGTGTGTGTGTGTGTGTGTGTGTATAGATGTGTGTGTATAGATGTGTGTGTGTGTGTGTGTGTGTGTGTGTGTGTGTGTGTGTGTGTGTGTGTGTGTGTGTGTGTGTGTGTGTGTGTGTGTGTGTGTGTGTTCATCTCATGTTGTGGAGATGCCTCGTTATCCAGTCTGATCCGAGAGTCGCGTATCGATTTCCAGCACAGCGCTATTTTGGGATCGCGGACAGAGGCAGGCCTGCGTCACAAATGTCAGCGTATTTTGGGTCGTTCTTGCTGCCGCCGCCGCCGCCGCCGCCGCCGCCGCCTCCTCCTCCTCCTCCTCCTCCTCCTCCTCCTCCTCCAACACCATGAACCTGTACCAGGATTACGACGAGATGGACACACACACACACACACACACACACACACACATACCCACTCGAGTTATTAGTTTATTGCATGTATGGCACAGAGAGAGAGAGAGAGAGAGAGAGAGAGAGAGAGAGAGAGAGTGTGTGTTGGCAGAAATGTCTCAATTTTTCTTTTTAACAACAACAAGAACAAGAAGAAGAACAACAACAACAACGACAACGACAACGACAACACCAACTTTCCTCCAAAAAACACACATGGTAGAAACGAAAAAAAAATCTTTCATACCACCACACCTGCACCACCACCACCACCACCCTCACCTGCACCACCACCACCACCACCACCACCACCACCACCACCATCACCACCACCACCACCTGCACCACCACCACCACCACCACCACCACCATCACCACCACCACCCCCAGGAACTTTATCAGGAGTGGCAGGGTGCAGAGCCATAAAGCCATCAGCCCGCCAGTGTCTATATGCAACGGCTTTACCCGCAGCGATATATGAAAAAAAGGGAGAAAAAAAAAGAACAGCATATGATCAAGGTGTATTTTTACCTATCCATCCTGCGGTCCAATCGATCACCTACACTAATTACACGCCAATGGATTCTTTTGTGGCGCATCGTAGAGAGTACAGGTGAAGGGGGCGGGTGGAAGGTGAGGCAGGTGGAGGGAAAGTACAGGTGGGATGTTTGGAGAAAGGGAGGAGCAATTGTATAGGTGGAGGGGAGGGATGAAGGGAGACGTAGATGGAGCGATAAAGTACAGGTGCGGAGAAGGGTATGTTGAGAAAGTACAGGTGAAGTGAAAGGGGATATGTACGAGGGAGTGGAGTGGAGTGGAGTGGAGTGCAGACGGGTGGAAGTGGAACAGCGTAGAGGGGAGTCTCGGCCTAGAGGAAGGGGGAAGGAATGGTAGATAGGCCGCCCCAAGTATAGAGACTAACCTATTTACATCACATCACAAAGATAAACTGAAACTCACTACGTCAAAATATTTCCCAAGACCAACAAAACTTACTTAAAAAAAAGAGACAGGTAAAAAATAAATAAAGTAGAACAAAAAGAAAAATTCATTTGCACCCAACACGCGGACACGAATAAAAAGAACAACAACCGTGCGAGATTGACTTTTTACACCCTCACTGAACAGGATCATAGGAACTTCTGAAATTTTTACGTGGCTTCTGTTCGGCGAATGGGTGAATAAGACCTTTGTTAGAAGGAGAGAGAGAGAGAGAGAGAGAGAGAGAGAGAGAGAGAGAGAGAGAGAGAGAGAGAGAGAGAGAGAGAGAGAGAGAGAGAGAGAGAGAGAGAGAGAGAGAGAGAGTTGGCTGGCTGGAGGTGAAAAGGCGTAAAGAAACACAAGGAAGCCGTAGAAAAAAATGGACAAAAGGCAAGGGAAGGAAGGGGAAGGTTCAAGTCGAATACGCCGCTGCTTTCATTCTCTGCGGATCAGCGAAAAACTCACCGTCTTTTGAAAGTACGAGTAGCTTGAAAATAGAACGACTGGCGACTAAGGCAAGTCAGTGGCGGAGAAGTGCATAGGTGGAATGGAGAAGAGATGATGGAAAGGCACACTGTTTAACCTCTTCAATACCATGACGCGTTTCCATATTCATTCTGCTTACTATTTGGTGATTTTATACAACTTCAGAAACTCATGTGGGGATTAAAATAGTGAAGACTGTGGCCATTAATCTTCTAACTTCCATAAACCCTTCCTAATGTCTGTAAAATGGTCTAATCGTACACAAATCTCAAAGTAAACATGAGTCCCAGTATTGAGGGGTTTAAGGTCTTTGAGGCGAGAGAGGCAACGGAGGAGCAGGAGAGAAGAGCAGGAGGAGGTAACGGCTGACATGTTGACGGGAAAAGATGTTTAGTGGTAAGAAGGATGAAGAGGCGCGGAAAGGAGGAAAGCCCGCTGTGGGAAAACTGGCGAGAGAGAGAGAGAGAGAGAGAGAGAGAGAGAGAGAGAGAGAGAGAGAGAGTGGAAAAGTGTCTGAATGGACCAGTGGTAGTGAGGATGAGCTGAGGAACTGAAAAAAAAAGACTTGTGAAGCTAAGAAGATGATGAAAGAGACAGGAAGTTGAAAAGGAGAGAGAGAGAGAGAGAGAGAGAGAGAGAGAGAGAGAGAGAGAGAGAGAGAGAGAGAGAGAGAGAGAGAGAGAGACTTAGTTCTTGGTAGGAATGAAGAACGACGAGAGAGAGAGAGAGAGAGAGAGAGAGAGAGAGAGAGAGAGAGAGAGAGAGAGAGAGAGAGAGAGAGAGAGAGAGAGAGAGAGAGAGAGAGAGAGAGAGAGAGACTTACTTCTTCTTTCCCTCCATTTAAGCCTGGACGCCGCCACCTAATTAGAAACATGATCATTCTAACTTCTCCTATCAGCACGAGGGGAAAGAAAAAGCAATTTACACTTTCCCTAACTTTCTTAACAATGGATTCTGACCTCATTGCATTTCATAAACCCTTTCCTTTCACTACAGCATCAACTCTTATAAAGAATTTGGGAACATCGACCTTCATGATTTCTTTTCTCTTTACTTCTTTCTTTTTATATGATAAGTTACGCGGAACAAACCTTTTTAGATTAATTTAACCCCTTCAGTACTGGGACACATTTTTGCCTTGAAATCTGTGTACGATTAGACCATTTTATTGACATTAGGAAGGGTCTATGGATGTCAGAAGATTAATGGCCACAGTCTTCACTATTTTAATTCTTCCACATAAGTTTCTGAAGGTGTATAAAATCACCTAATAGTAAGCAGAATGAATATGGAAACGCATCGTGGTACTTAAGGGGTTAATGAATTCATTGCCTCTGACAGTCACCAGGTGTTCGTCACAGGAGATAAGATGCAACTGTATGTGATGCGTTGTTAAAAGGGGATTTTTTTTCAGCCCGATAGCAAAGAAAATTAATCGCAAATCGTAAACTTAAAATGATCAAGTGACGTCTAGAAAATAGTGCAGTGGACGTGGTATTGAGGAAGGTAAGCTAAATTTCAGTCTCCACCTCACTTTTTCATTTATTTGTCAACAGACCACAGTAATCTACACACCACCATCCTCTTCCATGCATACACAGCTGAAATTTCGACTCTAACGTGATGCAGGTGCTAGGTTCTCACGCCCACCTCTACCTGGAATGCCACGAACGAACTGCTGCTCTTCCTGGAAGCAACACCTTTTTTTTTTTTTTCTACGGTGAAAGAATCCTCCCTTGCTCTCGACTTCA
>NC_059304.1:12078892-12131392 GCF_017591435.1 Portunus trituberculatus | reverse complement strand
CTGAGAAGCGTTTTATCTTTTCCTGACACAAGCGAGTCTCTGGGTCGTTGAGGACACTTCTTGTTCTTCGTCTTCAAAGAGCAATGAGAGAGAGAGAGAGAGAGAGAGAGAGAGAGAGAGAGAGAGAGAGAGAGAGAGAGAGAGAGAGAAACACTATCTCTTCCATTGAAAATAAGAAATATAGTAAGAGACAGAAAGACAGACAGCAGAGACTTAGATAAAAGCAGAAACAGACAAGCAGACAAGCAAGACAATGCACATTTTTCTTTCCTCACACACACACACACACACACACACACACACACACACACACACACACACACACACCTTCCCTTTACGGCAAACCTAATTAAGGCGGGGCCGGCAGCTCACTTAATACGATCAATTAACACTAAAATCCAATCTTCATAATCGAACTAACTCCCTTAATAGTGCCTCCAAGAAATGCCAACTAGTGCTGAGAGAGAGTAATTGTCGCCCGTTTTCTGAATAGTCTGGCGTCTCTTTGGGTCTCGCTCACACAGGAATAAGCAGGAGGCGATATTGACATGAGATTAATGAGTGTAAAGGCCATCGAGTGCACTGTGTCTGTCGTTGTCTCCTTTCTCTCATTGATAAAGAGACGACGCTTCACTCATAGGCTCTTTCTTAATGCCTCAAGTAAGAGAGAGAGAGAGAGAGAGAGGGGGGGAAGGGAGGGAGAGATAGAAGGAAAGATGGACTAAATACGCAGAAGAGGAAAATAGATAAATATTGGTGTCTCAAGTAAGAAAGAGAGAGAGGAGAGGAGGAGGGAAGGTGGAGGATAGACTAAATGAGTAAAAAGAAGAGGATAGAGAGAAAAGAGCAAAGGAAGAAAGAAAAAGAAAGAAAATACCCTTCGTCTCTGATTGGCTTATTTTCACCTCAATCTTTCCTCACGTCCCTCAAACGAAAAATGGAGAAAATCCCAGAATTTCTTTATTTTCTTCCATCCGACATTAGATAAATCACTTCCTTTGGTCCTCCTTCATTCAGTATTTTTTCTCTCTTTCATTTCCTTTACCTTGTCTTACCGTAATTAGCAATCTCTCTCTCTCTCTCTCTCTCTCTCTCTCTCTCTCTCTCTCTCTCTCTCTCTCTCTCTCTCTCTCTCTGTGTGTGTGTGTTTGTCTTATAAACTTAAAGATCATTCGCTTATTTATCAATCCATTTATCTATCTACTCATTTATTTATCTATTTATCCATTCATCCATCTATCTACCTACTAATTTATCTATTCATCTACTCATCCACCTATTTTCGCAATCCACTACCGCACGTTTTAATCACTATTCTGTATCTCATCGCCTTTTCTTCCCATGCACTTCAGACTGCCATACATCACTTAAAGAGCAGGAACAAGTGACGTCAGAGATAAGAGTGCCTCCCTTACCAAGCCTGATAAGACTCACAACACTTGAGACAATAACATTCTCACCATTCTTCACACCTCTTATCGCCTCTAAACTTAAATCTCTCTGTCTTTTGTATATGTCATGTGTCTGTCACCTACTTCAGAGTGATTTTAAAAGATGTGGAAGTGATACGAGTAGTAGTAGTAGTAGTAGTAGGTAGTAGTAGTAGTAGTAGTAGTAGTGGTGGTGGTAGTTGTGGTAGTTGTGGTGGTGGTAGTAGTAGTAGTAGTAGTGGTGGTGGTGGTGGTGGTGGTGGTGGTGGTGGTGGTGGTGGTGGTGGCAGCAGTGGTGGTGGTGGTGGCAATGGTGGTGGCAGTGTTGGTGGCAGTGTTGGTGGCAGTGGCAGTGGCAGTGGTGGTGGTGGTGGTGGTGGCAGTGAAATGGTGGTGGTGGTGGTGGTGGTGGTGGTGGTGGTGGTAGTGGTAGTAGTAGTAGTAGTAGTAGTAGTAGTAGTAGTAGTAGTAGTAGCATTGAATATAGATAGCTATGTAATTACTGTTTATTTTCAGTTATTAGGATAATGTTTCGACATCAAAGTATGCATTAAAAGCTGTAATGATTATACATTTATGTTATATTATGGAATTTCTATCGCATGCCTCTCTCTCTCTCTCTCTCTCTCTCTCTCTCTCTCTCTCTCTCTCTCTCTCTCTCTCTCTCTCTCTCTCTCTCTCTCTCTCTCTCTCTCTCTCTCTCTCTCTCTCTCTCTCTCTCTCTCTTTATAACTGATACACCTCAAAAGGAAGACAATCAAATAAATAAAACAAACTTCACATCACACAATTAAAGGTTGAATCACTAACACTTTTATTACGATAACCTTAATTTCCTTCCGAAACACACACACACACACACACACACACACACACACACACACACACACACACACACACACACACACACACACACACACACACTATGGTCCGTATTCAGAAACGCTATATTCTCTCACCATGACAACTTTCCAAGGTCTCAGATGACTGACTATCCGGGCTATCAAGAGTGTTTCTCCAGCTAATGATATAGAAATCTCGTCAATCTGCCCGTGGATCCCTAAAAACACCTTAGAAAACTGGTGTAAACTCAAATAAAGCCTGTTGAAATAGTGAAGGTAATGCACAGAAGCGTTTGAGAATAAGTGTCTATTTACTAAGGCATGCTATATTTTTCCCCTTCATAGTTTCCCGCAACATTTTCCAACCCTTCCACTTTTCCCTCTTGTCCTTCATGTGTTTCCTCCCACGCTCCTTCCCTAAACGCTCGCTCCTCCTTACCCCGACCTCTCCTCCTCCTCCTCTCTTGACCCTTCTCTCCAATAACTCTTCAAAATTATCTCCCTTATTGTTCTTTCTCCTTTCAGCCGCCATTCGAGTCTTCTTGCTTCCTCTTCCTCTTCTTCCTCTTCTTCTTCCTACCACTTTCATTTTAGTCCTTTCAATCCTTCTTCATTTTTCAGTTTATCCAAAATCATTTTTCCTGTAACATTCCTCTCTTCTCTTTTTTTTTTTTTTTTTTGCTTTTCTTCTTCTAGTCTTTCTGCTTCTATTTCTCTTAGTCCTTCTGTATTTCTTGTGGTCTTTTCCTTTCCTTCTTCTTCTTCTTCTTGTTCTGCTAATCTTTCTTTTCTCTGTCTTTCTCTTTATCTCTGCCTTCTCCATAAGCTTTCTCCTTTATCCTCTCTTCCTCTTTTTATATATATTTATTTTCTTCCTCTATTTTTTCTCTCTTTCTTTTCATGTTTTTGTTGCTTTTTTCTATCTTCCCCTTTGTTCTTATCCATCTTTACTTGCGTTTCGTCTCCGTCAGACAATTTTCCTCCTCCTTTTGCTCTTTCTCCTCTTCTCTCTCCCTTTCCCGTAACTCCACCCTTTCACAATTTTTTTTTCTCTTTAATCTTTACCATCTACCCTTCTCTCTCTCTCTCTCTCTCTCTCTCTCTCTCTCTCTCTCTCTCTCTCTCTCTCTCTCTCTCTCTCTCTCTCTCTCTCTCTCTCTCTCTCTCTCTCTCTCTCTCTCTCTCTCTCCATCACTGTTCCTCCGTTTCTAGTATCTCTTAATCTGTGACACTCTTTCTCATCTTCCTCGTTTTTTCCAGCTTCCGTCACATTCCTTTCCCTATCTGAAAATACTCCCCTTTATATTTCTGCTCCTCTTCCTTCCCTCTCTCCCCGTGACCTTGCTATCTCCCACCCGAATCGCATATTCCACAGATCGATTGGGAAAGAGGAAGAAGGCGAAGCAAGGAACGAAAGTTATACAGAATGTTGATGGCGGGAGTTCTCAACACAAGAGGGAAGCAGGAAAAATAGAGGCGGGTGAGGGAGAGAATCAAATAGCAAATTGACACAGGGGGAAAAAAAAGAGAAAAAGGAAAAAACAAACAATGGTGAGCAATGAAATACCAAGAGAGAGAGAGAGAGAGAGAGAGAGAGAGAGAGAGGACTGATTGATTGATTGCTTTCAGGCGCCGCAAAAACGAGGTCATATGGCCAGAGAGAGAGAGAGAGAGAGAGAGAGAACGCGGGATGTGGGCGCCGGTGCCTGTGGGTCAATATGGGAAAGACGTGAGGTGGCGCCAGATGATGCTCCGACCGAGGGGACGACGCCGAGACGAGACAGAGGAGGAGGAGGAGGAGGAGGGACAACGACCAGAGAACGGGAAGCAAGGTCACGGCGGTCTGCAGTACAAGTAGTCAATTAGCAAAGGGCGAGAGGACGCGAGAGACACACAAGACGCGTGTAGTCAATCAAGGCTCGCTACCATTCACCCTCCACTTCGACACCAGTCTGATTAATTTCTCATCTCACCAGCCCACTAGAATCTGCTCCCCTTGCCCTCTTAACCCACTGCCCCACCTCCCCTGCAACCCCACCAGTCTCTCCTTGCTTCTAACCACAAACCCACCATGTCCAGCTCTCCAGCCCTTCACACAACAAACCCACACACTTTATCTGTATCTCTATCTAACCATCAAACCTTCTAGAAACCCACAAGGCGCCATACAGAGAAAGAATGAAAGGGATATGGGAGTTATGGACGAGGAAGTAGGAGGGAAGAGGAAGCAAACCGTCGCCGACACTCGCTCCCCTCCTCCCTCTGCCAGTCCCGCCGCCTTCGCTATTGACGTCATGACCTTGCCCTAGAGAAATAAAGCAGTCACAGGCTCCCAGGACATTGAAGTTCCGCCCGCCACCAGTACGTCTGCCAAAATACGACACCGCGCCGGAACTCCCGAGAGCCGCGCCGTCAGTTACATAAGCCAATTACTTGTTTGGTGGAGGAGTATTGAAGGTCCGCTGATGTCGCTGTCAACTTCGGAATAGTTTGGGGACACGAGGAGATTGTGGCGACGAGGAGAGAGAGAGAGAGAGAGAGAGAGAGAGAGAGAGAGAGAGAGAGAGAGAGAGAGAGAGAGAGAGAGAGACAGACAGACAGACAGACAGACAGACAGACAGACAGACAGACAGACAGACAGACACAGACAGACAGACAGACACAGCCACACACACAGACACAGCCACTCACACAAACACAGACACAGACATAGACACAGCGACACACACACACACACACACACACACACACACACACAGAGAGAGAGAGAGAGAGAGAGAGAGAGAGAGAGAGAGAGAGACAGACAAGTGTTCATTATATGTATGAACGTATATGAATAATTATACAACCACTTCACGAGCAGGAAGAATGAATAAAAATAAACATTTCCTTATTTTCAAAAACTCAACATTTATTAGTCAAAAAAAAAGAAAAAAGAATTAAGAATAAAGAATAATAAAAAAAAAACACATGATATAATTAAACCACTTTTCTCTTTTATCCCGAGCCATTATCCCTTAAGCCCCACATATTGGGGCGAAAATAAACGAAACTTATGAAACAATAACATTAACAGCGAAGGATATTGAAACACCTCACTCTTCTCCACCTCCTCCCCCTCCTCTCGTAACCCATCCTCTCTCCTCCTCCTCCTGCTCCTGCTCCTCCTTTTCCTCCTCCTCCTCCTCCTCCTGCTCCTCCTCACATGCTACCGGCCTTTCAAGATCAAAGTTCCTACTCTTAAAACTTGAATGACAGTCTCTTCCTCTTCCTCTTACTCTTCCAATCTTTTACTGAGAGAGAGAGAGAGAGAGAGAGAGAGAGAGAGAGAATGTACAGACAGACAAACAGACACGTGCACGGACAAATACACAGACACATAGAGCGAGAGAAATATAGACAGGAGGGAGTAGAACAGTCAAACACACAGACAACTAGACAGACAGACGGCCAGACCAGACCAGACAACCAGACACACAGACAACCAGACGCATTCATATACAGATAAATATTAAAGAAAAAAGAATACATGTACAGAATATAGACGAAAGAATTCAGAAAAGAAGGAGGAAGAGAGGAAAAGAGAGAGTGTGAAGATGGAAGAAGAGGGCAATAAGGAAGAAGAGAGCAAGGAAAGAGTAGGAGGAGGAGGAGGAGGAGGATGAGTTTGGATCGACCCTTAGGAGTCACGCCTTACATCCGCGAAACAGACACTGCACATGAGAATATCGAAAGAGAGAGAGAGAGAGAGAGAGAGAGAGAGAGAGAGAGAGAGAGAGATTCAAAGGCGTTTCCATATGATATCAGTATTGACATCTTTTTTTTCCTTCTTTTCCTTTTTCCTCTTTTTCTTCCAAATTCCCATCACATTTATCTCTTCCTCCTCCTCCTCCTCCTCCTCCTCCTCTCTTCTCTACCCTATTCATGCTCAAGTAACAGAAGCAGCGATGAATTGCAATGAATAAAACCTCCATCCTCCTTATTTATGTCCTCTATCATTTTCACTCGCTATTTTTCCTTCATTATTCTTTCGTTTGCTTTTTAACTTATTATTTGCACTTGCTACCCATTTTCTTCTTTCTCTTTTCCATCTTTCCTCGCTTCTGTATCTACTTCATTATCCATTTTCTTCTTCCTCTTTTTCTTCTTCCTTCTCCTATTGCTCTATATATAATCTTCCTCCCATCAATGTGCATCATTATCTCAGTTTCTCAGTCAATTTGAAGCTTCAGTCTGTTTTTCGTAATATAATCTGCATGTGTTCATTATAACCAATACACTTCTATCTTCCTCTCTCTCCATCTACATTGTTCCATATTAACATTCCTTAGCTTTCATTCCATTTCTGATTTCTTTCCTTATTTCTTTCTTTTTTTTTCTTTCCTTCATACGTTTTTTTTTAACCATTTCCTCTCCCTTCCTTTTTTTTCTACTCTTTTGTTCCATTTTCGTCGTGTTCTTTTCTCATTTTCATTGTTTTCTTCATTTTTCCTTCACTTTTTTTCTTTAAGCCATTAGTTTATTCTAGTCTTCCCTTCCCTTTCTTTTTTCGTTCCTTCTCTTCCACCCACATTCCTTCCTTCCTTTCTTGCATTAATTTAATTTTCTTTGTTCCTTCCATTCCCTCTTCGTTTTTTTTTTTTCTCTTCCCCTAGTCTTCCCTTATTTCTTCCTTTCCTACCATTTCCTCTCTCTTTTTCTTCCCATTCTCATTCCCTTCCCTCTTTTTTCTACTTTTTTTTTTGCAGGGGCTGATACCCTTCACCTTACTTTTTTTTATCTTTTATCCTTCCCTCTCCTTCTTTGCCTCTCTTGTTCCCTCCTCCCTTTTCTCCATCCATTCCTCCTCAAGGTTCTTCGCGAGACAAATTTGTGAGAAGCAAACACAGGTGCGGGAATTGTAAACACCACCTGTATGTGTGTGTGTGTGTGTGTGTGTGTGTGTGTGTGTGTGTGTGTGTGTGTGTGTGTGTGTGTGTGTGTGTGTGTGTGTGTGTGTGTGCGCGTGCGTGTGCGTGTGTGTGTGTGTGTGTGTGTGTGTGTGTGTGTGTATGTTTAGCACTTCAGATATTGAGTGGCACCCTATTTTTAGAACACATTGCAGGGATACATAGAGAGAGACAGAGAGAGAGAGAGAGAGAGAGAGAGAGAGAGAGAGAGAGAGAGAGAGAGAGAGAGAGATGGTAGGTAAGAAAAATGTAATGGAATTTTGTAATCGGAGGATGAGGAAGAGGAGTTCGAGTTTAAAGAGAAAATATCGTAGTAGTAGTAGTAGTAGTAGTAGTAGTAGTAGTAGTAGTAGTAGTAGTAGTAGTAGCAATGATAGTGGTGGTGATAGTGATAGTAGTAGTGGTAGTAGTAGTAGTAGTAGTAGTAGTGGTAATAGTGGTAGTAGTAATGGTAGCAATAGTAGTAGTGGTAGTAACGGTAATAGTATCATCACTGTCTATATAATCAAAAATTTCCAATCATCATTATTAATCCCCACTAACAAAATCGACATTGCTTTCATTACTATAACTAGTTTTGATCATTACGTTGCATTCTAAGTGTACAATAGTGTTGAATGAATAGACAAAATATCACTAACTCCGTGTTTCTACTTTAAAACTCATGTCAATATATTTTCACCGTAAAAAGGTTACAAATAGCAATTATCTTCACCTAGTAAACTCAAACCACTTGTTTCTTTAATTCCTATAAACACTGCAGCACCCACACAAAAATTATTAAACTCCAACAAAACACTCTTAAATGGCCTCAAACACTCTTATTCATCTCCAGACACTCTTAAACACCTTCAAACATTCTTAAACACCTTCAAACACTCTTAATTATCTCCAAACACTCTTAAACACCTTCTAACATTCTTAAACACTTTCAAGCATTCTTAAACTCCCACAAATACTATCAAATTCCAACCATCAGTCTTAAATTTCAGAGAATACTCTCAAATTCTTCAAAAAAAACGCACTTGAATTTCCTTAAACATTTAAGTTCCCCAAAACTCTTCAATTCACCAAAAAAGACGAATTTCCCAAAGAAAACTCTTAAATTCTCCAAAACTTTCAAAGTCCCAAAAAAACACTCTTAAATTTCCCCCCAAAAAAATGTTAATTCCAGAAAAAGTGAAATTCCCAAAAACTCTTGAATTTCTTAAAACACTCTTAAATTCCCCAAAAATACTTAGATTCCCCGAAAAACACTCTTAAATTCCCCAAAGCACTCCTAAACACTCGCAGACATTGTTATCATGACTTGACAATGACAAGAATAACCAGGACACAGCCAGCGTCCTACATTCTCTCCATATTTTTAGGGACTTGAGAATCTCATAACTTAATTTTCTCGGCTAGCATTTACATGAAGACTTTCCCTGATCACTGCATGTGTCAAGAGGAGGCGTGGGTCATTCATCACTCCGGTCGCTGGCCCTCCTCCTTCTCCTCCTCCTCCTCTTCCTCCTCCTCCTCTTCTTCTTTTTCCTCCTCCTCGTGACAGGCAGATGGCATGCAAAAATCTATTTCAATTTTCTTTTCGCGAGTTTCATGTTCAAGACAGCAGTAATGAACCGCAAAACGACTTACAGGTGTGTGTGTGTGTGTGTGTGTGTGTGTGTGTGTGTGTGTGTGTGTGTGTGTGTGTGTGTGTGTGTGTGTGTGTGTGTGTGTGTGTGTGTGTGACCTATATAAATTGCACAAGATTTTCAAACATGCACAGCTTTCACGTGGCTCTATTTTGTACTTATTCGTTCAATTTGCACACTCGATTTCTTTTTCCTCCTCCTTTTCCTCTTCCTTCTTCCCCCTCCCTCTCCTCCTCCAGCTCTCAATACACCAGCCTTTGAGGGGACTAATAAACATTGTTTCAGAAGAACTTTACCATGCCAAGAGAGGACATGGAGGAATCGCAAAGAGAGAGAGAGAGAGAGAGAGAGAGAGAGAGAGGGAGAGGGAGGGAGGAAGGGTGGGATTCTGATTAAACTTAGTGATTATTGTTGCCAACCTCCTATGTATTTTTGTACGAACGCGTAGGTGTATTTCACACACACACACACACACACACACACACACACACACACACACACACACACACACACACACACACACACACACTTCCAGGTGCACACACTTGAGAGGTTTCCCACAAGCGTGTCGGGACAGTAAGGCGTAGTTACCAGGCTGGCAGGTGACTCATTAACCCACTTTCACCTGGGCCATGGCAAGCAGGTGACACGCTGGTGACACGCACTCATCCACTTAACCTATTCATAACATAAAAAGAATAGGGAAGCTGCAAGAAGCCATCAGGTCTACACGTGCCAATCCCTGCATGAAACATACCTGTCCACATCTAATCTACCACCCCATCCATGAATTTATCTAATCTTTCTAAGCTTCATGACTAGGCCCTAACTTCACTTGATGTGCAGTACAAAGGCATTAATTTTCCCTGATTAATCTAAATGTGTTACTTTGATGATACTTATCCTCAAAGAACTCTAGATCATCCACATATTCATCCAACACACTTATAAATGTTATTGTATATCATCACTGACGTAATATGAGGAAGTTTACAATCTTTCCATAATAATTAGTTGACTTCATATTAAAGAGTTGAGAGGGAAAAATTCAGTGTTATTAAAGGAGGCAACAGTCTGTGATATGTTTAAATTCTTTCTTACCTTAAGTTACCAAACGAATATGATACAGTTCTTCTCCTAGTTTGAACCCCTTCCATTCTTTACCTTTCCTTAGTTCCTTCTTCCTGCAATACACAGAAGCAACACATGGCTTTCTAAAACTCCCTAAGAAGCAGTCACGTCACCTTTGCATCCTCTCTGTACTCTCTATCGTCTCTTCCTCTTGAGAACCCCAAATATGCATAGCTCGTCTGCCATCCACGTCCCGGCAGACCACCGCACCCCTTAATCTCCTGCCTCCCCCCCGCGGTCGGCTGAGGGTATTTGTCTATGCGAATGTAAATATGCATGAAGGAAGGCAGGCAGTGTGAGGGGAAGGCAAGTCATGTGTGTGTGTGTGTGTGTGTGTGTGTGTGTGTGTGTGTGTGTGTGTGTGTGTGTGTGTGTGTGTGAAAAGATAGGATATTACGTGGCATGAATGTGTGTTTGTTTGTGTGTGAGTATTCTCTGCTGCGTGAGGCTGCATAGTTATGTGTGTGTGTGTGTGTGTGTGTGTGTGTGTGTGTGTGTGTGTGTGTGTGTGTGTGTGTGTGTGTGTGTGTGTGTGTGTGTGTGTGCGTTTGACCTGCAACTGTCAGTCGTTCATCCTGCTGTCACACACACACACACACACACACACACACACACACACACACACACACACACACACACACACACACACCTTAGCACGACTTCTGTTTTCTTTTAACACTTTTTTTGAGGAACCACCATTAAAAAACACAACCACGATCCTGGAATATTACATTGAAGGCAATTTCCGTGTAATTTACGCGATACGTTGAAGAGAAATAGGAAATAAAATATCGAGGGGGTTACATGGTCAGTTTTCTTGAAGTGTTTACGAAGCGTGGGAGGAAAGAGAATAAAGGAATTAAAGGATTACGAGTTACGAGTTTGATCAAGGGAACCAGGATATAGATTGCAAACGTTAACGGAATTGAGGTCAAGCAAATTTCTAAACCTGTTTCTGGTAAAGTGAGTATCCTTATTCATGTGTGTGTGTGTGTGTGTGTGTGTGTGTGTGTGTGTGTGTGTGTGTGTGTGTGTGTGTGTGTGTGTGTGTGTGTGTGTGTGTGTGTGTGTGTGTGTGTGTGTGTGTGTGTGTGTGTGTGTGTGTGTGTGTGTGTGTGCGTGCGTGAGTATACATGCAAGTGTCCGTTTTTGTGTGCATGTCAAATTACGTTCTTAGTCACTACTTTAATGGCCGTAATTGTCCAGCAAACGCGAGGAAACAAGTGTTTGGGGTGTTAATTTTTCATGTCAGTGGATCTCTGAGGGTGCGAAGGTGAAGGTCTCGTCAGGCACAGCGCGCCCACTTCACCCATTGAATCGCGCAGCTAAGTTACACACTCGGTATACTTCCAAGCTCGTGCACCTGCATTCGAAATTATACAAGCATGCCAATCTTCCCCGCACGCGTTCATTTCAGCGTGTGCGTGCGTGTGAGTGTGCGGTAAGGTAGGAACTACATGATTAAACCACTCTTCGCCTCCGGAAACTCTAAGTCGCTGCTAAGCCTGGAATTCATTTGTGCATTACCATCGTTTACTTCACAAGGTGCAAACATACATATGCATCACAGCCCAGCTCCTTATTTACTCGGTGGCAACCAGAAGCACTAAACAGAGCAAGGAACTCTGAACCATGTGCGCTGGAGATGTTGGGGCGGTAATGGCAAGGAGGTGTGAAGCCAGCAGGTGCAGGTGGCAAGAACAGCTGTGAGAGTGACCACACACCACCAAGCCCCGGTTACCACGACACCCTCTTACTATGACACGCAAAGACATCTGTTTGCTATCCATCAGGCTGTCCTAAGCTTTCAAAACGAGGCTCATCATTACAAACGAGGCCGATCTGGGCTGAGGTAACGCGGAGGGTTAGTGAGAGGTGGCATAGGGAGGAACGGAGGTGTGAGAGGGAGGCAGGGTGAGTGGGGAACTGAGAGAGGGAATGAGAAAGAGAACGAACGGTAGAAAGCCGTAAGGAGTAAGTGGGAGTAAGGACCCTTAGGCCAACACACCTTGAGGGCAGAGGGGAGGAAGAGCAGCGACTTATAGCCCTGGTAATAAAATAGAAGCAGCAGCAGCAGCAGCAGCAGCGTCAGAAAGAGTGGGAGTCAATGAGGCAAGACCTTGACCAGATGAAAAGCAGGTAGTGGGCGAAGAGGGAGGGAGGGAGGGACGGAAGGCGGATATTGAGAAAGTCGGAAAAAAAAATCTTAGCAAACGAACGCCAAAACATTTTCCTTTTTTAATATACATACACACACACACAAAAAAAGAAAAAACTTCCAAGTATTCGAAAGGTCAACACACGAGAAGGAAAATGCTAAATGAAAAATATGAGAATGATCGTAATAAGAGAGAAAGCATATAATAAACTTTAGAATGTATGTTTAGTCCGTGAGAGAGAGAGAGAGAGAGAGAGAGAGAGAGAGAGAGAGAGAGAGAGAGAGAGAGAGAATCACACTTCAAGAAAAACACTACCAAACCAAGAAAGCAAAGCAATTTAATTATGAAGCCTTGCATGTTGCCTTCAAAGAATTCTTCATCTCGTTTCCCTTCCCTTGGGCAACTTCGAGTCCTTTTTCTTAGGATACCCTGCACTTCTATACCACTGATTTTATCCTACACCTTTACACTAACCCAACCTCAAGTACTTGTATACTCAAAGCAAGAAGAAGAAGAAGAAGAAGAAGAAGAAGAGGAAGAGAAGAATTAGAAGAAGAAAAAAAAGAAGAAAAAGAGGAAAAAGAAGAAGGAAAAGAATTAGAAGATAAAAAAGAAAAAGAAAAGAAGAAGAAGAAGAAGAAGAAGAAGAAGAAGAAGAAGAAGAAAGAGAAGATGATGATCATGATGAAGAAAAAAGAAAAAGAAAAGAATGATGATGATGATGATGATGAAAAAGAAAAGGAAAAGAAAAAGAAGAAAAAAAGATAATGATGAAAAAAAGAAAAAGGAGAAAAATACAACTATAATAACAACAACAACAACAAGTTATACACATCAAACAGACATACAACACTGTACCTTGACTTTTCATTACACCATTCACAAACTCATCTCCATCTACACCTCAACCTCAACCTCTTCATAGCATTACTAGTATCGATTCTCCGCCTTACACTGTCACGCATTAGCACCAAAAAACACCACCTCCAGTCATTTCTACCCACTGAACTATAACCTACCATTAACCCTCAGTCTGTTTACCAATTCCATCATCTCTTAAACCCCTTACTAACAAACTCCCTCATCTCCATTTACTTCCTCTGACTCCCAGCAACCCTCGTCGCGTTTCCATGGTTACTGGGTTGCATCGGAGGCCTTGTGAGAAGTCGGTTAGGAAGTTACAGGAAATGGAAGGGAAGGGAGATGAGGAGCCAAGGAGATGGAGGAGGGACGAAGGTGGGTCACTAAGAATAGGGTCAGGAGCTAGTGGCAGGAAGGGAATGGGTTCAGGGGAAGATACGTTTGTTTTCTTAACGAAGTATATGATAAAGTGCGTGGGAATGTGTGTGTATGTGTGTGTGTGTGAGAGAGAGAGAGAGAGAGAGAGAGAGAGAGAGAGAGAGAGAGAGAGAGAGAGAGGTGCAAGAAACTAGTGGAGCTACACGTGACCGTCCCTTTACATCGTAGTGTGTGTGTGTGTGTGTGTGTGTGTGTGTGTGTGAGAGAGAGAGAGAGAGAGAGAGAGAGAGAGAGAGAGAGAGAGAGAGAGAGAGAGAGAGAGAGAGACAGAGACAGAGACAAAGATAAATACATAAGCCACCGCAACATCAGAAGAAGCAAAAGAAGAATCAAGGCCACTAGAAAAAAAAATAAATAAATATAAAAAAAAAACGAAGAAAAACAAAAACAACAATACGATGAAAAGAAAATGTCGAGGAGAGAGAGAGAGAGAGAGAGAGAGAGAGAGAGAGAGAGAGAGAGAGAGAGAGAGAGAGAGAGAGAGAGAGAGAGAGAGAGTGGAAGAAAATTTTCGAGACAAACTATGTTAAAAGAAGCTTACGACTCCCAAGGACTAAATGTTGCAGGTGTTTGAGGAAAGTTGTTCCAATCCCTTCCCACTTCAGTTTTGATCCGACTTGAAACCTTCATTTTCCAAGATGTGCCAATCATCCCAGAGTCACAAAACACTCTGAGGTTTGCATCAGATAAAAGCAGGAGGAGGAGGAGGAGGAGGAGGAGGAGGAGGAGGAGGAGGAGGAGGAGGAGGAGGAATCGAAGGAATACTAGGACAAGGACAAATAAGGAAAATAAGGAGGAGGAGGAGGAGGAGGAGAAGGAGGAGGTCGAGGAAGACGAGGACGAGGAAGAAAAAGAAGAGAAAGAGGAGGAAGAGGGGGAGGAATAGGAGGAGGGCGAGGACAAGAACGAAGAAGGAGAAGGAGGAGGAGGAGGAAGAGGAGGAGGAGGAGGAAGATTCGAGAAAAATGTTTAAGAAAATGTTCGTGAGGGAACACAGAGAGAGAGAGAGAGAGAGAGAGAGAGAGAGAGAGAGAGACAAAAGTTAATCAAGAATTACAGAATAAAATAAAAGAAAGCAAGATATCTTTGGAAGCAAACACACACACAAACAGAGAGAGAGAGAGAGAGAGAGAGAGAGAGAGAGAGAGAGAGAGAGAGAGATGAAATAATAACAAAAGACAAGAAACAAGACAGAAAAAGGAAGACAAGGAAAAAGATCATGGAGAAAAGACTGCAAAATATAGGAGAGGAGATGGAAGAAGAAGAAGAAGAAGAAGAAGAAGAAGAAGAAGAAGAAGAAGCAGAGAAAATAAAATGAGATGATGATGGGGGAGAAAGAGAAACAAGGAAAATATTTATACATAGTGAAAGTTCCAAAGGGCGAAGGTTAAAAGAGGAGGAGGAGGAGGAGGAGGAGGAGGAGGAGGAAATGAAAGTTGGTAATGACAATGAAGCGAGTTAAAGGGAGACAAACACGACACTGAAGGGAAACACGACGGAAACAAGTCAAAGGAACCGTATAGAACAGAAACACGTGACGCAGAACAGATACAGAACAAAGAGGACACGGAACGGAAAGCTGAGAGAGAACGAGGGGAAAGAGATACAGAGAAAAGATAAACGAAGGAGGGGACAGGTAAGAACGATAACAGGAGAAAATACTGTGAACTGGGGTACGAGAAAGTCAAACTCAATCATTATTTCACTTCCTTCCCTCTTCGGACAGACACCAACATTTCCTCTGCTGCTTGAGAAGAACTTGTCTGGTGGTTCTTTTTTTATATATCTTTCGTGAGTTACTGGAAAAGTTGACTGGCTGGCTGGCTCTTTAATTGGTTACCTGTACGACTGACTGACTGGTTGGGCGACTGACATTAATTTAGCTTAGGATGGAGAGAAGAACTTGTTTGCTGGTTCTTTTTTGTACATCTTTAGTGAGTTAATGAAGAGGCTGACTGGCTGGCTGGCTGGCTGGCTTTTTAACTCGTTACCTGACTGGTTGGCTGACTGGCAGACTAGTAACTGACACATTAACAGGAGGAGAAAAAAAAAACCGGAGAAGAGAGGGAGAATGACTGACTGACTGACAGACTGACTAGCCGAGTGACTGGCAACCTAAGGATGGAAGGAATAAAAAAAGAAGTGGACAAATGAATAATTAGGAAATATATTCAGTCAGTGAGTTTGTGAGGACGAGTTAGTATGAACTACGTGAATAAGTTTATGTAGAGAGAGAGAGAGAGAGAGAGAGAGAGAGAGAGAGAGAGAGAGAGAGAGAGAGGGAGGAGAGTTTGTAAAATGAGACTAGCGGAGGAAAGAGAGAGAGGGAAGGAGGAAGAGAAAGAAAGGGAGCGAGCAATAAATGGGTAAGTGCAAGTAAAATGACCTGCACACTTAAGCAAATTGCAAGCGAGGTGAAAATATATCGACAGCATGAGAGAGAGAGAGAGAGAGAGAGAGAGAGAGAGAGAGAGAGAGAGAGAGAGAGAGAGAGAGACTAAAACACACTAGCGAACCAAACTAAAGCTGGAAACCGCCACACAAAAGAAAACAGTTCCCCGAATGTTACAATTAATGTGTTGTGGAAGCGTGTGGAAGCATTGTGTGGCGGCGCAGGCGTGGGAGGCGTGGAAATTAGGGCGTGGGAGGCGTCCAGGTAAAAAAAAGAAGCCAACGTTAAGAGCAGATTCCATGTGTGTGTGTGTGTGTGTGTGTGTGTGTGTGTGTGTGTGTGTGTGTGTGTGCGCGTGTGCGTGTGTGTGTGGCAGATGTGTTTACTGGTGGTGTGGAGCTGGCGTGTTCTAGACCTATGGATTGTTCGCTTTCTGGCGCGCATGGACTAGCTGTGTATTTAAATAGTGGTACTTGAGATGGTGCTGCGTTTTGCTTATCCTGCCTTGCTGTGTGTGTGTGTGTGTGTGTGTGTGTGTGTGTGTGTGTCTTAATGGGTGGTGATGTTTGTTAATGTGCCTTGACACTTAAAACAAAGGACGTGGCGTGAAAAGGGCTAAGCGTTGAGTTGGCGTGGGGAGTTTCAACAGTTCACCTACATAAATATGAATCACGGATTAACACTAAACCAACAACAACAGCACCACCACCACCACCACCACCAGGAACATTCCACCACGCAACGAAAGCAAATATACCGTTAGAAAGAAAAAATACGGTAAAATATTAATGAGAATTACGACATAAGCACACACATTCATTCCAACACCAACAAAGGAAATATACACAAAAAAAACAATCACATTTCAGTTCTTTTTTCCCACATTCCCTCCATCACAGCCACACTATTGTCCTCCAGCCGCGGGATAATTCGTGTCATATTTCTCCCACTTTGCCTGAGTCCCCCCATCGAGTTGGGTAAATAGAGAAAACGGGCAAACACCTGGAAAATTACGGCTCGTTTTCTTTCAGGTGTCCCGCATACATAACCTCAGAAATAGCGGCGCCAACCTGTTGCATGGAATCAAAACACGCCGGCTGAGTGAATGAGGCAGAAGGAAAGAAGGAAGTGACGGAAGTGTAAGATATCAAGGAAGATGACGATGGCGAAAATAAAAGGCGAGGAATAATAATGAAAATAAAGGGCGAGGAGTAATAATAAGACGTAAATACAGAGCGAGGAGGGAGTGTGGGCTGAGTTGGAAGGCGGAGGGAGGCGAGGTGAAGGCGAAGGTGGTAGTGGTGACGGTGGTGGTGGAGGTGCGCAGCCACTACCAGCGCTACCAATGTTCCGCCTCCTTATACACCCACACACCGCCGCCTCTGCCGCCGCCACCACCCGCTCGCAACTCTTGATGCACCGCCAACACTGCTCTGCCCCATCCGCCACCACCTTCTGCTCCCCGCTCAGTCATGTTAGACCACTTCGGGGGGGACTCTTGACGGGTAAAGGTTCGCAAACACTCGCTTTGATTAAAGTATACAAGAATAACTAAGGGTGGAGCCGCTTTGGGGAAGTAGAGGGTGTGTTTCCTTCATCCCCTCAGCCGCACGAGTCACGCCCCGCAGCCATCACACACCAAAGAGGCCAATGCAACGCCCACGGCTACTTGTACATACTATGGATGAAAACGAGACACATTTAAAGACCAGATATATGAAAAATGACCCGCTTATCCATCCGCGCCACACATCAGTCTCAGTTCTCACACACAAACTTTCACACTAACACTCGCTCACTCTTCCCCCGACGCTAAAGTTCACTAAATATTCATGTACACATAAAACGAAGTAGAATAATCAAGCGTCACGGAACTGCATTTACGCTCAGGAAGTGCAAGGTGCTGGCGAGGGGGCGGTGGTGAGGGGCGGTACTCCACGCACACAACACACACACACACACACACACACGCCTGCAAGTCTAATCCCCGCCACTCACATTACCGTCTTTCTCTTTCCTTCCTTCCTACTTCGTAATCCATCGCTGAGGAAACCAACAGCTAGTGGCAAGAGAATAACACGGAGCTTGTGATGAGCGCGAGCTATATTTAGACCAGCGATCACAAATAATACAATACCACCCACCCGCGGCTCTATACAACTTAAAGCGGCATATTCCTTGCGTCCATGTAAGCCTCACACACGTAGATGAACATTTATACAACACATTCCTACCCACAGTCTCCGCCACACAATCGCATTTCATTCCACTAACACCACTGCCCTACCGTGTCCGCCTCCGCCATGCTACAGCCTGCCGCACCATTACAGTCGGCGAGGCATTAAGCGAGGAGCAATAGGGTGGCAGCTGTCCCATCAGACCTGCCATTAGCACTCACCTGGGGCTTGGACGGTCCTGGCACCCTCAGCTACCCAAATCCTGATCATCCCTCCACCGATCCTTGTTTGCTCGTTCCACACGCTCAGCACGACACTCGCAGTTCGTTTCCGATGCACTCAGTTGTACTCACACCCACTAAACGGAAAGAAAAACGAAACATTTAAGTCTCTTCGCCCGTACACTCTTCTTCCTAGTCACGGCAACCCGCATTCTCTGTTCCTTGGCCAGCTTTTCCTAGCGGTAACCAATGAATGCGCGCCTCTCAGTTACGTCACGGTATCACTCCGCCCTCCCTCTCCTCCCCCGCCGCTCACTGGTCGAGGAGCACCCAGAGGTTCAATTTACCTGGCTTTCTTCCTCACCACCTCCATTTTGAACGTGAACGAGTGAAACTTTGCAGGAAGTGAGCCTTTGCTTGGATGATTGCTTCAGTAAAAGAGAAAGAAAACAAAATCGTAAGGGTAATAGAGGCTCTTTGGCTTTATGACAGAGTTTGTTTTCCTTTACGCAACCACCTCGTTTATTGCCTCGTTCAAACCCTCCCACACACAGCCCTTCTCCATCCTCTCCTCCCTCTCTCTCTCTCTGCACTCGCCACAATTCCTCCACCTCCACTACCATCTCTCATCCACTACCATATTTTTCCACACCGTCATCACACTAGCCAATCTCAATCCTTAATAACATGCAAACTGCTTCTCATTAAGCATTTTTTCCGAATGTTTGGGATGAGAGTTACGCGGGAGTTGGCACTACTTACCTGGGGAGGGGAGGGGGTCATTCTAGGAAGACCGAGGGACTTGATAGTGGGGAAGGCGACTGGAGAGACAAAGGATGGTCTTAAGGATTCGTTAGTTGCTAGAAGTAATGTGCCAGAATGGAAGGCATCGAACCATTTTATAATTCTTTTAATATACTATGGGATAATTTCTCTCTCCAAGGTAAAGGACAAAATAATGGCAATGAATATATCCAAGAACACAATATTACACACTCACACAACCCACGGTCACTCAACATCATTCAAGCATTTCGCACAATATACAGGACGGTATATCAGGTGGTGGGGGAAAATATGAGGGTTGGTACAGCGGAGGAAGAACCAAGACGCGGCCGCAGCAGTGTGTTGGGCCTCATTAGACATGACAAACTACCTCGTCTGTTTGTTTCTCCGCGTTTGGAATCATTTGTATTTATTCCAGGCGCGGCTTTCCTCAGTGTATTTTATTCCTGGCTTATGGAACAGCTCAAGAAAGTGAACGATGAGAACTGAGTCTTTCTGCGCATATTTTGGTCGTAGATCGAAATTATTATACTTCTTACTCTGTGGCTGTGGTTTTTGTCTACGTATAGCCCGTGCGCACGCAACACTACGTATATATAAGGACACTGTATATTCGATATTACTCTGCAAAAAACACGTGATATAACACACGCAAATAAACCTACAACTCGTGCAGTGATGTCACATGTACGCGTCACTGCAACTTTCGCACGCCATCACAAGCTTTACTACACAGCTTCCCACGCTCCTACATCCACGAGGCAGCCTCGCAATATTGCTCTGACCTGCACGATATTTTTTTCCTACCCTCCCTTGCATCATGCAGCTCTGGAATCAGTAATGACATATCGGGAACACGCGTTATGATGGTCCGGTTTCCAGGGTTTGATGAACGCGTGTAATCTTTTTGAACAGACGGATGGTGTGCTCATTGATCAGTCATTTAACGAGCGCCCAGGTATAAGTTAGAGTATATTAGTGAGAGTTGGCAGCAGATGTAGTGTGTTTCAGGAGACAATCAACACTTGCGTATATAAATTGTTAGTATGATTTTTTTTTTATGTGTCATGTCATTTCGTAAGTTTATGCTGACATGTGCTTGGTTACCTGATATAAGTGATAGTAAATGATGATTATATGAGAGAGAGAGAGAGAGAGAGAGAGAGAGAGAGATGTATGTGCGTTTTCGATAGTTTGAAAAGCTTACTGTAACTGCAGATTCCAATATTCTCTCTCTCTCTCTCTCTCTCTCTCTCTCTCTCTCTCTCTCTCACATTCGGTTTTCCCTGCCCGTTCAGTTATTGGAGAAGTTACATCATCAGATAAAGAGATACAAACTGCATGCAGCGCGCCGTTAACTCCGGATTTTACATTTGGAATTCTGAAACTGCTGCAACTTTAGTATTTTGTTCGATTAAAGGCAGTCTATTTTACAAAGTTAAGGCGAGTGTAAAGAAAACGATAACGTTGTACCAGATATATATACAGTATTGGTGAGTTTTTATAAATGTGAGATGGGTTAAAGATCCAACGGCGAAGCGAGGGGAGGCGAGGTTGAGGAGAGGAGAGGAGAGGAGAGAGAGAGAGAGAGGAGAAGAGAGGTGAGGAGATGAGAGGAGAGGAGAGGCGAGGTTGAGGAGACGGGAGAAGAGAATTTTGTACTTGAACTGAGACTGCTACTAGTTTCCTAAGCGTAAGTGGAAAAAAATAGAAGCAAAATAGTGGAGATGATAAAAAAATTAGTGTAATTCTCTCTCTCTCTCTCTCTCTCTCTCTCTCTCTCTCTCGCTGGCTGGCTAGTATTTTGCCTCCGTCTTTCAACACAACACACTTTTAAGTCTTCGCGGGAGAATAACACCACTGCACCCTCTGCCAACTCTTTTTCCCTCCAGCCCCACGCACCACCCCTACTGAGACAAAGAACTCGTCACCACCAACACCATCACCACTATATTCTTTACCACCACCCACCCACACACACAAACACCCACACACACACACACACACACCACATTCTTATATCATTATCACACACACTATTTTCCAGAATGACTGTTTTATACCACGTCCTTATTGCCAGTGGGAGAAAGTAGGTCAGCGGGCTCTCCGTGGTGTGTGTGTGTGTGTGTGTGTGTGTGTGTGTGTGTGTGTCGGGTGGTGCATGTGAGGTCGTCGTTCGTCTCTCTTAATAGTCGTCTTTTCCTTGTTTTGCTTTTTTTCTCTCTCTTTTTTGTCCTTTTTTTTCGTCATTATTTCTGAATCACTATAACAATGATGTGACGCCGCCGCTACTGCACGTCCCTTTGTGTATTGCCGCCGTCGTTCTTCAATCTCTCTCTCTCTCTCTCTCTCTCTCTCTCTCTCTCTCTCTCTCTCTCTCTCTCTCTCTTAGTCCTGCGTATGGGGAAGGAATTTAAAGTGTGTAGTTTACTGTGTTTTTATGTGTGTTAGAGAGAGAGAGAGAGAGAGAGAGAGAGAGAGAGAGAGAGAGAGAAGTAAATAAAAGAATATGAATGAATCTCTGTCTGTGTATCTGTCACTGTATGTCTGTGTGTCCCCCTAATCTGACTTTCTCCCGTGATTGCAGATGTGGACGACGATGATGTGATGATTGACAAGCTGAAGGATGTGTGGCTGAGTAACCAGCAGGCGATGCGGCAGCTGGTCCCCTCACCCCCCCGCAGCCGCCACCAGGTGAGTCCCATCGGCACCTCCATTTACACATCAGACGCGAGGTATTGTCCTGCTCTTATTGCCTCCTGAGGGCGACGGGCGAGCTGCTGCACTATGGACGGCCCTCGATGACATGCCTGGTGACGGCGCCCTCAACTGTAGAATATACAAGACACGATGAGTTGTGATCTAGATGTTGCTTGGTTTTGTAAATGTGTTGTGTTGTTGTGTGCGAAGTTTGTTTTGAAAATATCTTGATCTTTTCTCGTAATATTGGATGAATTATGGATTTTGAAGGTCGTTACTCATGAAAATAATACAAATATGAGATTATACTACATGATAAATGGTGATGATAAAAACTAAAGGAATGAGGGATTTCTCACTACCGCTGTGTGAGAGAATGTGACGTTTCTGCTCATGTAAATAATGTAAAAAGAAGTACTCATAACTTACGCGATAACAAAGAAATAGGAGAATGAAAAGCAATGTAGATAAATATTCATAACTTACATGATGAAAATGACGTCGTTACTCTTCGGGGTAATATGAATAATAACCCATAACACACAAGATGAATAACTGAGGGGGACGTTGTTATTCATGAAGCCAAAACAATGAAAATAAGAAAGAGAAATACGTGCTTTAATTATAATAGGAGACTGAATAACTTTCATGCCCGGCCCTTGTGAAAATCCGGAGCCAAACTGGAGTTAACAATGAAGGAGCACCTGAAGAAACCTTAGAAGAGAGAGGCGAAGAGAGTGAAAACGCTGAATTTCTCCCTCAAGGCCAGCGGGAGGAGATAACACAAGACAGGCATGAAAGGAAAGAGGAAGGAGGAAGAAATAAATGTCATGCTCTAGCTTGTCTCTATCAGCAAGATACCTGGACGGGGCTAAAAATACCAGTGCGCAACAAATACATAAACCAGACTTTTTTTTTCTTCTTCTTCTTCTTCTTCTTCTTCTTCTTCTTCTTCTTTTCTTCTTCTTTTTCGTCTCGCCGCCACCATCACCAAGCGGGAAGCTGCATCTTTCTTCGTTCAACGCTAACACCCTATTACCTCGACACACATATACACTCACTCTGCCTCTCTCTCTCTCTCTCTCTCTCTCTCTCTCTCTCTCTCTCTCTCTCTCTCTCTCTCTCTCTCTCTCTCTCTCTGCTCTTCCAACTCTTCTATTCCCACATTCTCTCTCTCCCTCCTGCATAGTTCTTTTTTAGTTTCACCTTATCAACCCACCTCCCTTTGTTCTCTCTCTCTCTCTCTCTCTCTCTCTCTCTCTCTCTCTCTCTCTCTCTCTCTCTCTCTCTCTCTCTCTCTCTCTCTCTCTAATTAGTTTACGAGCGCCATTAGCCACCAGGCACAAGCGTCAGTCTTTATCTTAACACCGAGGAGATGACTGGCTTACTAAAAGGCATCATGCGTCCCTTGAAGCCGCAATGAGCCGCCCTCACGCCAGCCGAGCGAGCCGCAAGCCGCCAGAGCAGCCGCCGCCATTGATCTGCCTCTTCTGACTTATGTGTTCACTTTTAAAATGAATTATAATGGATAGTGAACAGTAACAGATCCTTTGGGCTTCTCTATAGCTTGTTACTTCTTTGTACTGATACCTGGATTTCTGTGTGGGTGTCTTATAAAGGGTTGTTTGCTAAGGTAAAAGATGGTAATGGGAATTTATAATATGATGTAGGGAACCATTTTATTTCTGTCTCGGTTTTTCTATATGAAGGGACACAAAAAAAAGGTTGTCACTTCTTTGCACCGGGACATTTTTTCTCATTGTTGTCTTACGGAGAGCTATTTGAAAGGTAAAGGTAATAACAAATGGTAACGATGCAAGATAGAATGCAATAACCCTTCTCTTTCTGCCGCTATCTTGTCTCTCGTGCTGCAGTTTTTTATATCAAGGTACACAAAAATAGAATAAATGTCGAGGAGAGGGAGTACATATTTCCTTCCTCCCACACATGCAGGTCATCATAATCACCATCTTCCCGTGTGATAGTGACGGTGGTGGTGGTGGTGGTGGTGGTGGGCTACTCACACTCACACACTCACACTCGCACACTCACACGCCCACAGTTTTTACATCCTCGCCGCAATGAATGTTAATGTCCTCATGAATGCCACGTATCTCATGCCCGGGCCTTCATAAGAGCGTGGCAGGCACAGGGGTGAATGCAGCGAGAACGACGTGAAACTGTTTTATTGGCAGTTGTAGCTGATTAAACAAAATAACGGCTAACGAGTAACAAAGGAGAGCAATCATGGGTACCGTCGGCTCTCTGGTAGGTGAACACAATACCTGTCATTCATTTAAGACCGATGTAAAAAGGAGGCCGTCGTTCGTAAATTAGCGTTAGTTAACAATAATACAAAATGCATTACTGAATCCCATTGTGAGGCTCTCTTCGTTGGTTTCTTCTCGTCACGCGTCATGCAGATTGACATGATATGAATATTTATACTCCAGTCTCATGAATTCCTGCCTAGTCCTGCCGCCACTGCTGTGAGTCTCCCCGTGGTCTTTGGCGCCTGTAATGAGCCTGGTAATGTCTGCCCCGCGATCACCACCACCAACATGAATCAAGGAATGGCTGCTTCGTTCTTTTATGTGTGAAGGAGCCTAAAGAGACCTAATAAGAAAAATGAGAAGATATATCGACGTTCATCACCCTGAAAAGTTAAACAGAATAGAAAAGGTTTCCAGAATAGAAGGAAAGTGTTCATTATATCCTCTTTTGGTCTCAGATGCATCAGTGGTCTTCTGTGCTCTTCATTACAACAGAAGCACCATGACCATTAGTGCGGAGTAAGAATGAACACGCTGAACAATAAAGGCGAGGGAGGAGGCGAGCATGAAGTTCCTCGCCGCCACTCCCTAACCACCAGTAAGTCCTACCCTGCGGTTCATTACCATGGCTGCTCTGCTCGCCGCCATTCATCCTGCCCACACCAATTCTCCGCCACGGCAGCTTACCCTCCAGGCGCCGCGACACACTTCACGGAATACAAAATACTGTTATAAGGGAAACGAAACACGCAGTCTCAGGAGAGGAGAGAGTATAAAAAAAAACACTCTCCTCCCAAACGTTCACTTTCTCCCTGAGTCAAATACTCCTCCAAGGAAAATGTGGCGGTGCCTTTCCAAACACGTTATCGCCCATGCTGCTCCAGGGCGTCATTCCCACCAGCGCCCAGACACTTTATCAACAGAATCAGCAATACCGCCATCTTACCTCGCCCCATGCACCCCGCCTCGCCCCACGCCCCGCTTCACGCCCAGCCAGGCACGCTCCACAACCCGCCCGCCCTCCCCCACGCCGGACCGACAGCACACCAGCCACTCCTAAATGAAGATGTAGGACAGGTTAGAGAGCGGCAGAAGCAACACAGCTGTCTTCCCGCACCTCATTGGTCGGGTATTCATTTTCTTGCCTCTTCTGTGTGTGTGTGTGTGTGTGTGTGTGTGTGTGTGTGTGTGTGTGTGTGTGTGTGTGTGTGTGTGTTTGTGTGTGAATAAATTACTTTCCTGTGTTGCTTTTCTATTTTGTTTTGTGGGAGGAGGAAATTTCCCGAGAGAGAGAGAGAGAGAGAGAGAGAGAGAGAGAGAGAGAGAGAGAGAGAGACGTGGGGTGGAAGTATAAAACGTTTCATCCGCAGGAGCAGTTGGCGAGATAATCCAGTGGGAGTGAGAGAAATGCCACTGATGGATTTTATTGGAGCGCAGTTGAGATAAATTTTTGAAAGTCATCTATACCCTGTGTGTGTGTGTGTGTGTGTGTGTGTGTGTGTGTGTGTGTGTGTGTGTGTGTGTGTGTGTATGTGTGTGTGTGTAAGTGGCTGTGCATTCAAACAGTAAGACATAACAGGCGAGAAATAAAGAAGTTTGAGTGAAAAAGCTCCGGAGTAAAGAAGAATCTCCTGTTTTGAGGCGTGGCAGTAACAGGCTATACACGCAGCAAAGCCTTGATACTTGAGCTGGCAAGTTTCATTCCCCACCGTTCATTATGGGACCATATTCTGAAACACTTCTGCGCTTCATTTCCATTACGTTCGAGAGGTTTTAGCTGAAGTGACAAGGGTTTAAGGAGTATTTCTTTCATTGTTTTAGTGATAAATTACCAAGATTTTCACATTATTTAACCCCTTCAGTACTGGAACTCATTTTCTCATGATTATTTTTGTGTGATCAGACGATTTTATTGACAGTAGGAAGGGTCTATGGAGATCAGAAGATTGATGGCAAGAGTTTTTTACTATTTCAATCTCCATATAAGTTTCTGAAGCTGTATAAAATCACCAAATAATAACCAGAATAAATATGAAAATATGGCCTGGTACTGAAGGGGTTAAGAAAAACCGGTAATCATCTCTGTGAACTTCGAAAATACTGGTGAGAACAAAGCATTTAAGAATAGACACTAATTTCCCTGTGGCACGAGGCGAGGGAAACTGGGAGAAGGCGTCAGGGGAACAGGAATAACAAAGCAAGTCATGTGCAGAAACGAAGCAGATGACAGACCCTGTTGAAATGAATACATGATAGTAATATTGATAAAAGCAGATACATTTTCATTGGCCTTCATCGAGAGTATGTGTCATAAGCACTAAGCACCGTAGCAATAATGCATGACGGAGCAGCGCTATAAACACTGGGCAGGGTAAATACCGAGCCGGGAACACACACACACACACACACACACACACACACACACACACACACGAGGGAGGGCGGGCGGTAGGGAGAGAGGGAGGGAGACGGAAAACAACGCCCTTCCAACAAACATTCTACAAACATTCAATATGGCCGTGGGGAAAACAAACTATGATGAAAATAAATCAAAATATGCAAGCTTTCCTTTTTTTATATAACAACGCACGCGCACACAACTCCACCTTACCCAAACACACCCACTCACCCACACACCCACACACACCCACACACACACACACATAAGAGATAAAATATGAAGTGATATATGTTGGGGGCGCCATAAACACACCAAAGCCATCCATCCCTCTGGTGCAGAAACGAGATCAGGATATGCCTCGCGACCGTTCCCTCTGCCTTCCCTCCTCCCTTCCTCTTACCACTTTCCCCTCTGCCGTCCATTTTCCACCTGCCCCCTACCACCCTCTTCCCTCCCCACGCCGGCAGCCTGCAGGATAACGCACCAGATGTTCCCTCCTCAGGTCCACAGGCTTACTCTTTTCAAACGCATACTATTGTTTGTTTGTTTTTTTTTCTCTTTCCTATTTTTTTTTCTTTCCGTCACGAGTGATGTGTTTTTTGCTACTGCGTCTATATTTGTCGCTTAGGTGTTAGGTGCAGTGTATTTTTGGCCTGAGCGACTCCTCCCTCCGAAGCCTTACAGACGGGCAGACTTGCATAAAGATTGGCAGACCGGCAGGCAGGTAGGCAGACAGGTAAACATGCCAGCAGAGAGGCAGACATACAGGCAAGACAGTAACATGCATATAACACTCCTATACCAGCCACGGAGTCGCCTTTCCTTGTGACTTGTTTAGGGCCCGGCACCTCAGTGGGCCTTTTTTTTTTTATCATTTTGTTGCCCTTGGCCAATTCCCCCTCGTACATATTAAGAGAACAAAGCCTCTTCCATTGTAAGTTTATGATGAATACTTATATGTGTGGATGCGTGTGACTCATGCGTGTGCTTTATGCATATCCTTGCTAAACGTAACATAGCTGAACCACGCACGTCCTGGAATGTATAAGTTTTGCAATTCTTCGAAAGGATTGAAATGTATGAGAACAAACATTCAAACGCAGACAGTCACACACACACACACACACACACACACACACACACACACACACACACACACACACACACACACACACACACACACACACACACACACACACACACACACACACACCTACGAACACTCAGACTGACGAATGGACATACACAGACGGAGAAAGGAAGGAAAATACGGACTGAAAGAAAAAGCTTCCTTTGTTTCTTGTATCAACATTTCTCGGCTCAGTGGACACCTAAACCCCTGGGGACAGAGAGAGAGAGAGAGAGAGAGAGAGAGAGAGAGAGAGAGAGAGTGTGTGTGTGTGTTTGTATGTGTTTGAGTTGGACTGACTGACTGACTAACTGACTGACTGACTGACTGGCTGACACAGATAAAACAGAAAAGCAACAGAAAGTGAGTGGCGGGAAGGGAGACAGGGCGAAACAGCGAGACGGGAGGCAGCGCAGGGAAAGGAGGCAGCGTTGTGAGTTTCAGAATTTACATATATACTTCCAAGTGTCGAGGCAAAATGATTAATATTTTCTCAGAGACACAAATTTCGCGTGGGGATAGAAAACGAGAAAGGTTAAAAGAAAAAAGAAAAAAAAGTAAAACCATTTGCAGTGAATCTTCGTGATAAATAATAGTTTTTCTTGACCGACTACAATTTCTCTTCTCTATCTCCCTCTCCATCTTTCCCCATCTGTATACCTCGCGTGTCTCTTTCTCCTCTCAGGGAATGAAACATGTAAGCACAGGAAAGCTGCTCAATACGTACCTGCCCTTGGGAATCATGATAAATCCGAATGTCTGTGTATGTTCCGTCCTCGCTTCTTGCTGGAAATATAACAAGGATCACCAAGAGAAACAAGCTTGAAAGAGAACCGAGGAAATGTGATGATGCAGTTTGATGTATTGCTGTTCTTCTTTGCTTTCTTTAATGGTTTTGATCATTTTCTTAGAATATAATTTTTTTCTGCCTCTCTTTGTTTTAGTGTTTATTTGGTTATGATTGTTCTCTCTCTCTCTCTCTCTCTCTCTCTCTCTCTCTCTCTCTCTCTCTCTCTCTCTCTCTCTCTCTCTCTCTCTCTCTCTCTCTCTCTCTCTGTGTGTGTGTGTGTGTGTGTGTGTGTGTGTGTGTGTGTGTATGTCATCATGTCTGCGTTATTAGTGTTGTCATAAACGAACGAGTTCAACAAAATTACACTAATAAAATGAACGACCCGCCATCACTCCCACGGATTCATACACACGATAAACATTTACATCCACGTCTACATTCTCGCCTGCGCCTCTGCAATATTCGGACTCCACCCAACACACCTTTGCATTCAACCAGTATTTATTAACCATCAATTCACGTCCCTTCACTGCTATGTCAATCGTGAAAAAAGAGAGGATTAACTGAATAGAGATGTTTAAGTATGTGCTCTCTATTTCTCCGTCTCTGTCTCTCTCTCTCTCTCTCTCTCTCTCTCTCTCTCTCTCTCTCTCTCTCTCTCTCTCTCTCTCTCTCTCTCTCTCTCTCTCTCTCTCTCTCTCTCTCTCTTCCCCCTGACTAACATAGCATAATAGGATAAATGCATAACCAATCATGAACTGTAATGAAGAGGTTGACAGTGAGGCAAAGGATGAAGCAGAGAGCTTTACTTAGGCACAGTCATAGCCATAAGATAAAATGCCACACTTACATCCACTGTGTTAAGCGTTTATCTTCAGTCATAAGTCCTCTGATGCGTTAAGTGTTACCAGATTGATTGAGGAGAAACTGCAAACCTCTTCAGAACTGGGACGTATTTTTACCATGAGTTTTTGGGTATGATTAGACAATTTCATTTACATTAGGAAGGGTCTATGGAGGTCAGGAGATTAATAGCCAGAGTCTTCATTATTTTAGTCCACACATAAGTTTCTGAAGCTGTACAAAATCACCATATAGTTAGCAGAATAAGCATTAAAACGTGTCATGGTACTGAAGAGGTTAATGCAGAAAGTCTACTATCAACCTAGATTGCTCAGATAGTACGAGGAAACTCTTAGGAGATCAAGAGGATAAAAATGAATGAATCGATTAAACTACTGACCAAGAATGTACTAAATACTAACTGAAAACAAGTCTACCAATCTTTCACTTCAGTCTTGACGTCACTAGCTCTCTCTCTCTCTCTCTCTCTCTCTCTCTCTCTCTCTCTCTCTCTCTCTCTCTCTCTCTCCGTTGGCCTGGTAAGTGTAGAGGCGAAGGTTAATGTGCTGCTGACGTCACTCTTTAACAACACCTGTCTACACTTATGGAGTACACGAGTCTCAGCTGTGAATGTCAGACTTTTCTTGGGCGCGGCTGTCGACTGGCCGTGAAGAGAACACAGAAAATGGAGGAGCGTAAAGAGTGAGCGATCAGTTACAGATGAACAGAAGGAAAACAAGAGCGAGAAATGAGTGGGGTGGCCTATGTTGGATGAGTGAGAGATGGAAAGAAGGAAAACAAAAGTAGATTTGACAGAAAAATGAGAAAGGTGGATGGTGAGGGATAAGTGAAAGGTGAGGAGGAGGAAACGAAATGATTAGAAGCGAGAGAAACCGTGAGTGAAGGACGAATGAAAGACAGACACATGGAAGGCAACAAGCCGCTAATTAACTAGGAAATAATCGCGTTATTATATGTTTAACCATCAACAATACACATATTTCTTCACACTGAACATAATAATTACACGCTGAGAGACTATATGGCTTTAACCTCTTCAGTACTGGGACGCATTTTTATACTACGAGTTTTGGGTATGATTAGACGATTTTGTATAATTAGGAAGAGTTTATGCAGGTCAGAAGATTAATGCACAGAGTCTAGTCTTCACTATTTCAACCCTCACATAAGTTTCTGAAGCTGTATAAAATCACCAAATAGTAAGCAGAATAAATATGAAAAAAACGCGTCATAATACTGAAGGGATTAAAAATAACACGCAATTGTCCTCCTCTACCATAACATACTCTTACTTTTCGTTTTTCTTCTGACAACGGCAAGGCGAACTCTGGCTCAGTGACGTTATTAAATCGACCTTTTGACTAAAATGACTTCAGAAAATATTGGTCTCCACGCTGGTAAACAGGGGAGTCTCACGTCATCCCGTCTCAGGGGATCCAACCCGACCGCCGGGACCAAGTGGGGATCAGAACCCATCGCGGAAGAGAATTAGATCTCCCGGGTGGACAGACTCATGTGGCACCCGTGGGAAGCTGGAGAGAAATGCCAGTCTTCTTCATCATTATATCTTCCATCCCAGTCACTACGAAAGTAAATAAATAAATAAATAGATAAAGAAATAATAAATAAATAAGTAAATAAATAAATATATACGTAAAGGCAAACTCCTGTGATTAATTAACCTGTCCCTCAGCAGTGACTTGATGACACACTTTTTATTCTTATTTTTCCTGTCAAGACACTCACGCTCATCTCATTTTTGTCACTAATTGAGAAAAGATTGTCAGAGGGAGAAAAATAAAGGGAGGGGATGAAAGTGAAACTTCATGCTGTGTAGAACGTCACAGGTTTTTCCTACTTTCTTTCCTCCCCCCTCTTTCTCCTCTCTCTCTCTCTCTCTCTCTCTCTCTCTCTCTCTCTCTCTCTCTCTCTCTCTCTCTCTCTCTCTCTTTCATCACGCTCCACTCCGCTTCAGCTCCCCTTCCCCCACATCCTCAGCCTCACCACTTCTCACCAACACCATCACTTCCTCACACACACACACACACACACACACACACTACTGCTGGTGGCTGGTGTTCTTTGTGCGTTCCCTCTGACGTCATCGGGGTTTGTTCCTTCATAACACAGCGTCACTCTCAAACATTACCACCGCCGCAGGATGTTGCTTCTCCTTCTCAGCGTGTGTAGTGTATGATTAATGCAAGTGTTCTGTTATTCTCTTTATTACTGGAGCTGGTTTGGCTTGTATTAGGGACTCTGCTCTGGTTAGGATAAATATTTGTTGATTTTTATATGCTTCCACCTCCATTACCAGTGTTGTTGTCATCTCCCTCCCTCGATTCCCATCACTTCAACTTCACCACCACAAACACTACCAGCCTCAAAACAAACAAACACTGTCATTTGATTTCCTCCAGCTATTCCTCACGACTACCACAATGACCACCATCATTCTTGTCTTCCTCCAGCCACCACCACCACACTACCACCGCTAACTGTTTATAACACAACCACAATTTTCACAATCACCACCAAAAAAACAACAAAACCTTTCCTTTTCTCTTCTTTATTCACCACCACATATCACAACCACAATAACAATATATACCAATAACTTCCTCCTCAACCACCACACTATTACCACTAATTGTTTACATCGCAACCACAATTATCACCACCGAAAGAGCAACAAAACCTCTTCCTTTTCTCTTCTCTTCCACCACCACTTCACTATCACAAACACAATAATAAAAGGCAATAATCTTCCTCTTCTACCACCACCACCACCACCACACTAACACCACCTCTTGTTTGCAGAACGTGAACGACAAGATCGAGTTTGCCGTCACCCCACAAGATGAGCGGTACTACCATCCCCCGACGCCTCCTCGCCGCGACTCGTCCCCCTCCGGCTCAGAGCTCCTACACCGCCTCACCTCTGACCTCAGCCTCCCGCCGCACCTCGAGTACCCCGGAGACCTGCTGCAGTACCCAGATGAGGACGCGCAGTACCCAACGGAATATGCAGCGCAGTTCCGACCCCGTTACCGCCCCCAGGAGCTAAGGCGTCCAAGCTACCTCAGCCAGCAGGACCTTCAGTTCCCAAGGGCGCTGTACCCTGGGGCACTGCAGAATCCAAGGCTGCTAGCGGAGGAGGAAGAGGAGCCGGAGGAGGGCGTAGAGGAGGAGGTAGAGGATGCGAGGGAGTTTTTCAGGAAGGAGTTGGCGGGGGATGATGATGACTATAACAGCGACAGTCAGCTGATGATGAAGAAAGGAGAGGCAAACTATAACCAAGAGGAGGAGAAGAGCAAGGACGTTGATGACACAAGACCAGACGCAGGTAGGAAAGTGAAAGGTACACAAGCTTAGATGAAAAGTAAGGAAGGTGATGTGGTAAATAGAAAAGAGGTTTGAGACACTTTTCCTATTTTCTATAATCCCTTTTAACCCCTTTTGACCCATTCATATAGGGATCAGCACCCCAATGGGCCTTTTTTTCTAAGTTTTTGTAACCATCCTAGACCAGTGTCAAAAATAAACAGAAGACACAAATAGGATAAGTAAAGAGTTGATTTAGCAAGAAGGTAAAAAAAACAAAGCTTCACTAGGAGGAAAATAAAGGTAATGAGATTAATACCTGTAGATAAGAGTGAGGGACAAATAAGAGGCACCAAATTGAGCATAATGGACAGGAGAGTGGCGTAAGGGATTTATACACAGCACATTTCAAGGACAAAGGGAACACCTGCTGAGAAAATACAGCGGGAATGAGAGCAGTGGTAAACGAAAAAAAACACTATGCTAAGGAGGACAAAGTAATTAAGGAAGCGACGAGGGGAGGAAGTACGTGGGAGGGAAACAAACGCGCAATAAGGGCCACAAAGACAGTACGGACACCAGCGCAGGTAGAACACATTATCGTGCGCGTGTATCTTTAATCCACCTTGAGGCAATGACAAAGAATGAATATTTAACACTAATTCTCAAAAGGAAATTAAGATATTGTTTAATTAGACCATGATTATTGAACACACACACACACACACACACACACACACACACACACGCTGGCTTTCCACTCCTGCCGAATTCCAAAGTCATAACAAGTCGCCTTAGGTCAACATCTGGTGGGCTGGGCTGGGCGAGCAAGGCCGTCAGGATGAAGCCAAATCCACACAGATTGTCTCACTTTGACCAGGGACTCCCCAACCTCCACCCTTTAGTCGTGACTCGCCGTGAACCACTGTGCCACTTTACTGCAAGGCGTGCAGTGTAACAGAGGCGCGCTATGACATAAGGAAGCAATAAAGAAGGAATGCCTGGTCTGAGTTAAGTTATGGCAGCCAGCACATAGCAGTGGCATGCGATATTCTAGGTAACAGTATAACTTGTAATTAGCAGACGGCAGGAGCTGGTTCACCTGCCTGCTCTCCTTCCTGACTCACATATTGGGAGAGAGAGAGAGAGAGAGAGAGAGAGAGAGAGAGAGAGAGAGACACAGACAGACAGTAAGACAAAGACAGAAAGTAATATATATATATATATATATATATATATATATATATATATATATATATAGATAGATAGATAGATAGATAGATAGATAGATAGATAGATAGATAGATAGATAGATAGATAGATAGATAGATAGATAGATAGATAGATAGATAAATACATATGGATATAGATACATATACACAGAGAATAAACTGACCAACAGACAGAAAGACAGACCGACTGACTGATAGACAGAGTACAAAGCCAGCTGGGAATGGAAACACTGACCAATATAGTGCCTTTCCTGCAACCTGATCCTGTCATATATTTTTCCTTTCTCAATCTCTCTCTCTCTCTCTCTCTCTCTCTCTCTCTCTCTCTCTCTCTCTCTCTCTCTCTCTCTCTCTCTCTCTCTCTCTCTCTCTCTCTCTCTCTCTCTCTCTCTCTCTCTCTCTCTCTCTCTCTCTCTCTCTCTCTCTCTCTCTCTCTCTCTCTCTCTCTCTCTCTCTCTCTCTCTCTCTCTCTCTCTCTCTCTCTCTCTCGTAGTAAACAGTATGCATGAATTTAGTTTTCCAATAATGTATTATTATTATTATTGGATAATTAGTTAAATCGGGGTTTCTTGCCACTGAATTCAATTGAAATTCAAATGAGAGTGAAGGTATAAGGAAAGTGGCAGATTGATGGACTGTTGGTCGGGCAAAGCACACTAAACGCACTGTATAGGCAATATTTTCAAGCACTTAGTCTACATCCTTCCATTACGCATCCATCTACCTGCAATATTCATTCTTTTTCCTGGAGACTGCATATTTCTTTCATTCCTTTTTCTATCCCACACAATTAACGACCTGTAACACACCCTTCTTCACGCCACTCTTATTTTATTTCTACATTATTATTTTATCCTCAACAACCTTTTGTCCTCACAATGACTCACACAATTCACCACCTCCTTCACCAGCCTTCCTTACGCTCTCCACTCCTTTGTCTCCCCTCAACACGTACTTCATGTCTTATACTCCTACCCAGTCTTGTCCCTTCCCTCACTGCCTTCACACCTCTCATCCGCCCTAACCCTCACAATATTCCCGTCCCTGGCCACTCTTCACACCCCGCCAAAGGGACAGCAGTAATAATGATGTGAGGGTGACGGGAACAAACAATCACAGGCGCTCTCAATAACAGATCTGACATGTTTTGGTGGTGTGAGAATGAAGGTAAAGGACTATATCATATTACGTATTCTTTTCATAGTTTCTAATAATTCTTCTGGGATTTTATCATATGGAAATTTACAAAGAAAAGTTATAATTGATATAGACCTTTTAGGATTGTAGATATTACCAGTTTCTGACTCACTCTTGAAGGACATAGCTAAAGAACAGTAATATTGCTAGTAATTATGTGATGATAACTAATTGTGACCTGAGACTCATGCATGGTAGATAAATATAAATGAGTTAAATATGTAAGTTAGTTAAAGAACTCCCAGTGAAGATGACATGAATAAGAATGAGATTATTGTAAAAAGAGGAATCTAGTGAGGGCCATTGTTCTTCTAGTATAGCGATTTGTCATGTGCATAGACCTATATTAGTTTGACCACTAGAAAATATATATCTCTGACTTTCACATGGTCATAAATATTTATTGGTTTGTCTATCTATACATCTGCACATCTGCCTACCCATATACCCTCAGAATCCTTATGTATTCATCCTTCCTTCCTCCGCAGCCGCTGAAACGCTTCCCACCCTGAAACTCGCCACCTCACAACCTGAAGCCGTGAACTACATGCACCTCCGCCGAGCCTCTGCCGCCAACCACGAGCCCGGCTACTCACTCCACAAAGCACCAGGGGAAGGAGATCAGCTCTCCGACGTGTACTTCACAGGTGGGTGCTGAGTGCTGCCTCTCCTGCCGCGGCGCCTACAGGTGTTGTCGCGGCAGAGATGGATGTGTTGTGAAGGAGAGTGAATTAACATGTATAGGACGAGAAGCGAGATTTACCTTGTATCTTCAGTTAAAAAGATTAGAAAGAGAAGGAATGTTTGAATGACTGAATGGTGTGAAAGATGTGTTGTGGAGGAGAGCGGTGATTAAACATGGGAGAGATTTGCTTTACATATCAAAATGGAAATGGAAAAGGAAAGAATTATTAACATTGAATGATGCAGGAAAGACAGAAGGATAATGAAGGAGTAATGGATTGATAAATGATAAAAATAAAAATATCCTTCATATAGCAATTACAGTACAAGGACCATTATCATTGAGAGTAGCAATGGCAGCAGTCATAACAATAAAAACAATGACACTAGCATAAATAGACCTGCTACTATTGTTGCTGCATCTCCATCAGACGCAGTGCTCAGTGCTGGTGCTGCGAGATGGAGCAACATTTAGTAATACTCGCTGCATCTGTTGCCATCATCTGTCACAAATATTTATCCTGATTCCGCTACACGTTGTCAGATAATATTATTAATGTGAAGGCTGGCGTGATAAAATAAGCTGCCAATGGCTTCAGTTTAATAACAATGTAATGTCAAGATAACGACAACCTGGCGCCCTGACAGTGAGCAGCTAGATGGACGCGGTACTTATTCCTTCACATTTCAAGTCTTCGTCACTTATCATACATTGCAGTAAGGATATGATTCAACTTAAATTACACGATATAAGAAAAAAATCGTTGTGCAGAGATACAAAACTAAACTAACAATCCTAATTTTGTTTAACGATTCGAAGATAAACATTTGTAGGACCATAGACTACGGTTACTATGGGCAGGACTTACGCGAGATGGGACTCACACATCTCTATTGTTCCTCACACACCCATACAACTTTCAAAGACGAGAAATGCAGAGTGAATAACCTACACTGCCGTCACACATTTTTCTTAATTATCTTTTCCGTTATGTAAGAGAGGAGGACTGGCCAAGGAAAACAAAAATATAAAGAAAAGACCCACTTAGTTGCTGGTCTCCTTACAGAGCCGATAGAATTAGCCAAAGAATAGAGACAAATGTCTTGAAACTTCCCTCTTGAATGAAGTCAAGTCATAGGAAGTTGGAAATACAGACACAGGCAGGGAGTCCCAGAGTTTACCAGAGAAAGGTATGAAAGACTAAGAGTACTGGTTAACATCTCACCTCAGACATTTACTGCATTGTGACACCTGATTTGATATGAAGGCTTTATTATAATTTCGAGTCACCTCAGCTCACACCTCTGGCCTTCGATGTGTTTTGGAAAGGGACGACCGGCTGAGTGCACCAAGATCTGAGGTGTTGCTTATTAACTCCGTGTGTGATGTCTGACGTGACTCGCAGCCTTTGATCCTCCGCTTCTTCCTCCTGTGTGTGTGTGTGTGTGTGTGTGTGTGTGTGTGTGTGTGTGTGTGTGTGTGTGTGTGTGTGTGTGTGTGTGTGTGTGTGTGTGTGTGTGTTTTCCCTTGCCTCTCATATTTTCTTCCTACACTGGCTAAAAATTTTCACAGGACAAAAACAAATTAGTGAGAACATGCAGGTGCTTTCAATACCCCTTCTCTCCCTCACCCTCCACTCTTTCCTACTTTGTTCTCCTCCTTCTTCTCCTCTTCCTCTTCCGACTTCTCTTCCTCCTCTTCCTCTTCCTCCTCCTCCTCCTCCTCCTCCTCCTCCTCCTCCTCCTACTCCTCCTCCTCCTCCTTCCTGCTTACATACTTCAGTCTATTATATTCCAAGTAGGGCACTCCTTCAGAAAGTCACGTCACCTCAACAATAGAAACAAAAACCTTTACGTGAAATAAGAACACGAAGCAAAGATGTGTGTTAGAATGACAAGTGAGCCCCACGAGACTCCACAACCTGAGCATTAGTCACGGCACGACACTCTGAATAAATGAAGATGAAGCTTGCGAGCAACTGTCGACATTGTCATTAAGAAGCATTTGTTGATGGTTAATAATGCAGAAAGAAACTTAACGATGTCATACTCTGCTACACTTCGCCCTGTGCATGTCGTGAGATTTTTTTTTTTTTTTTTTTTTTTATAATTTTATGATACATTTGATTCGAGACACTTATCTTCAAATTTAGGAAAACGTTTTTGACTTAACTCTTTAGGGATTTGCAGTTTCAGTTGGCCTTTTTATACCGCCTTTTTCTCTCGCTCCTTTGGCTAGAACTCTCCCTTATATAGGAAACATACTTCCAATCATTAGTTTTTACCCTGCTCAAAGTAGGATGGAGGAAGAGTTTTACTGCTTGACCGCCTGGATAATATAAAGAAGAAGAATAGTGAAGGTAAATAAATAGAGGTCCGCTTGGGTGTAGAAGGATGATGTACCGAGGACGCGTGAGAGAAGCAGCGACAGCCAATCCCTGGTGTGTTTCATGGCACGGGCAGAGCAGTGTTTACTTTCTGCTTGCCACTTTGTCCCCTCAGCTAACAAGGATCGATGAATGACAAGTGAAATGAGTGTCTCCTTTGTCCGCCAAGCAAGTGTTTACCGACGCATCCAATGAGGAGCAGCGTCTCTAGCGTCTCACTGCTGCTGGTCTGAGATACACTTTGATATAAGAATAAAGGAAGAACATAAGAAAATAGGAGAAGTTTTAAGAAGCTATTAATCCTACACGTGCCAGTCCCTGCATGAAGCACACCAACCTATTCCCACGTATCATCCCCATCCATAAAGCTGTTTAACCCCTTCAGTACTAGGACACATTTTTACCTTGAGATTTGTGTACGATTAGACCATTTTATTGACGTTAAGGGGAGTCTATGGAGGTCAGAAGATCAATGGCCATAGTCTTCACTATTCTAATCCCCCATATAAGTTTCAGAAGCTGCATAAAATCACTAAATAGTAAGCAGAATGAATATGGAAACGCGTCATGGTACTGAAGGAACTAATCCTCCAAAGCCCTCTAGTGACTCACCACTAACACCTTGATTATTGAGTCTATTTCTTTCATCTGCCACTCTTTGAGAACCAATTCCTTCTTATTTACTCCAATTTACTTTATTTCTTTTTTTTCAAGCTTGAACTCATTATTTCTTCTTCTATCCCGATAACTGATTTCCTTCACTTTTTTAGGCAGTTTCAGATTCAATCGCACCTTCAGCGTGGCTTCAGTGATGTAACTAAACGTTTTCACAAATTCTTTCAGCCTGACACGGAACTGGATCATCACCTTAGCAGAAATTCTCACGTCACTGAATCACTGGAAACGATAACCAGGCGCCCGTTATGCTACCGTCACACTCTTCTTCTTCTTCTTCTTCTTCTTCTTCTTCTTCTTCTTCTTCTTCTTCTTCTTCTTCATCCTCTTGTAATCTGCTTCACTTCGCTTCTCAAGTCATCCACTCCTTGTTCCTTTAATTGTCTCTTACATCACTTCTGTTTTATTATTACACTACTTCCTCAGTCCTCTTTTTATTTCATGGTCTAGCTTACAAAAAATCACAAAATCTTTTACTACATTTTATCATACTGTGCCACTCAGCTTCGTCTCTATATCACCCTATATAGTTTACCATGCTGATCTCTCCGTCCTCTCCTTGTAACCTCCTGCGTCAAGGCTCAGGTGTGGCGGCTGTAGGAGCTTTGGTGGAGGAAAAAGAGTCTGTTTGTTCTGGCAGTTATAATGAGGCGAGGAAGAATAGAGGAAGAATGAGTGCAAAGAAATATTACGAAATGAGGGGAACAGAGAGAAAGAGAGAGAGAGAGAGAGAAACACTAAGGAAGTACTGAGCCATGCATTCACAACTAACGTGCCTTGTAATGCGGTCACGCCATCCACCACCACCACCACTCCCTTCTCCCCCCTCTCTACCCCTCTCTCTCTCTCTCTCTCTCTCTCTCTCTCTCTCTCTCTCTCTCTCTCTCTCTCTCTCTCTCTCTCTCACTCCAAGCACCTGCCCTTTCCCATTACAGCCCAGCCTAGGACGACACGTTACCCTAAGTGGATATCTGGCACGGGAGATTATATTGCAATAGTCTTAAAAGAGGCGAATGAGATGCCTTTACCCGTTGCCTCGCCTCGCCTCGCCTCGCCTCGCCTCGCCTTGCCTCGCCTCGCCTCGCCTCGCCTTGCCTTGCCTTGCCTCGCCTCGCCTTGCCTCGCCTCGCCTTGCCTGCAGCTCCGGTTTCCTATTACAGACCCGCTGGCCATTACTACTGCCGGTGCCATCACGAAAGAGAGCAGCAGGAGGGGATGTGGCTGGGATGTGGCTGGGATGTGGTGGGGATATGGTGGGGATGTGGTGGGGATGTGGTGGTCGTGTTCCTCGCTAACGTTGTATTTCTTCCTTCCTGTTCTCTTTACCTTTTATTGTCCATGGAAAGATTAGTTTTGTTTTGTTTTTTGTCTTTTATTCTCTCTCTCTCTCTCTCTCTCTCTCTCTCTCTCTCTCTCTCTCTCTCTCTCTCTCTCTCTCTCTCTCTCTCTCTTTTCGTTTTGTTTTCTTTTTCTTGTCGACCGTGTGTTATTTTGTTTATTTTCTTTATTGCATGTATCTTTCATCACTGGATTTCTCTTTTTTTTCTTTTTTTATATTCTTTTCATTCATTCTTTTCATTCCTTCACACGTTTTCTTTTTTTTCTAGCATTTTTCAAGTTCGGTTTTTTTTTTATCTAGACAATTATTTTTTTTTTCCCTCTCAGTAGATTGTTCTTTAATTTCCTGACGTTTTATTTAATTATTCTCTTTTCTCTCTCTCTCTCTCTCTCTCTCTCTCTCTCTCTCTCTCTCTCTCTCTCTCTCTCTATTCTATGTTGTAAAATGTATTAGAGGCATTTTCACGTTTCTAACCTTGTCGGAACTTTGCTAAATGATTAATCTATTTTGTTCGCCGGACAAATTTTCATCATGTCCGTGACGCGAGTTCATGTAAGCCAGTGAAGTTGTTTGAGCCAAAATTCAGTTAGTTTTTATGCATTTTTTAACCCTTTCAGTACCACGCCGCGTTTTTTTTTTTTTTTTTTTCATTCTTGTTACTATTTCGCGATTTTATACAGCTTGAGAAACTTAGGTAGGGGATTAAAATAGTAAAGACTCTGGCCATTAATCTTCTGACCTCCATAGACCCTAATGCAAATAAAATCGGCTGATCATATCCAAAAATCAAGGTAAAAATGCGTTTCAGTATTAAAAGGATTGAAGAAAGAAAAATGCGTCCACTGCTGAGGATTTTTTTTTTTCCTTAGTTTGGAGAGACTCTAGTTACTATTCACCTGCTTTCATCTACTATATTTTGCTTCCATGTTTTATATCTCATTTCCTTAATTGCGGCAACTATCAAACTTAACATTCCAGTACAAAGAAAGAGTCTCAATCCCCTGCTACTCTCTCTCTCTCTCTCTCTCTCTCTCTCTCGATGTAATGATTCCTCTGTATCACACACTCTTCATATCACACACGCTCTATCACATCGCATGCCCCTAATAATTCCCCGGAAGTCGAAATCACTGTAAAATGGAACACATCCCTGGTGCTGGTGGGTCGCAGAAAGTAATTACAGCACTAATGTATTCTATTCGCCTCCAAATTGCTATAATGACACGACAGTAAGTCAATGAAGTGCTTGGATTTGTTTTATATTCATTTCCTTTCGTTTTATCGTTCACTACGCCGTCTGATTTCACTTGTACTTACTTGTGCTTCTTTGTCTTTCTTACTTTGTCCTTGCTATGTCTCCTTTTTCCATGCCAGTGATAGGTTTTTCAGTTGTTACATACGGCCGATGTTGATTTTGTAATAGCAAAGGCATTATAAAACGTAATTGTTGGCGATTAAATAGACTTGTTACCTTTGCGCGTTAAAAGACAGAAAAGATTCCAATACTGAGTAATTTTTAGTCGTTCATCTAATTCGAAATCTTTAATAATCACTGTGAGACATTTGTTACCGCTCCACAGCCACCTTTAAACATTACAGTGGATAAGAATTAATATATACTTTATAATTCCTTTCTTTCTTTCTTTCGGATGCTTATAAAGATTCCAATACTTCTAGTGGTACAAATTTCTCCATATGGCAGTGAAAGAGATGAGATTTCCCTAATGACTTACTACTTATAACCTCATTTAATACGTTTATTCCAGTCACTGTTCAAGTTTATTGCAGTCAGAATAATAAAAAACACTGCATTCTGCTCATTCTAATCCTGCTTTCTCCAAGTCACTTATCACAGAGTCCACCCCTGTCAGAACCTCAAACACACTGCCTTGTGCTCACCTTAACCTTGGCTCTCTCTTCCCTGCAGCGGTGTTGGCGGGCAGCACAGCCATGGCGGTGTGTGCCGTGGTCGGGGCTGGCATCTGCTGGTACAGGTGAGTACAGCCACTTCTCTCCCTCCACACCTGTCAAAAAAATATAGGCACCTAAGAAAACAAGGGAAGCTGCAAAAAATTAGTTGTTATTTTGGGCCACGATGACCAACACGGTCGAATGAGCCCGAAGAAACTAGTTCATATTGCCTTCGCCAGGACCTCATCTGTAGTAGTGTCCCATAAGAGTACGTTTTCTATATGTCTCGAGATACTTCATAGAAAACTAAATTGTTAAGGCTAACCATAGCAAATATTCTCTCCTATTTTAGTATACATGCGAGTAAATGTTTGTCACTGTACAAGTTAGCCTCAGTCTCTTGCGGTAGTTTTATATGGATATAGAGATTCACAGGAAATTTAGAATGATCACCAAGCTTCGTACGACATGCGCAGAGGAGAGAGAGAGAGAGAGAGAGAGAGAGAGAGAGAGAGAGAGAGAGAGAGAGAGAGAGAGAGAGAGAGAGAGAGAGAATAGAAAATAAGTAAGGAAATGTATCACGAAAACTTACTGGATTACGGGAAAAAATGAAAGAAAGAAAGAAAGAAAGAAAGAAAGAAAGAAAGAAAGAAAGAAAGAAAGAGAAAGAAAGAAATGAAAGAAGGAAATGAAAGAAAAAAAGAAAGAAAGGAAGGAAAAATAAAAGTGCTGAAGGCAAGAGGAGACAGAGAGAGAGAGAGAGAGAGAGAGAGAGAGAGAGAGAGAGAGGAAAGAAGGAAAAAATGAAGGGAGGAGAAGGAGAGGAAGGAAAGGAGCAGTATTTCACCTGTCCAGGGAGATAAGTTGATTTCCTCTGGGTGTTCTCCTTCGTCTTCTCCCTTTATCTCATCTCCTCCTCCTCCTCCTCCTCCTCCTCCTCCTCCTCCTCCTCCTCCTCCTCCTCCTTTATCTTCCTCCTTTTCTCATTTGTTCGTTATCCGTTGTCACTGTCTATCTCTGTCTATCTGTCTGTCTGTATGTCAGTATATCAGTATTTGTGTTGTCAATTTGTTTTTATTTTGTCTGGTTATATGTGTGTATGTACTGTTCTCTCTCTCTCTCTCTCTCTCTCTCTCTCTCTCTCTCTCTCGATAATTAACTCGGTGGACAAAAGAATCAATAACTTGCAACACTAATGAGACGCAACGAGAGGATTAGGAGAGAGTAAGACTAATAATATAAAAACTAGTAAAAAAAAATAGAAATAAGAACCAGCTTGTCAATAAAAGAAAAGAATTTGTAAGTGTACGTAAGCTTTGGTAGCGGAATAGGATAAAGGAGGAGGAGGAGGAGGAGGAGGAGGAGGAGGAGGAGGAGGAGGAGGAGGAGGAAGAGAAGGAGAGGGTGGAAAAACAAGGGGAGGAAAAAGAAGGTCGAGAAGAGTCAAGATGAATTATGAAGAGAGATAAAACCGGACTTCCATTATAAGGGTAGAAGGAGAAGAAGGCGTTACCGTGCTGACCTATTTATTCTTCACACACACACACACACACACACACACACACACATATACACACACAGACACACACATGGACTCTTCAAATCATCTACACATACTTGACGTGATTCGGCATTTGAGGTCCTCCTGGTGTTTGTTTGTTGAGATGAACGGATTGGTACAGCCTTTGACTTTCTGTAATTTCCAACAAAAAAATCGGACCACCTTTCTCTATTCAGTATCAAAATCTATCAAACCACACGTATTTTTTTTTTTTCTCTCATAAACAACAGTGATCAGCATTTCGAGACACTTGCATTTTTCTTTTCTTTTTTTTCATGAAAGACGGGAAAGCTGACCAAGGACAACAACAAAATTTTAAAAAAGGCCCACTTTGTTTCCAGGCCCCTTGCAGAGTTGGCAGAAAGAAAGAGAGAAATGTCTTGAAAAATTCCTCTTAAACGAAGTCAAATCATAGGAAGTTAGAAATACAGAAGCAGGCAGAGAGTTCCATAGTTTACCAGAGAAAGGTATGGATGATTGAGAGTATTAGTTAACCCCTTCAGTACCATGACGCGTTTTCATATTCATGCTGCTTAATATTTGGCGATTTTATACAGCTTCAGAAACTCATGTGGGGATAAAAATAGTGACGACTCTGGCCATTAATGTTAATAAAATGGTGTAATGGTACACAAACCATAAAATAAAAACGTGTCCTAATACTGAAGGGGTTGACTTACATTAGTGAGTTGGACAGAAGTCGTCGATTTTTCCTTCGGCACACAATCGTATTGAGAAATCCACAAAAAACAATGATAAAAAACAGCTGAGCATTAAGAGCCATGCCAGTCATCCATGCTAAGCGGTGCGTCATCAGCCTTATCACTCCTGCCCGCTGGTACGATGTGAGGACGTCCGCCACAACACCATGAAATATTAATCAGTGCTGGCTGTCAGGCGTTCGTCAGTCAGAGCGCCGCGCCGACACATTGCTGCAGGATGAAGGTTATCGTATTCATGACTGACCCATCGTCTCCCTCGCTCAGTGGAACCAAGCACAATGAAGATATCTTATGTAGTTGATTCTCTCTCTCTCTCTCTCTCTCTCTCTCTCTCTCTCTCTCTCTCTCTCTCTCTCTCTCTCTCTCTTTCAGGTGTACTTTTTCCACCTGTACTCACCTCACCTGTCACTAATTAAGAGGGAAATAAGAATGCCGTCACTCGCTACAAAAGCCAGAGTGAATTTTCAACCCCCTCCCCTCCAGGCACACACAATAATAGCAGTCTAAAAGTTACGCTAATTGGAATCACGAATAGAAAAGTACTGAAATTTGATTGTGCTAAATACACCACGTCTGTCATGTTACACGGAAGCATTACTGTTGTTGTTGCTGTTGGTGGTGGTGATGGTGGTGGAAGTGATGGTGGTGGTGGTGGAGGTGGTAGTGGTGGTGTTCATGTTCTTGTTGTTGTCCTAGTAGTAGCAGCAGGAGTAGTAGTGGTGGTGGTAGTAGTAGTAGTAGTAGTAGTAGTAGTAGTAGTAGTAGTAGTAGTAGAACCATGCACGGAACAAGACCAATAACAACAGAAACAACAACAACAACAACAACAACAACAACAACTGCAACAATAATAACAAAAACACCACCACCACCACCACCACCACCACCAATAACAAAAACAACACTATTAACATTACGTAGATAACGATGACGATGACGAACTGCACACAACATTTTGCTTTACACAAACGCATTTCATCCCTCACCCTTCATGCGGCGGCAGAGTGTGAAGGTGAAGCAGCCCCGGGTCGTCATTCCAAGTGATTGCCTCAGCCCCTAATGTGTTTGTATAAGTAATTGATTCACCAGAAAGGCCCACAAACACAGCACAGCGTAAACATAGCTCAAGTATTGGTATTAGCATTTGTTTTATGTAATAGCAGTAGTATTAGTGGTGCTGGTGGTAGTAGTAGTAGTAGTAGTAGTAGTAGTAGTAGTAGTAGTAGTAGTAGTAGTAGTAGTAGTAGTAGTAGTAGTGTACACAGCAAAAGTAAGCAACATCAACAACAATAATGTAAACAAGAAAACGTGTGTGTTAGTGTGTGTGTGTGTGTGTGTGTGTGTGTGTGTGTGTGTGTGTGTGTGTGTGTGTGTGTGTGTGTGCGTGCTGGGATGCTGTGAGTCAATATTTGTTTGCTGCTGAATTTTACAGATTCATTAACTGGGTCAATATGTGTTGTGCTGGATGGAGGCCCAGCCCGGCGCCGCCCCGTGTTTCCTACCTGCTTACTCTGCCCCTTCTCTCCTGCCCTCTCTCTCTTTCCTTGTTTTGTTTCATTTTTCTCTCCTTTCGTTTCTTATCATTACTCTTCTTTGTTTATTCCCATATTTCCTTTCCTTTCTTGCTAATTATCATCTTTCCATTTTTTTTCCTTTCCTTAGTTTTTTTTTCAGTTCAGTTTTTTTCTCATCTCATCTCCCTTCTTTCCCTCCCTTTTTTTTTTCTTTCTCACTCCCTTCCATCCCTTCTTGTATTTGTCTCTTCCAGTCCATTTCATCCTTTCAAGCCTCCTCACAATTTCTTTCTCTTTCTTTTCTTCTCTCCCTACCTTTCTCACATTTCTTTTTTTTTCACTTCCTACAATCTCCTTTATCCCCTTTTTGTTCTTTAACCTCAAGTTGCTTCCTCATATCTTGCTTCTTTCATTTCCCTCTTTTTTTTTTTATCTCTTCCTCTAACGCCTCCTTCTCATCTCCTTCCTCCTCTTCTTCTTTCTCCAATATTTCTCCTTCTCATCACCTCCTCTTTAATCTCTCGTGCCATCTCTTGTATTTGTGTATCCGGGTGATGTTTGCTCTCTCTCTCTCTCTCTCTCTCTCTCTCTCTCTCATCCTCCTTTTTTCTGCCTATTGTGAATATTTTCCGACCGTCATTTAGATTTTCCAAGCGTTATTTCCTCTTTAATCAGTCTCCCTGTGTGTTCATGTGTGTCTTTCTGAGTCTGCCCTCTATGTCTCTCTGTTCTCTCTGGTGCGCTGCCTTGGCTTATCATTCGACCGAGCAATTTGAAAGATGTGCATTGAGCGATCGAGCAGTCTTTGAAATCGAGGACGAAGAGGAGATAATGATGATGGTGATGAAGAATAAGGAAAAGGAGAAAAAGAGGAAAAGAAGAAGATGGTGGAAAAGGAGAAAGAGAAGGAGAAAGAAAAAGAAAGAAAAGGAAAATATAAGGAGAAAGAGGAGAAGGAGGAGGAGAAAGAGAAAGAGAAAGAGAAAAAAGAGAAAGAAAAGGAGAATTAGGTGAAGGAAAAAGAGAAGGAAAAGAAGAAGGTGGAAAAGGTGAAAACGAGAACACGAGAACAAAGAAAAGAATAACAATAAATACATTGATAAAAAGTGGCGATATGAAAGAAGAAGAAGAAGAAGAAGAAGAAGAAGAAGAAGAAGAAGAAGAAGAAGAAGAAGAAGAAGAAGAAGAAGAAGAAGAAGAAGAAGAAGAAGAAGAAGAAGAAGAAGAACGAGAAGGTGAAGGAGAAGGAAAAGATAGAGAGAAAAAGAAGAAGGAAACGGAAAAGGGAAAAAAGAAGGAAGAGACGGAGGAAGAGATAGAGAAGATGAAAAAGGAGAACACGAGAAAAAAAAAAAAAGATAAATAGATAAAGAAATGGAGATACGAAAACTAAAGATTATGGATACAGTGGTTCATAATCCTTTCCAAGCATTCATGTAATTTGAAAACGATATATTGCTTTCTTATCCTACACAATGAAAATGATACTAGGAGAGATCAAAGACTGAGAGGACTATTACAATCTATGCATTAATTCCTTTTTTTCGTCTTTCAATCTTCCTCACTCAATCTTTTATTTTATGAGGGTAAAAATGGCTTGTATTTTTAAAGGCTGATCTCTCTCTCTCTCATCAGGTCTGTTTTCAAAAGCCACATAGATGATTAGTCGTGTTCTCGTGAATGTGTGTTGTAGTATTCCTGGAAACACTCGTAAAGGGTTAAGTTAGGATAGGTTAGATCACTTTACAATAGGTTAGGTTCGGTTTGGTTGTGTTGGGTTGGGTTGGGTTAGGTTAGGTTAGGTTTGGTTAGGTCAGGTTAGGTTAGGTTAGGTTTGTTTTGTTTTGGTTTGGTTTGGTTTGGTTGAGTTGGGTTGAGTTGGGTTCGCCTAGGTTGGGTTAGATTAGCTTAGGTTAGGTTAGGTTAGCATGGGTTGGGTTAGGTTAGCATGGGTTGGGTTAGGTTAGATTAGGGTAGTGTAGGTTAGGTTATGTTGAGTTAGGTTAAGTTAGGTCTGGCTTAACATAACATAAATAATAGGATAACAGTTTAGTTTGGTTAGGTTACATTAGTTAGGTTTTAGCTAGGTTAGGTAAGATTTAAGGCTTTTATAAATCTAAACATTAACTAAGGTTGGTGAACTTTTGGGACTATATCATTACGTCAGATTAATCAACACTTTTTCACTTACCATACAGAATACTTGCGATTTTCCTCCCTCTTTATATGTGGCTAGGACGTACATAAAAGTAAAAACAGCAAAAGAAAAGAAATGCATAACTGTCACTATAGTATCTCGAAAACACACCTGAAAACACTAACAAAAATCCATCACAGCATCTTAAAAGTATGCATAAGACGCCACAACTAACCAATAATAGTGTTGCAGGTGTGTGTGTGTGTGTGTGTGTGTGTGTGTGTGTGTGTGTGTGTGTGTGTGTGTGTGTGTATGTTGTGGGGAACGAGGGAGGGAGTGGAACGGCTGCACCATTAACTTGCCAAACATAAACCTATTCGTCAACTTCAGGGTGTAAAAAATGGCATTGCGTTATTAATATACAATTTTAATCCGCAATTTTATAACAAAGCCACAAAGTTCGAGTTCTGATTAGTTTCTCTCTCTCTCTCTCTCTCTCTCTCTCTCTCTCTCTCTCTCTCTCTCTCTCTCTCTCTCTCTCTCTCTCTCTCTCTCTCTCTCTCTCTCTCTCTCTCTCTCTCTCTCTCTCTCTCTCTCTCTCTCTCTCTCTCTCTCTCTCTCTCTCTCTCTCTCTCTCTCTCTCTGTGTGTGTGTGTGTGTGTGTGTGTGTGTGTGTGTGTGTGTGTGTGTGCGTCGCTAAGCTGCCTTAATAAGGATGCAACCTCTATTAATATCATGTTTTTGCTTCATCGTGAAAACATGTGTCGGCAGAGAGAGAGAGAGAGAGAGAGAGAGAGAGAGAGAGAGAGAGAGAGAGAGAGAGAATGTTTATGCCACGTTAAAAGGGACATGAAAGCTGGAAGGTTCTAATTTTTTTTGTTTTTCTTACATGTATTGCGGTTTTTCTTTACTCCTGTTTACTCTGTTTGGAGCCACTTAACTTTCTTTTCGTGTGTGTGTGTGTGTGTGTGTGTGTGTGTGTGTGTGTGTGTGTGTGTGTGTGTGTGTGTGTGTGTGTGTGTGTGTGTGTGTGTGTGTGTGTGTGTGTGTGTGTGTGTGTGTGTGTATCTAGCTCCCTAAACAGTTCACGTAGCCTTTCACCATACAAAACCAACAGCACCACCCATACATTTCACTCCTGAAGCACAATGAATACCAGCAAAAACACATACTAGCTACACCACACCCAGCAGAACCTTCACAGACTAATCACTGAGGGAGATCATTGCCGTAGCCCCTTATACCACCTTGCCTGAATTTCCACTCTCGAAGTAGGCGGTCCACGAGTCTGGCCAATATGGGAAGACTAGCGAGGAATACTGAACGAGATTTCCCACATACGTGCAAGACAAAGGACTGAATAAATAGACTGGAAATGCCACAGTCGTTGTATAAACATGAAAATCAAAAGGCTGACCATCTTTTGCCTGGCTGAGAAATTGTTGAAGGAGGCGGCAAAGAAGGAGGAGGAGGAGGAGGAGGAGGAGGAGGAGAAGGAGGAGGAAGAAGAGGAGAAGGAGGAGTAGGAGGAGTAGGAGGAGGAAGAGATTGAAGACAGGCGACGATGAGGACGAGAAAGACTAAAATAAAAATCAGGTATGGAGATCAAGAAGAAGAAGGAGGAGGAGGAGGAGGAGGAGAATAGGAAAACAGATGGAGAAGAGGGTGAGAAAGACAAAAGTGAAAATAAAAGGGAGAAGGAGATAGAGGAGGAGGAGAAACAAGAGGAGAAAGACAAGACGACAAGAACCACAAGAACCAGAGGAACAACGAATGCAGAGAGAATAAAGACAATGAATACAAAGGAGGTCGGTGAGAGAACATAGAATAACAAAGGAGGAAAGAGGAAAAGCATTGGTTAAAAATAAAATGGCTTATATATTTTTTCCCACCATTTCCACTTCTTTCCTCAGCTGCACTTTGGATTCCGCAAAAGTTTCTTATTTGGTCTTTGGGCAAAACAAATCGAGTGGCGGGAGGGTTGGCAGCGCAGCGGCTCTTTGGGGACTGACAGTGGGTGGCGGGCGAGCAGAAACGAGGCAGTGAGGGAAGACTTTGCGAAAACACCAACCAAGGAGAGAATTGCCAAAGAAAGTCATCATAACATTGGAAATATTTTTGCACGCACTAACATTACTGCCACTTTTCCCATTTTCTTTAAATATTTGTGGTCGTCATGTTTCTGTTATCCGTAAATGTACTAGTGAAAAATATGATGACATGGGAATTATACTTAAAAAAAATCAATCATTGTGTAACATTTTGGGAAAGGTTTTTAAATCGTCACAATTTTCAAATAAGGAAAACTATCTAGTCTTAAGCAAACACGTGTCAAAAAAACTCACTCTCTCTCTCTCTCTCTCTCTCTCTCTCTCTCTCTCTCTCTCTCTCTCTCTCTCTCTCTCTCTCTCTCTCTCTCTCTCTCTCTCTCTCCTCGGCAGCGTTCCCTCACCAGGCGAATTTTTTTTTTTTTTTTGTCATTTACACCTAACTCGAAACACCACGACATGTTGATCAAGGCAGCCATCCCTCTTGCTCTCTTTACTCCCTTAGCCAAGCACATCCCTTTCCCTCCTCTCCCCTTGATCCTCTCTCCTTCCGTCCCCTTACCTGCCACCTCATCTCTCTTAGTTTTTGAGGGAGCGAAGGCGGCGTGGGTGGGGCGACACGACTCTGAGATGTAAACTGTCCCACCAAGGATATTTATGGGTTCGTATTCTGTAGGTAAAAGACCGCTTGCCAATTATGAGTCACTTTTTTTCATGCCGTTCACTTGTTTTTGTTCATGTTGTAAGTGTTCTTGTTGTTCTTGTTGCTCTTTTTTTCTTTATCATTACCATCTTTATAATACTCTTCCTCTCCTCCTCCTCCTCCTCCTCTTCCTCCTCCTCCTCCTCCTCCTCCTCCTTGCACATATAAGCACTAGTAGGCCTATGATGAGAGGTCTTGAGAGTAGAGGATTAGATATACTCGTATGAAGAGTCAGTAGTGGTCTGGCCTGCCTAGGTGAAGAGGCGAGAGATTGGCAAAAAGGCCGGTTTATGATGTTCTGGCTCTGGCGTAGCACTAATGGTCTGAGGCACTTAAGAGGCAAGGCAAGGGATTTTTTCATCTATGAGGAATGAAAGTTAGGGTTAGGCACTATTGATGAAATTCTAAATTAGTATAAGAAATGTATGATGGAAAATTGTATGTATATGTAATTAAGGAGAAGACTGGTGAACTATTTTGACAGCATAGGAGAAAATTGACACACACCCACACCTACCCACCCACACACACACACACACACACACACACACACACACACACACACACACACACATATAGTTTTGGCCTTTTCATTACTCAGGGAAACAGATTATTAGTTTTTCCTCTCTCAAGAGTAAGTGAAGCGCTGTAGGAGGAAGGTAATGGTGGTCTGTGTTAATAATGCATAAGATCAATATGAGCAGAGTTGAATACCACAGTTCCGAATTCCTGCTATGCCACGCCTGGAGGTAAACATGTGTCACCTCCAGAAGGGTAGATATAGCTGGCTGGTGCTCTCTCTCTCTCTCTCTCTCTCTCTCTCTCTCTCTCTCTCTCTCTCTCTCTCTCTCTTATAACAAATACTCTCACTTCATTCATTGACAGTAGACAATAATAAGCATACGTAGGTGATAACATGACGACTGTTACGCCATCACTACTCCAACATGATAGGAGGCGAGGATGGACTTTTACGTAAATAGCGCACAGACAAAACTATCGCCAGATTCGACTTACTTTCCAACTCTCGTTATTAAGCAGGACTCAGGATTTTAAGACAACAGACGTGAATTTTGAGTATAATTGAATGTATATAGAACATTTACATCTAATCTTTTACCCTAAACCAAGAGTAACGCACAGAGCACAATCCACATTATTCGTGACGCAAACAATCCCGCCAAAATCCGACACGACACCAAATCCCCACAGAAACTCCACGATACAACACAAGTCATACTATATATCCTAACTAACTCTTGAAAGATACGCAGATCATACACTTGAGCAAAACTTAACGTGCGACACCTGTAAGTAAGTCCTCGGTGTGTGGAGGGCAGCCCACACCACCACCATCAGCCCACTACAATTCACACCTCAATCCACACCACCTCCACCAATCCCGATCTGCTTCTGCCAGCCACCACTGTCAGGTGTACCTAGTAGGAGGTTTCAAGACATTTTTCGTACCATGACGCGTTTCCATATTAATTCTGTTTACTATTTGGTGATTTTATACAGCTTCAGAAACTTGTGTGTGGGGTTGAAATAATGAAGACTGTAGCCATTAATTTTCTGTCAATGAAATGGTCTAATGGTAAACGAATTTCAAAGTACAAATGTGTCCCGGTACTGAAAGGGTTAAGACAGTCACACGACCAAGAAGGGAGAACTGAAAGATGTGTTTTCTCTTCTTGTCTTAGTTTGTTTTTCCTCACAAGAGCGATGTGGTGGGGTCTCTCGCGCCTTCCACGACAACTCTGCCCGTTCAAGTCCAATTATCAAACGATCTGCTTTTTTCCTGCGCTGTTGTTTTCTTCTTCGTCTTCCCTCCATCCCTCCTTACCTGCATCCTTACCTTCAGTCTTTCCATTCCTTTCCCTCTA
>NC_059304.1:12068892-12073892 GCF_017591435.1 Portunus trituberculatus | reverse complement strand
AGAGAGAGAGAGAGAGAGAGAGAGAGAGAGAGAGAGAGAGAGAGAGAGAGAGTCGACAAATAAACGGACAGATAGACAGAAAGAAAGACAGAGAAGAGACAGACAAATAAAGAAAATAAGGAAAATGAAAAGAAAAGAAAGACACAGACAGACAAAGGAAGACGGACAAATAAACAAAGGTAATTAATCACACAAGCAAGGAAGAGAGAGAGAGAGAGAGAGAGAGAGAGAGAGAGAGAGAGAGACGAACCAAACAAGGCAATCTGGCACCAGTCGCTGGAATATTGATCACCTCTGTCGGTTTTTTCAAAATAACGAACCCCTGTTTGCCTCCCTTCAACGGAGCGCGGATGGGTAAAACGATCCTACATGATAGTATTCTCTCTCTCTCTCCCTTTCTCCTCCTTTCTCTCTCTCTTTCTCTCTCTCTCACGCACCGAGACAAACATCCTACCACGCACACACGTTTCCCCGCTACTGTACCTGCGCTGCCTTACAAATGGGACGTCGTGGATCATTTTTATGCGCTAAGTGATGGATGGAGTGCAGGCAGTCGATTGGCCTAATGGGTTTTGGCGTGCGTGGCGGCAGTGGTGGCTTAAGAACAGCGGGTAAGGCGTGAAGCGGAGTGGTGCAGCGAAGGAAGGATGTAAGGAAAGTGTTGGTTGTGTGAGTAGTGGGTAAAGGTGAGGGATAGAGAGAGAGAGAGAGAGAGAGAGAGAGTGTGTGTGTGTGTGTGTGTGTGTGTGTGTGTGTGTGTGTGTCTATAGTGTGATGTAAAGGTTATTTTAGGATGTTATGGTGTTATAAAATTGCTGCTGTTCTTGTTTTATGTTGTTTTTTTATGACATACCAGTACCATAAATTTCTGGTGCTAAATTAATCTTTTTTTTTTTTATGTACGTGTTTTCAATCTTTAGTTTTTCTTTTTTCTTTTTTTTTCAAATATTCGAATTCATTCCGTGGATGTGTGAGACAGACAGGCATACAAACATACAGACATACAGACAGACAGATACACAGACAGACAAACAGGCAAAAAAAAGCAGAGACAGACAAACTCATTGATGTGAAATTGGAGAAAGACAAGCACATAGAGACAAACAAATAAACAGACAAAAAGAAAAAAAACAAAGACAGTCAGATAAACAGACAGACAGACAGAAAAACAAAATATATAAAACACTAATGAATAAAGAAAATAAATAAGTGAAAGAAAAATAAACAGGCAAACAAAAAACAGAAAAAAAAATAAATATAAAACAATGACAAAGAAAGAAGAAAATCAAATAAGTAAAAAAAAAACAGACTGAGAACAAACTGAAAAAACGAGAAAAAAAAAAAAAGAGGGAAAGAAAACAAGGAAACGAGGAGAGAGGAAGAAGAAAGCGAATAACCGGAAGAGGTAGCGGATGATGAGTAAGAGGAAGTGAGTGAGGGGACGGCCGCGCTGTAGACCAGAGTGGATGTGATACCTGGAAACGGACAAGGACTCATAATCCACCCGCTGCCTTGCCCACCACCACCACCACCACCATCACTACCACCACCACCACCACAACAACAACAACAGCAACAACATTGATGAAGAAAACGCGGAAAAAGAAAACAAATCAAAGGAAATCAAATAGGAAAAGTAAATATGATAAAAAAAACAACTTTAGAACAGAATACAAACTAAGAAAGCAGAGAGAAAGAGATAAAGAGAAGGAGAAGAGGAGGAGAGGTGTGGGGAGAAGAGAGCTACGCAAACCAAACAAAACAACGTAAACTGGTAAAGAGAAACCACAGACAAATTACCTGAGCATAAAATCTCCACACCTGGACAGCCACTCAACATTCCTAGGGCATGAGAGAGAGAGAGAGAGAGAGAGAGAGAGAGAGAGAGAGAGAGAGAGAGAGAGAGAGAGAGAGAGAGAGAGAATATACCCCCGCCCTTCCACACACACACCTGGCTGCGAAATTATGGCTTGTCACGTGTAGAAGTGCCCCGGGAGATCAATACGAGCGGTGAAGGTGTCAAGTGGCACTGCCTGGCACTGGTTGGCACTGTCTGCAAGGGAGGTGCATGCAGCGTCTCTATTTATGAACAACACCTGCATGGGGGGAAGGCGATAGTCCAGATAACGTCATCATATTCACACTGTCAACATCACACCAGCTGTTCTCTCTCTCTCTCTCTCTCTCTCTCTCTCTCTCTCTCTCTCTCTCTCTCATCATTTGCAATCTCCTTCTCTCTTGTTCTTCTCTTTCTCCTTCTTTTATTAACTTATTTATCTCCAGTCTTCTGTTCCTCATTTTCTTTGTCCTACGCACGTCTATCTCTCTCTCTCTCTCTCTCTCTCTCTCTCTCTCTCTCTCTCTCTCTCTCTCTCTCTCTTGGTTCTTCTTTCTATTTTTAAGCTTGTTTTGTCTTCTGTGTCTGTTATTCTCCGTTTTCTTCCTCTTTCTCCTTCTTCCTTCTTCCTCAGTTGTCTCGTTTTCTATATTTCTGTTTTACTATATCCTTATTTCCTTTTCTTACTAGTGGTCTGCTCTCTTGCTTTTCTTTTGACTTTGCCTCCTTTCCCTGTTTCCTTCCTCCTCGCATCCTTCCTTTTCTTCTATTTTTCTTTTTTTTTTGTTGTATCAATTTTCGTTTTTCATATTTTGTTGGCTCTTTTTGTTTCCCCTACTTATGTCTCCCTTTTTCGTTCTCCTTCTCCCTTAATTCATTCCTTTTTTTCTTCCTCCCCTTTCGTTTTTTTTTTATTCTATGTCTTCCTCCTTCCTATTTCGTGTTTCCTTTTACCTGCACATTGCTTCCTTTTCCCCCGTTCTTCATTCCTCCTTCTCTCTCTTCCCTCTCTCTTTTCTATCTTTCTCTTTTTATTATATCCAGTTCCCCTTCTTTTTCCATTCCTATTCCCCTCCTCCCTTGTTTCCTCTACCTGTGTGTCGTCTCTTCTTTTCCTTCTTTCCTCTTCCTCCTCTTCCTCTTCCTCTTCATCGCCCTCCACGCAGCGTTCCTCGGGGTATCGCCTTATTGATCGCTTGTGTTTCTGGCGAATTCATCGAACTTCCTGCGGTGGAAACGTGTGTGGCTGTGCGATACAATACTGGTGTCAGAAGTGGTATTGGCGGTGGCGCGACGGCGTTATCTAGGCAGGCGGCGATACTTGGACTCTCTCTCTCTCTCTCTCTTGGTCTGCAACTGGGTCTTGGTCTGGGTCTGGGTGTCTCTCTCTCTCTCTCTCTCTCTCCCTCCTTCTCTCTCTCTCTAAGTGCGTTGTTTTGTAAGGTAAATGGCACAGTTTCGTCTGCATTATACTCTGCAACACTAAATATTTTCAAAGCTTTCCGTCGTCTAGTCTTCTTTTATTTTTTTTTTTTTTCTACTCACACAAAAGATTACGCTTGCATTTAATTTTTTTTTTTTTCGTGAATAATAAATGCTGAAGTGTATTCGTCGACGTAATGTTTTAATGGCTGCTCAATAAGAGGGATTCAATTCTTGTTCTCTTCCAGTAATAAAAATTCATTACAAAAGTGTTTACATTCTCGCTCTCTCTCTCTCTCTCTCTCTCTCTCTCTCTCTCTCTCTCTCTCTCAGACAGACACACACACACACACACACACACACACACACACACACACACAAGTCAAGCCACATCAATACTGAGCGAATTTCTCTCTTCTCTCCCGATCCTTCTCCTTCTCTCCCTATTTCCCTTCCCTCTACTCCCTCCCTCCCTTTCCATTCCTTCACTCAACTCAAAGCCATAAATCTCCCTTTTCTCCCTTTCAGTTCCTTGCCCCTTCCTTCCTCCTTCACCCTCGTCTCTCTCTCTCTCTCTCTCTCTCTCTCTCTCTCTCTCTCTCTCTCTCTCTCTCTCTCTCTCTCTCTCTCTCTCTCTCTCTCTCTCTCTCTCTCTCTCTCTCTTTCTTTTTTTTTTTTATTTAAACATAATTTATACAGAAGAACATGTACCCAAAGGCGCACTGTCGTGTGCTACCTATTCTAAGTACTACAATCTATTTCTCTACAATATTTACAAGACTTAAAAATAGATAATATACAAGATGGTCAGCACTGTTCTTTTCACTTCACTAGCACTATTCACGCACTGCACTACACTGAGTGTCACGTCACAAAGAGTGTCAGAGGAGTTGGCAGTGTCTGTCTCCACTTATGTGCCATCAGTTTGACACTGTGTGTGTTCATCTCCTGGACGTGAGGCACCGCGGCCGTGAACAAGTTCCACATCCTGGAGACGCGTCCTGCGAAGGTGCGTTGATGCTGACACCCGTGGGATCGCGGCACCTCTACGGCGTCACCACCATTGAGCACCGTTCTCGTGCTCCGTGCGGTGACTCTCAGAGGATGACGCAGCCCTGCCAGATGTGGCACTCTTTGCACCTGTGCCTTATGGAACACTACGATCGCCGCCACATCTCTGCGGTGTTCCAGTGAATCAAGAGGACGCTCAGGCTCTGGGTGAGGTGGTATTGCAGCATCTACTAGCCGTATGGCGCGGCGTTGGATGCTGTCCAGTCTCCTTCTGTGTGTGGCGGCACAGGACATCCAGGAGAGAGCTGCGTACTCAAGGTGGGGCCGCACCTGTGCCTTGTACAGCAGCAGTCTCCCCTTCCTGTCGAGGAAACTGGCGATCCTTCTGAGAGCGGAGATCCTGTGAGAGGCTTTCTTGGCAATGGATTTGACATGGCTGTCAAACCTCAGCCCTCGATCCACCTCCACTCCAAGTATCTTGACGTCATCTTGGAGTGGGAGAGCAGCAGCGCCAAAAGACAACTTTCCTGCCATTGCTGCCATGGCGGCTGGGGACCGAGAGACAACCATTGCCTGTGTCTTCTCCGGCGCGAATGTCACTTGCCAGCGAGCACCCCACTCCTCTATCACTCGTAGCTGCTGATTGATGGCCTCAGCAGCCCGCCCACTGTCCTGGCGTGGATAGGTATAGGAGAGGGTGCAGTCATCAGCATAGGCCTTGACTCCTGGC
>NC_059304.1:12058892-12063892 GCF_017591435.1 Portunus trituberculatus | reverse complement strand
ACGAAAAAAAAAGTTAAATTAAACCTACACACACGCACGCACGCCACACACACACACACACACACACACACACACACACACACACAGGTATACTTTTTCCCTTTCTTCCCTCACTTAAATTCTTGTTTCGTCTCTTCCGCGTCCATGTTCCACTTCCCAGTCTCATAATTCTTTCCTCGTCCCTTTCCGTGGCCGGCCCCTCATAGGCGGCTCTCCCCTGTTCTTTGTCCCCCCTTTGCCCTTGACAGCCGTGCGCTACTTCATTTATCACGTGACCTCCCCAAGAGTGCTCCGGCTCTGTTCCTCTCTTTCCTCCAACTCCAATTATTTTTTTTTCTGGCCTCGTGACCTTGGCCTGCAAGATGACGCCTTTGATGTGCAGGTGGTTGGATGCAGGGTCAAGATAGCGCTCAAGGGCTCGCCTGAAGTCCCTTGACCCGAGTCCTCCACTCTGGTCGGCAAGAAAGCTAATCAAAACACTTCGATTCAACTCTATTATGAAGGAGCTTTGTTCTGCTCACTCGCCGGGTCAATCCTTCATGGTTTTCTCTGCTTACCTAACTTTGTGCAAGGAAGGACAAAGAAGAGAGAGAGAGAGAGAGAGAGAGAGAGAGAGAGAGAGAGAGAGAGAGAGAGAGAGAGAGAGAGAATGTGTGTGTGCCCCGATACAGATCACCGTGTAAATAATCCACGCCCTAAGACAGCCCTTTGTGCGCCCTTTGTGTGACGGTTGTTCGGCACGCGGCTGTGCCTTCGGTCCGGGGGGAGGGTGCTACAAGGAGAGCCATGTGGGAAGGGGAGAGGAGGGAAGCAGACGGAGGGGACGCGACGGGCAGGTGCAACTGAGATTCCCCAATACAACCTCGCCTGTCCCTTTAAGTTTGAAGCCGCGGGATACCTGGACCGTATTGATTAGCTCCATTGTTCCCCGTACGATCGAAACCCGGCAAGACACGGTACTAATTCCTGCAGGTAAATGACGGACAAGAATGGTGCCTAAGATACTTCCTTCCTTGTGTGTGTGTGTGTGTGTGTGTGTGTGTGTGTGTGTGTGTGTGTGTGTGTGTGTGTGTGTGTGTGTGTGTGTGTGTGTGCGTGGTGAGGAAGGTCTGGGTTTCCTTGCCCTGTGAGAGGAGGCAACGCAACTTTAAACGTGCCAAGGTCGACAAGGCTCTCACGGCGCCTCACACTGTGCGTACACATGCGCCTCCCCAAAGTGCCTCGCCATGTGCCTGCCTTACCTCCTCCCGCCCCACCCCGCCCCGCTCTGCCGCCAAGCCGCCCCGCCGAACCACCGCCCAGCCTGCCAGCCACCCAGCCAACCAGGCACACGGTACTTGGGTGTATGGAGAGAGAGAGAGAGAGAGAGAGAGAGAGAGAAGGTAAACAAATAAAGACAGAAATATTGACGGATGCGCACACATAGACAGGCAGACAAAAAAATAAACACATTAAAACCAAGCTATAAGTCAGTCTCCTCATTCTCCTCTTCCTTCTCTTCTTCCAACCCCTTCTCTTCCTCTTCCTCCTCCTCCTCCTCCTCCTCCTCCTCCTCCTCTTCTTCCCGATAAATACGGCAGGCGTGTCATGTTCGTCATGCTGCCTGGAGGTCACGCTGCTGTTAAATAAAAAAGTATCTGCATGGAATTCCTTAAACTGTGAGTGCCCGATATACTTTTAACCTCCGACGCGTGAGTGGAGGAAGCGCCTCACATGGAATACACAAATTTATAACGAAAATGTATCAGCTAGCTCTTCTTTTGTGAACATTATGACCTAAAAGTAGGGAAAAAACATTTCATCTCTTCTCTTCTCTTCTCTTCTCTTCTCTTCTCTTCTCTCTCTCTCTCTCTCTCTCTCTCTCTCTCTCTCTCTCTCTCTCTCTCTCTCTCTCTCTCTCTCTCTCTCTTTGGTATGTGTGTTATACGAATGTTCTTTTATCCTTTCGATGAAATACACTGAGTTATCTCGTTATTTCAGTTTTATGAACTTTTATATCATTTTTCCTGTCTGAATGCTCTCCTTTTGAAAACCTTCCCAAAAAAAACAAAATCTCTAAATAGAATGCACACATTTATAAAAAAAAAATAATAAATACACAGGCTAGTTCTATTTCCTAAACTGATTTGAATTTTATAAACTCTTAAATGTAAAGGATTTTTTTTTTTATTCTATACATGAATAGTTACTCTTCTTAAAAACGCTCCGTATAAAAAGAGAAAAAAAAATAGGTACACAAAAAAAATCATGATAAAATAAAATCTAATTAATTGCCGACCTCGAAATATTAAGTATGCCTATCGTGCACGTGCGTCAAGGTGAAGAAATTAATGAACGCTCAGGTACATGTGGCCACTCTCCCTAGATCTAGTTCCATAATTTTACCATAAAGTTTTAGTTACGAATATCACTTTCCGGGGAAGGTCGTGGAAAGTCGGCCAAAGTATGGGAGAAGGTGAGAGAGGAGACGGAGAGGGGGGAGAGAGGGAGAGAGGGAGAGGATGGAGGAGGAGAAAGGAGGGAGGAAGGAAGGAGATATTTAGGACTATACTAAAAATCTAAGGAAAAAAAAGGGAATCGTGTTTTCCTAATTAGCTCCTTTTCATCTTAAATAATCTCATTATGCCTCACCTCCTATCATAAGAATATATACTTTCATTATTAGATATGTCGTTTTTTTTTTTGCCTCTCTCTCTCTCTCTCTCTCTCTCTCTCTCTCTCTCTCTCTCTCTCTCTCTCTCTCTCTCTCTCTCTCTCTCTCTCTCTCTCTCTCTCTCAAGCCAGCCATTCGTCACATTAAATACCCTCTTGTCCCTTTCCTTCATTTCTTCCTTTCTACCCTCCTTTCCTTTCATCCTCCATTTTTTTACCTTTTTCCCCTCCTTCCCTCCCTTTCTTCCTTTCTTCCTTTCCTTCTTCCCATCTTCATTTCCTCCCTTTCGTCTTCCATGTTTACATACTGCGTCTAATCAAAGAAAGCTCACGCACTCACTCACTCCCCGAGATCATTCTTTCTCCCTAATCTATTCCTCCATTATTCATCGACTCCATCCCTTTTTTTTTTCTCTCTCTCCCTTCCCATGACAGACAACCAAACACAGCTACCCCATTATTATTATTTTTCTTAAGAGTACCTCCCCTCCCTACTTAGCTATCATTTTAAACCTCTGCCATTAAACTAAAAAGGGGAAGGAATTAATGGTATTCCCGTGCGTTTGCGAGTCTTAATCTTGATCTTGGTCTTCGGCGTGGTCTTCGTCAGGAGAGTGCGTGGTGCTTTTCGGCGCAAGTTAAAAAAAAAAAAAGAGGTAGGGAGAGAAAGAAAAGAATAGACATCAAAAGTGGAGGAAGTGAAATACGAGCGATTGTTTGGATAGTGATTCTGATAAGAGAGAGAGAGAGAGAGAGAGAGAGAGAGAGAGAGAGAGAGAGAGAGAGAGAGAGAGAGAGAGAGAGAGAGACAGGCAGGGCAGATACAGAGAAAGATAGACAGATAGACAGACAGACATAGACGGAAATAAACACACGAAAAAAAACAGGGACAGGCAAAAACACACATAGAAAATCAAATGGACAAATAGATAAACAGATAGATTGATAGACAGACAGACAAACGGACAGGGAGAAATATAGACGAACGTACATTTTAGGAGAGGACGAAAAAGAAAGAAATAAAAAAAAGGAAAAGGAGGAAGAGAGAGAAAAAAAAAAAGGAGAATATCTGCAAAGGTGCCCCGAAGAAGAAGCAGATGATGAGAAAAATAAAAAATAAAATGATAAATAGAAAAAAGGAAGAGAAACTGGAGATAGGAAGGAGGTTGATTTTTTTATGGAGCCAAGTTACGAGGGTGGAAGAAGGAAAGAAGGAAGCAGGAAGAGGAAGAGGAAGAGGAAGGAAGGAGAGTCTAGGGAAGAATTGAGATGAGATGGTATACTGATAGAGATGATAAAAACAACGACTGCATCAAGACTTTCATTGTTAATTAGCGAGTTCTCGTAGGTGTGAAAAAGGAAAAAGTAAAGCAAAAAAAAAGTTACAGTAATGAAGATCCGTAAACAAAAAGAGAAAACAGTAAGAGAAGAGAAGAGAAAAATTAGAAAAAAACAAAATGAACAAAAAACAGCAACAACAATAACAACAACAGAAGCTACAACAACAACAACAACAACAACAACAACAACAATCAACAATTACAACAACAACAACAACAACAACAACAACAATCAACAACAACAACAACAACAACAACAACAACAACAACAACTACAACAAAAACAACAACCAAAAAACAACATCAACAACAACAACAGTAGCAACAGAAACTTATTTACACATCTGCATACTCACCAGGCTAAGATTCACCTTAAAGTTGGCTTGGCAAGGGGAGAAATTCATACCTTGTCTCAATATTGACATAAAAAGACTGAGGAAAGGAGGAGGAGGAGGAGGAGGAGGAGGAGGAGGAGGAGGAGGAGGAGGAGGAGGAGGAGGAGGAGAATAAGAACAATATTTACTATACCAATTACAACAACAACAACAACAACAACAACAACAACAAAGACAATAATAACAGTATTATCTCTACAGCAGCAATTATTAATAAAATCACAAACCAAACCCCAAGACTCAGTTCCATATCACTGCTAATTAAACGCCTCGTCACTCGTAATTACCTCTTATTAACACTGGCACTTTTCTTTCTTTACCCAAAAATTTTCTTTGCAATTTCAAGAGCCAACTTACTAATATATTAACAGTTTGATGCATTGCTGACCCTGAATTCCGAGCAAAGCGAACAATTTTCAATACAAACATACAGTATATATCTCTATTTTATCTTCTTTCTCATCCCGACAAGTTAATCAATGGCAGTGTTACATAGTTCAGAAGATACACATGTCATTAAGCCACTAATCAACAGTTTTCCTAGCATTCTATTCCTCCTGTGTATTATTGTGTGCTCTGTTAACATGTAGACACATTTTCTAAGTTTAGAGTA
>NC_059304.1:12036392-12051392 GCF_017591435.1 Portunus trituberculatus | reverse complement strand
TCCTCCTCTATTTTTCATCGTGGAGAGAAAATGGGAATGAGGTTGTATCAAGAAGGCGGAGGAGAAACAGACAAAGAATGAGAAAAGGAACCGAGTCTTCTTAGAATAGAGACGCACGAAGTATGCATGAGTGGGAGCTTTATAAACTTACATCATTTTAGAAGACGATGAGAAAGAATCGTTTCAGAAATAGACTGGTGGATGACAGGAACAGAATCAGGAATGAGGAGGTGTAATGCGAGGGAGTGGAGTGTGGTAAAGTCCAGTGAGTCACCGATAGGGAAGGTTCTATTGGACGGGAAAGCCGCGAGTGTTCAGTGCGCCCCTGCCAAGCTATTACTCAGATACGCGAGGTTGGGTCTCAGATCGCTGCAAGGTCCTCATGTTTTTCCCTCAACTTTTCTGTGTGTGTGTGTGTGTGTGTGTGTGTGTGTGTGTGTGTGTGTGTGTGTGTGTGTGTGTGTGTTTTAGCCTCTCGATACTATTAATCCACTTAACTTCAATTATAAATACTGTCCAACGGTGGTGGGGGAGATGGTGATGATTGTAGTAGTAGTAGTAATAGTAGTAGTAATAGTAGTAATAGTTGTTGTTGTTGTTGTTGTTATTGCTGCTGTTGTTGTTGTTGATGTTGCTGTTGCTGTTGCTATTGCTCTTGTTGTTGTTGTTGTTGTTGTTCTTGTTCTTGTTCTTGTAATAGTAGTAGTAGTAGTAGTAGTAGTAGTAGTAGTAGTAGTAGTAGTAGTAGTAGTAGTAGTAATAGTAGCAATAGTAGTAGTAGTAGTAGTAGTAGTAGTAGTAGTAGTAGTAGTAGTAGTAGTAGTAGTAGTAGCAGCAATATCAGAAATAACACCATGAGTGAAAATTAACTTCAACATCACGTACCTCTCGTCTGCCTTTCCCTTTCACAACACTATTCTGCCTCCGACTCCCAATCCCTTCTATTTTCGCCCTCTCCCTCTCTCTCTCTCTCTCTCTCTCTCTCTCTCTCTCTCTCTCTCTCTCTCTCTCTCTCTCTCTCTGGCTCGTATTGTTAAATGTTACAGTTATTTGAAGAGGCTGTAATGGAAGTTGATAGAGCTCCTCCAGGCCACTTGTCGAGTCCACTGATAGCTTTAACAAGTATTCTACATCATCGACGGAAGAATCACCCCTCGAGAACACGACTAACTATTTCTGTGGCCTCTGAAGCTCGTCCTAATAAATGAACAAAGCGTTGAGGAATTCGAAACCAACTCTCTCTCTCTCTCTCTCTCTCTCTCTCTCTCTCTCTCTCTCTCTCTCTCTCTCTCTCTCTCTCTCTCTCATAAAAAGCGACAGATCTATAATATACGCGAGACAGCCGCTCAGAAAGTCGTCATTTTTCCGGGAGAATAAATGGATTCCAAACACTGGCCGTCCTCTGGGTCCTTCTCCGGCTCCCTTTGTGATCGCCATAAAACTGAGGCTGGAACATAAGAGCTTCACATAAAAGCATTATAAATACGACGTAAAGCTGGTGAGAGGGTGAAAGGGGGGAAGGAGAAGAAATGGGAGATGTGTTTACCTGCTGTGTGTATGTGAGAGAGAGAGAGAGAGAGAGAGAGAGAGAGAGAGAGAGAGAGAGAGAGAGAGAGAGAGAGAGAGAGAGAGAGAGAGAGAGAGAGGATAGGTTAACTCGTTCATATATTTAGGTAAAAAAAGAAAATTCCGATATTATTAGAGTTTGGGAAGGTAAGAAATGTGTAGAAGTAGTAAAAGGAAGTATAATATTAAAGCAGCAGTATTATATGTATGTATGTATGTATGTATGCATGTATGTATGTATGTATGTATATACGTATGCACAGTCAGCGATAATTGACATGACAAAAAAAAAGCAGCATATGATTTGTTCTGCAATGGAATCTAAAAAATCATTAAATTACCTTTTTGCATACACGTAGTTTCTCAATACCGCAGTTTCAGTCTACAATTCCCTACTGTCCTGTTCCTGCTCACTGCATGCAGACTGCCTCGCCAGGACATGCGAGCAGGCTTGAGCACACACCACGCGTCGCCCCAGTGCCAAGACTCCCTACAGCTGAATGACCCTTTCACAGATCCACCTTTGCTACGCTCCAATCACAGAATCACATCAAGGCGCACAGCACGTCCCTACCTCGTTATTCATCCACCGGTCTTCTTTCACGTTCTCTCCTCACTCTTCTCTCCACCTGCAAGGGTTCTGTGGCCATTTACTAGTTGCAGTGACGATGTTATATATTTATTACATCCCTATTATTATTTTTTTTTTTTTTTTGCATGACCTAATGTTGAAGCTGTTGATCTATTTAGTAAGTCAATCACATGTTCTCGTATGGTTCGTGGAGGCCTCAAGGTGCAACAAATAGTACATTTAACTAAAGAACATAAGATTATTCCAGTTTCGAATATTTTTTGTCTTTTCCAGTCTTCCTTATAAACATTCTAACTCCATTGCGTCAAGCGTTCAATTAAACCATGTGCACAGCGCATCCGTATTACAAATTAGAAGGAAACGATATGAACAGAGGTGTCATTTATTTTCTTCCCCTATTTTTCTCGTAATACATCTCCATGACATTAATTATACCCGCTTAGTGTGTTATGTTAGATTAGATTAGATTAGTAAAGGTAATAACCATTGCGCAATATTAATTACAAGCAGTTAATATGAAAGCATTGTCTTACTGAAGTTTTAACATTACCTTTCTGTCCACAGGTGAGTGAGGCGACGGTTGGCTGGCGGTGGTGGCGGAAACGTGAGTTGAAGTGTCTGTAATGGAACGCCACATATTATCATCACATGAATCTCCATCTGTGTAGTGAAACATCAACAGAAAACTTGCTTACTGCTAGCAGACACACATATACCATCAGCATTTACCTATCAAACAAAGACAGAGAGAGAGAGAGAGAGAGAGAGAGAGAGAGAGAGAGAGAGAGAGAGAGAGAGAATCACATAACAGGATTTCGATTTCAATTAATTTCTAGGGTGGGCAGTCAAAGAGCACCGAGCGAGTGACTTTCTGTCGAATATTTTCTATTTTTGCTGGCTGGGCTGGAGCAGGCGAGGAGCATTTAGGTGCCGGCCGAGGGGGAAAAGACGTGTTTGCGAACCATGAATCGATGCACAGATGAATGGCTCTTGGGTTTAAAAGGATCACGTCACATTTCACTCCAATTCGCATTTCCTTTCACTTTTAATCTCTTTTAAGCTTCAATAAAAAGTCATGATAAAAAGGGATCTAGAGCTTCCCAGTCTTCCTTTTTAATACATACAGATGCATTTTTATTCCATCTTTTTTCTTTATTTCTCGGTCCCCTTCCACCAACAGAGTCAAGATCTGAGGAAATATTAAGTTGCACTTTTATATTTTTGCCAAATTAATTCATTTACTTAAACACTCCTCACTAGATTCTCTCTCTCTCTCTCTCTCTCTCTCTCTCTCTCTCTCTCTCTCTCTCTCTCTCTCTCTCTCTCTCTCTCTCTCTCTCTGATTTACATATTCAATCAGCCCTCATCTCTGTACACTCACTCTTCCCTCACTATTCACTACCTCATTCATTTAATAACCAGCTGAGCTCCCTGATTTTACTCATTTACGCACTGATTCACATCCTCAATACCTCACTCCTCTATGTATTCAGCTGGCCTTGGTGTGTCCTCCCAGTCGCCTCCGCTTCATCACGTCCCCCTCCCTTGGCAATACCTTCTTGCCTTTCAAACACGCACTGAAACATACTTCATTTACCTACCTCGTTTGTGTCTATAGCCTTAAGGGGCGAGGGTGACGTCCTGCTCCACCCTGTGCTGTCAAGGAGGAGGAGGAGGAGGAGGAAAGCAAACTAGACACGAATACAGGAAAGTCTGTTTGTTTGTAACGAATTTACCTGCTTAACTATTCTGCAGGACTTTACTGCTGGTGCAAGAGATGGATGAAAGGAGGAGGAGGAGGAGGAGGAGGAGGAGGAGGAGGAGGAGGAGGAGGAGGAGAAAGCTGGGGAAATTGGAGAAGGAAGAGACAAGGAACAAGAGAAAGATAAATTAACGGAGGCTAGGTATGAAAAAAAACAGGAGATAGAAAAAGAGGAGAAAGAATAATAAGAAAATGATGACTGATAGAGAAACGATAAGTAATCTTTATAAGTATTACAAAAGAGTGGAAAGACAAATCATTCCATTTACGTAATCGCTCAAATTAATCCTTTTTTTGCAACCTTTTCATTAATATACCTAAATCTTAATAGTCTTTTTAGCATATTCTCTCTCTCTCTCTCTCTCTCTCTCTCTCTCTCTCTCTCTCTCTCTCTCTCTCTCTCTCTCGTTCCTGGTATTTTTCGTGCTTTCAGAGCAATTTCGAAGGTTCCTGGAGGTCATATTTTGTTGAGGATCGATAAGTCATTTTGGAAAGTCTCGTTGTTGGGTACTTCACCTTCCCTCCTCTGTGTCTCTTTTTCATCTCGCTCTGCTCCCATTATTGGCATTCACTTTCTTCCCCTTTTCTCCTTTTTACTTTCTTATCTTACTTGCGACTTCCTTCCTCCTTCGACCATGATCACTCCAAGGTACTATTGCTATCATTCATAACCACCACTACCACCATTACTACTGCTGCTACTCATACTACTGCTCCTGCTGCTGCTGCTGCTGCTCCTGTTGTTGTTGTTGTTGTTGTTGTTACTGCTGCTGGTACTACTACTACTACTACTACTACTACTACGACTCTCTCTCTCTCTCTCTCTCTCTCTCTCTCTCTCTCTCTCTCTCTCTCTCTCTCTCTCTCTCTCTCTCTCTCTCTCTCTCTCTCTCTCTCTCTCTCTCTCTCTTATATATACCTGTAAATGAAATTAAGAATAATTTTCATTCTGCTGAAAGTTTGATTGAAATAGAATTTTGTTGTATCGCCAGCAAAATGTTATCACAAGAGTGTGTGTGTGTGTGTGTGTGTGTGTGTGTGTGTGTGTGTGTGTGTGTGTGTGTGTGTGTGGGAGACATTTCATGCAGCGGACACCATGCGGAGATAACTGACGCAATTATTGTCGACAAACTGTCTTTAGTAATGACGGAAAACCGTTTGCAGACTGAAATGCAGCATCTCTCCTTGAGACGTCGACCGTGAGACAGAACGTCGCTCAGCAAACACGTTTGCATGATGGCGTATCACGTTTCGCCCACGTCCCTTCCATCTCTATTCCAGCTGCACATCTCTCCAGGACGCCCGCCTCCTCTATATTCCGCCTGCATTCCCTTCCCTTTATATATCATTAACTTGAAGAATACTCAGAATACACATGCACGGCCACGTATACTTTCTCATGTGTCTGTGTGTATTTGTACGTGAGTCTTGCTCTTGGCGTCAGCTTGGCCAGACAGATGGCAAACAGAGTGGGAGTTACCGAAATGATCATGGCGCCAACGCAGCTCATAAGGGAGGCACTGACGGACTGGTGCAGCAAGGGAAGCGGCAGGGAACTGAAATGCACAACACCACAGCAACACATCCCTCCCCTGCCGCTGCACACTCAGGCCAACCTTGCTCAACCTCCGGCCTACGTAGCCTTAGTTGTCAGAAGGACGTTGATTGGAATACGTAGCGCGCGATTAAGTGACGGACGAACGTTTGTTGCTGCGCTGCCCAACATTCAGAGCACTGATATATCTGCCTGATGGGAGGCTCCGCTTAACTCTTCAAATCTGACCTTCAAATATCGCCCGAATGTGGGACCTTTAAACCTCCGTTCTAGCATAATCCATATGACCTCTTGAAACACACTGCTATTATCTATACACCAACATTTGAGCATTTATCCCTCGACTAAAACAGGAAGTCTAGCTTAAACATGTTCCAGGAAGGCCTGTGTTGATGCACACAAACATACACACACATACACACACACACACACACACACACACACACACACACACACTGCACGGATGACCTGGTTTGCATGACTGACCTAATCTATACGAGTCAAGATTCCTGCACGCAACTTCAGGGCGAGGTACGTGCCAATTACCTGCCGTCACTTCCGCACAATATGTCAGACGCAAGGCCACAGGAATTTCCCCCACATACATTTACTGCCACTGCAAAACACAGGCATGTATATTTCTTCCATCCCCTGCGAGTTTTATCAATCTTTCTCCAATTTCACATCACATTTTCCTTCCTTGACACCGTACTTAGCTTTCTCTACCTGATCATTTCTTGTTTTCAATCCCACAAACCTAAATTCTTCTTATTTTATTCTCATTTCCTCTATATCTTCCCGTCTTCTCACGTCCGTTCTTATTATACAGCTGTTCCTCACTTCCTCCCTGCCTACTTCCGTGCTTCCTTCCTTTCTCCTTCCTTCTACTCTCGCTTCTCATTTTCCCGTTCCCCGGTGCTCTATCCCTGTCTCGGTAATTACAGACTTCCCTCAGGGTCAGCCGGGAAATTAATCATAAGTTCTCCAGCTTAATCACTCCCTCTCCCTGGCGGCCTGCTGTTGTGGTGGTGGTGGTGGTGGTGGTGGTGGTGGTGATGGTGGTGGTGGGGAAAAAAAAAAAATTAAAATCCGTCACAAGAAAATGATCCACAAGACAAAGGATGTTATGTCTTTTCTTTTTCCTCTCTCTCTCTCTCTGGTACCCGCAAAGCTTCATTCAGTCCAAGAGGCGCCACAGAAAACTTTGCCTCATTAGTCCCGTGTCTCCATTAACTTGCTAACAAATATATTGACAAAAAATGGAATGAACTATCACTTTTTACCCATTAATTTCCCATTTCCTGTTCGCTTCAGTTTCTCTCCATGCTATCTCTCTCTCTCTCTCTCTCTCTCTCTCTCTCTCTCTCTCTCTCTCTCTTTTAATTCTTACTGAGGCCGTAACTTTTTTTTTCTTTTTCTGTGGTAGATCTAGTTTCCATGGGTTTTTTTTTTTTTCTTTCTAATTGAGCAGCCATCGATTATTTTGTCATTATTTTATACTCTCTTTAATTAGAGTGGGAAGAAGGAAAAACTAAAGTAAAAAGGAGAACGAGGGAGAGGATGGGAAAAAACATGTTCAAAAGAGAGAGAGAGAGAGAGAGAGAGAGAGAGAGAGAGAGAGAGAGAGAGAGAGAGAGAGAGAGAGAGAAACTGAAGGAATTATTGATGACTTTTTAAGGAGTTGTCCCTTTCTTAAATAGCTGGAGGCGAACTAAGATCAATTTAGGGGCTAACGGCAACCCTCCTCCTCCTCCTCCTCCTCCTCCTCCTCCTCCTCCTACTCTTCCTCCTCCTTCTCCTTCTCTCCTCATCCTCATCCACCTCTTCACTTTTCCTCCTGTTGCCTCAGATTATTACCTCTATCTTCCTTAAGGGTTCTCATTCCTCATCCTCCTCTTCCTCTTCCTCCTCCTCCTCCTCCTCCTCCTCCTCCTCCTCCTCCTCCTCCTCCTCCTCCTCCTCCTCCTCCTCTTCCTCCACTTCCTCGTGCTGCTCTTCCTCTTCCACGTCTTTCAGTTTTTCAAGATGTTTTCAGTGAATTCTCTTTCTTTAAATCTCTCCCCATGAAAGCAGTGAGGTCACACACACACACACACACACACACACACACACACACACACAGTAGAATACGTGAGCGTGCTAAATCGATAAATTGTGTTTGGATGATAAGGGTAATCTCTCTCTCTCTCTCTCTCTCTCTCTCTCTCTCTCTCTCTCTCTCTCTCTCTCTCTCTCTCTCTCTCTCTCTCTCTCTCTCTCTCTCTCTCTCTCTCTCTCTCTCTCTCTCTCTCTCTCTCTCTCTCTCTCTCTCTCTCTCTCTCTCTCTCTCTCTCTCTCTCTCTCTCTCTCTCTCCCCTCCCTCCCACCCCTCACCCCACGATCGGGCCTGGCTGTCCCAAGTAATCTGACGTTCTAGCAGTGGCAGGCCGAGTCTTGTCTAGTTTGTCTGGAACACGAAGATACGAAGGGAAGGATACGGCCAGACTGGAAGTTATAACACCACACCTGACTGACTGACTGACTGACGACCCTTGAGCATTGGCAAGCAGAGACAGATGAACCTAAATTGAAGCATCGAATAGCAGTGAAAGATAACCATTGCAAGACACGGTATAGAAAGAATTGGTGTAGATTGCTGTGCTTATTGACGACTGAACGACTGACTGAGGGCTCTTCATTAGTGGCAAGGACTAAAAGGTTGAGACGAGATTGAAGTGTAAAGCCAGTCATGTAAAATAGAAAAAGGGAAATGTTGAGAGTACTGGTTTAAAGGCGAGGTATTTTTGTGGGAAGGACGTTTGGAAATGGTAAAGGGATACGGAAAGTGAAAAACAGGAAAGGAAAAATATGTAAGAAATGCTGAATCGTGACAAAAAAAAAAAAAAAAGGCAGCTGAAGAAGAAATGTGGGAAAATATTTTATCGTCAGGGGAGAAAAAGAGTATGGGAAAGACAGGTGATAGTGAAATAAAGAGTACGCGGAAATGACGAAGGATATAAAGACAGACGATGATTGATTGATGGACTGATTGAATAATGATGATAATGGCGCCGTGAAATAGAATGAGAAATGAGATGAAAAATATTAAAAAAATACGAAAGAAGTCATCTACGGAATACGAGTGACTGAAAAAAAATAAATAAATAAATAAAACAAGAAAAAACAGCAAAAGGTTAATTAAGTACATCAGAAAGGAATGTCGAGGAGCGCATGGTGATCTACGCGTTGCTAAGATCCAAGACTCTACTTCTTAGACGAATTCGATGTGTAGTTTATAAAAAAAAAACCTCACTTCATCCAGATCTTGACTTCTTGGTTATCGCGTCTTTCTCCCAGCCATGTGTTGGTCACTTCTCAGTCACGTAAAGACGAAGAGCTACAAACTGAGCGCCAACTGCCTCTTCTTTCGCCTCCTGGAATCGAATTAAGTTTATTTTGTTTCTCGGTATGCTCGAAACTCTTGCCTCTGTAAAGTTACGTGAGTAAATGATGAAAAGAAAACAAAAATAGACGCTACAAAGTTACAACAGTGGAAAACATCAGTAAAAAAAAAAAGAACGTTAAGAACAGAAAATTAAAGACGTGAAATGAAACAAAAAAGAATAAGAAAAAGGAGACCAGAAAATCGAAAGTGTGCAAAAGATAAAGGTGGAGAGAGAGAGAGAGAGAGAGAGAGAGAGAGAGAGAGAGAGAGAGAATGATGATGGTGATGGAAGAGGGAGATGAGTGACGCAGGCAAGTGCAGGCAGGAGTAGTAAGGAAGCAGCACGCGAGGACGGGAGTGCCATGGTGCCCTGCGTGTATGAAGGCGCCCACCCACTAATGAGCTCTTCTCCCTCGCCAGGAATCTCAGATACTCGCGTGTTCCGGTGTTTTCTTCCGGTCACGGCTTCGTCTCGGTGCCTCCCTGGACTCTGACGCGCGAGGCGGCACTCGGGTGGCCAAAGTCGTGTCCGCAGCCCAGTCACTAGTGCCAGTGTGCCTCCGGAAGTTGTGTAGCGAGGTGCCGTGCAGTGATATAGTGTGCGTGGCTGCGAGGAATACATCACTGTGGTGTACAGTAAACACAAACCATAATCACGCGAGTCATGACATACGCAATCTATTGATCCTCTGGGAGTGCACGCTGATTGGTAGAGAGAGCCGTGATCCTACGAGAGAGCCGCGTGTGACTGGCCGACGCGACAATGGGGCGGAGCCAAAGGAACGGCGGGATATTTGACTTTGAGCCAGCACGCTTCCCTCTCAGTCAGACCCGGTGGGCTGGGTGGTCTGGTGGAGCTCACATCCGCCGCCGTCACCGCAAGGATGTGACCACACTTTGTTGCTTATCCACGCGCGGCGCTGCCCGACAACAGCAATAACCTTCTCTTTCTTCTTGGCCTCCTCTTTCATCCTGCACCGACACAACGAAGCTCACTTCAACAACACCTCCGTCTTGTGTCCCAGTGAAGGAACCAGCAGTGTTGTGTACATATATTACTCACTCGTCGTCTCACAGTTAATGATGCAACCCTTGGCATATCCTAAGCATATCACTCAAGCTCTGCACCTCCAGAGGGCGCTGTGATACCTCAACGCGGAGCCTGATGGTGTTGCTGTGATGCCGCTGTGAGCCTCGACTGTGCCTAAGGACCATAGTGACCACAGCTGCCCCTCAGACCGCGGTAAATCCTCCCTCCCGCTGCCGAAGGTGACACATTGCTTGCCTTACTAGATTTACTTACGCCTTACTAAAGCGAGGCCCAAAAGGTCCCACGTGAGTGGCGCGCGTCGCTCCACCCGCCGCCCAACACGTGCATGTACCAGCTGCATGTGACTGTTGTCTGTCCAGCGACTCCTGAGAGACGTAGGAAAGGTCAGTGAAGATCAGTCATCAATGAATGCATTGCCCGGATGGTTGACCGGCCCTGCACGACGCTAGCTTTGAAAGTAGAACACACAAGCAATAGACTGTTGATGGCTGGACGTGCCTCCCGCAGGCAGGAAGTGTCCGCCCCAGGATCTGTTTGAGGACATCCCAGCCTCTCTCGCATGCCTAGCTAGTGACATATAAGTGTTCCTGTAAACAACTGATAAGGAGACACAGAAGTGCGAGTGTTGTGCTTTCAGTGAGGTGCGAACGCAATGTAACCAACTGTACTGTGTTACTGTACCATTCCGGTAAAAGTGACATTCTGTAGTGTCCTCGGGAATATCGACTGTTTCTTGGCAACACTACAGCCTCAGGTTAAGTCTCACTCACCTCTGGCAGGAGGATAATTTTCCTCTCCATCAGCTCAGAACTCACGCTCCATCAGGCCAGAACCAACACATTCACACACTCGCCATGGAAATCGGAGCACCTTTGCACATTGCACACTGACAGGCTGATAGGGGAGTTTCGGGACAAACACACCGCTGAGAGCTAACTGAGTAACGTTATATTCTACAGAATTTGTTTAAAATTTCCTCTCAGTCATTGATTGTTGTGGAGTATATACACGCGCGCCGGGAACACCGATATCGAGGCCACACAACCAAGATTCCGATTCTCCCATAGGCCTTTCATGTCCCCCACTCACGCCCCCTCTCCCTCAAGTCTTTTGAACAAAAGACCTTTTGATCTTCTGTTGTAAATATTGTCTTACGAAGCTACTCACTTCAAGAAAAGCTTCGTCTCATCTCACTCGTCTAGTTCGTCGCCAGAGTTGTGCCTGAGTGTGGCCTTGAGACTGACTTTTATACGTAGGTAAATCGATCGTCTTCACAAGAAAGAAGTTAGAAAGGTGATATCTGATTCCCAAGTTTGAATCAGTTAGCAGTAAGCAGTGCCGGGCCACCTGCCTTCCAGAACCCCTCAAGCCAGCCCTGCACGTCTCCTCGCAGCTCTGTCTCCGTTCTAATTTATTCTGGCGTGACAATGAATAATTAGCATCTGTTTACCGTCCCTAATGCCGGCAGGTTACAGCGAGTCCCTCGGCGAAATTAACATTATTGATCGAGGGTTACAGCAGAGCTATTTAATATTCTTTCATGGTAACGCGGGACGTCCTGGATAAAGAAAAAAAACAGCGAGTGTCAGGCGAGAAAAGACGAATGCAAACTATATGCTGATCACTGGCCGGGCAACGAGACACACCACGTGCCCTCACATTCATCCTGGACACAGGCAGCTTCAGTATTTGTTGCGAAATTACTTGGAAATAGACTGATTTAATCAAAAGTTAAGCAGGCTGGGTAAAACATTATCACTGAAGTACAGATCAGCATTTTGAAACTTAAGAAGAAATAATATCCATAAATCTTAGAAAATTACCAACGAAAGTAAAACTAGTGAAATGAATTAAAGCTAATATACATCAGGCCCAGAAGTTAGTGTATACTGGCAGGAGAGGGTCGGCCCTCAGGCAGCCAGACAGGCACGGAGGCACGCCGCTCCCTTACCCCGCCGAGGCTCCAGTAGCCTGACTTGAAGTATTCATCCTCTGAAGACCAGCGCAAATTGCTGCTTTTCTTTCCAAAACTCTCAGCGGAACCTCCCTCCAGGGCACTCACGGCCCAGCAGGAGAGACTCCCGCCACTTTCAGACAAGGAGGCAGCCACACTCGGTTCGACAAGCACCAAACCCTCGGGACACAGCGGAGCCGTCCAGTGCATCCCTTGACCCACTACACACCCGCTCACCACTCCCTCTCACCTCGTTGGCCTTCAAAGTACTTCTTTCTCAACTGGATTAACGCATAATCTTCAGCCATGGGGGAAGAGGAAGCCGGTGGAGCGGTGGGATCTCCACGCATGCGCCTGGCTATGCTCAGCCAGGTCAAAGGTTACCTGGAAAACCTTAAGGACTCCATTGACTCTATCAGGGATGAGGTGTAAGTATAGCATTGTATTGTATTTCATTCTCTGATATTATGGTTAATAGTGTTGTAGTTATCCTAACATTTCCCTGCCTATGTCAAGGCCTGCAGGCAGACTGGGTCAGGAACGAGTTATACCAGCGAGAGTTGTGTGTTGGTAATATTACATAAGCGCATATCCCTTAGTGTAAAATATGTTGTTTGCCCTTGGGCTGATGAACCGGCACTTCCGTGAAGCAGGAGACGCCCCTCAGCCTGCCAGCAGTGAGGCGGCGGTGGTGGTAGTGGAGCGCCCCTGCCCTTCGCCCCCTCAACCCTCTCCCACTCATCCCAACTATAAAAGCCAGAAAAAAAATCGTCTGGCCCAAGCACTGTTCGCCTCTTTGTGGGCTCTGGGGGATCGTCTAGCCGAGGGTGAAGAGAGGCGGAAATTAAACCGTTCTTGGTCTGTTATCTGTTTCGGCAGCGCCAGTGACCACTCGGTGCCACTACTGTCACTCTGGGCCTGTCGATGAGGGCAGCGCAGTGCCTTCCCTCTACAGCACCAGCCTCCTGAACTAAACGACAGGGAAAAATAGGCTTAATCTCGGGAATGGCACTATCAGTTAGGCGCAAGTGTGTCGTTGGCGGAGAAAGGGGGAGAAGGGAAACCAGACCAGATTAAAGGCGACATTTACGATATTCAGGCAGGTCACGGCAGTAGCGGAATGCTGTCCCTAGACTGCCCAGGCAAACTGTTATACCTTAACCCGGTGTGGAGGAGGAGGAGGAGGAGGTGAGAAAAATAGAGACAAGGAAGATTCTTTGATGCAGAGTAAAGGAAGAAAAGAAGTGAAAAACAAAGAGGCGCGGGGATCACACCTTCGTCCCTGTAAACCTTCTTCTACTCACCCTGTGTCAAACAAAACAGCGAGGAAAAAACACCATTGGAGATGAAGCAATGGGAAGTAGATCTAGAACACACACCACACACACACACACACACACACACACACACACACACACACACACACACACACACACACACCTCTGAAATACCTCCAGCACGGGTTGATCCCAAAGTTTATGGTTATTATCAACCCAAAAGCGACTGCAGTATGTACCTCAGTAACCAGGCAAGAGAATTCCGTCATAAAGATAAAGACAACACGCTGAGCATCCCCATCACCACCACACCATCCCCACATCTCACAGGCGCCGTACTGAAGTTCACCCATAACTACATTCTCTACTTTCCCTCCTCGAGCTATAAAACAGTAGAAATAGCCACCAGGTCAGTAACTCACACAAAGTCCATTACAGATCGCGGCACTAAAACACTGACTGGTCACGAAGGATCAGTACAGCAGACGTCATCTTGTGTGAGGGAAAGGAGAGGAAAGAAGGAAGGCTAGGGGAGAGTTAGCCAGGGATAACAAGTGTAATATTAATGGTACGGTTCAGCAAATTTCCCAAACTAACATGGGGTATTCCTTTCTTTTACTTCTCTATTCATGTGTACCCATAACTTAACCTACCATTAAAACTGAAAGGGCCTGAAAAAACACTAGTAGTATGTTAGAAAAGTGTCTCAACCCTCCTGTTCAGTAAAAGTAACACACATTTCAAGGTCCTTCACGCAGAGCCACGAGAACATACTGAACACTAATGAGTTTTTAATTCGAGCATTGACTCTCTTTCCAGCACAAAATTAACATGAGGGACTAAGCGTGCATGTCTTTAATGGTTTAATGGCGGACAAAGATTCTCTCTCTCTCTCTCTCTCTCTCTCTCTCTCTCTCTCTCTCTCTCTCTCTCTACAGCTCAGCATCGGAACCTGTTGCGTCACTGCATACTAAGAGTTCACCTTTCCACCATTAAATACTAAAGGCCCAGCACGCCAAGCCAAACCAGAGTTAAGCCAAAAAAGCACCATTAACCTCATTTTCTCCCACCCTCCCTCTCATACGCCCTCTCCTTCCCCACTCTCCCAGCGCTCCGGTAAGCCAAATAATTCGAAAATCTGTTCTCGCCGGCAATAATGCGATTCATTTCGGAAATTAAAAGTGCTGGAGAGCGAGGTGAATGCTCCGCTCTCAAGGTCCCGCGGCGAGGAGGACGAATTCACGGCAATCTATAGACGACCACGCTCAAGAGGGTGTTAAGTGAGGCCCGTAAATGCTGGCTCTCTCTCTCTCTCTCTCTCTCTCTCTCTCTCTCTCTCTCTCTCTCTCTCTCTCTCTGTTTTATTCCGCCATTTTTTCTCTCCGTTTATTTGCTCTTATATTCATTTATTGATATATTTTTCTCCTTAATAATCTGAATTCTCTCTCTCTCTCTCTCTCTCTCTCTCTCTCTCTCTCTCTCTCTCTCTCTCTCTCTCTCTCTCTCTCTCTCTCTCTCTCTCTCTCTCTCTCTCTCTCTCTCTCTCTCTCTCTCTCTCTCTCTCTCTCTCTCTCTCTCTCTCTCTCTCTCTCTCTCTCTCTCTCTCTCTCTCTCTCTCTCTCTCTCTCACACACACACACACACACACACACACACACACACACACACACACACACACACACACACACACACACACACACATTCATTTCCATTTCATTGCTTTTAATCCATTATTCATTGATGAATTTGTTTATTTTCTACCACTTTTCTCTATTTTTTTTTTTTATTCCTGGTCTGCCAAGGTAAATTGAGGCTCAGG
>NC_059304.1:12021392-12023892 GCF_017591435.1 Portunus trituberculatus | reverse complement strand
GAGAAATAAATATTGCGGAAGGGTAGAGTAGAGGAGGGGAAGGAGTAAGGGGGAGGAAAGGAGGGAGGAGGGGAGGAGGAGTGAAGGAGGAAAACCCCATAGAAAGTAGGGAGAGAGATTTAAGACTTTGGGGAAATGAAAGTTGGATTTTTAATCTAAGAGGAACCAAAAGGGAAAAAAGGAAAGGCAGAGAGAGAGAGAGAGAGAGAGAGAGAGAGAGAGAGAGAGAGAGAGAGAGAGAGAGAGAGAGAGAGAGAGAGAGAGAGAGAGAATAAAACAAGACATACATATATAGGAAACACAGCAAAGGAGAACAGGGTGAAGATGAAGGAAAAGAAGAAAGCAGGAACCCGAGAGAAGACTGATTGAATAGGTGGAAGGGGGAGGCGCAGAGGCTGAGGCTGAAGGAAAAGAAAGGGCCTACAAAGCTAAGGGAGGATTAGGCAGGTGAAGGACGCCAGCAGGGAAGGGAAGACTGCAGGAGGCACAGAAGGAAAACGAGAGGAAGAGAACGGGAGAGAAAATAAGGAAGAGAAATGAACAGGATATTGGTTTTACGTCTTTCCCCTTTTGTACACACACACACACACACACACACACACACACACACACACACACACACACACACACACACACACACACACACACACACACATCTCGAGGGGAGCTTCAAATATGCAAGAAAGTGGAGCGGAGAAAGAGATAAAAAAAAAAAAAGGAAAGTGAGAGAAAGAGAGTAGAGAACAAAAAATCTACCCTCCCTCTCTCTTTTCTACCACCACCATCACCACTGTTGCTACCACCACCACCACCACCACCCCCGACCACCACCAACACCACCACTAACAACAATCCCACCGCTGCCCATTCCACGTGTCTCCATCACTATCGAGTACAAAAGAAAAAAGAAAACGAAAAGGAAAGAAAACGACCATATATTTTAACCCTTGACAATAACGCCTGGCAGAGAGAGAGAGAGAGAGAGAGAGAGAGAGAGAGAGAGAGAGAGAGAGATTAATGCACTTCCTAATCTCTCAGTTATCCTCAGATCTCTATTCGTAACAGGTTCAACAATAAAAAGAAAAGCTGTTTCGCACGTGATTAATTAATTCGCTCCCGTTTTCTGTTTTATGGCTTTTTAAGGGGAGATTAATTTAAATGCTGTCTGTCTCCCTGCCGTGCGAAATTTGATGTGATAAATGTTGTTTTTGGTTATTATTGTGGGCATTCTTAGTAGGTGTGGTGCTGATGGTGGTGGTGGTGATGGTAGTAGTAGTAGTAGTAGTAGTAGTAGTAGTAGTAGTAGTAGTAGTAGTAGTAGTAGTAGTAATAGAAGAAGAAGGAGGAGGAGGAGGAGGAGGAGGAGGAGGAGGAGGAGGAGGAGGAGGAGAAGAGAGGTAAGAGATTTATTTTGTCAGTTACGGTTACTGCCACTAGAACCACCACCACTATTACTACTACTACTACTACTACCATTATTACTACTACTACTACCACCACTACTACACCTACCACTACTACAGTTCCGCTTTGTTTTTACCAATACCAACAGCAACACTAAACGAAACACATAAAACAAAGATAGCAGCAGCAGCAGCAGCAGCAGTAGTAGTAGTTGTAGCAGTAGTAGTAGTAGTAGTAGTAGTAGTAGCATTAGAATTCTCAGGAAGATTACTCCTTTTTTTCTCGTCCTATGGAGCAGAAAACTATTAGGATGTATTCGAGCGGAAAGACGCTGAAAAATTATGGATACGGAAGAAAATGTGGAGGAACAGGATGAGAAAGGAGAAGACGACAAAGAGGAAAAGAAGAAGGGATTTGAGAAGATAATGTATACGAGTAACGAAAGAGGGAGAAACAAAAAAAGAGGATTCGAATATGGGAGGAAAGCTTATAAAAAGGGAAGGACGTTAGCTAAAAACATGTGAGAAGAGAAAAAATAATTAAACTATAAAAAGAGAGAGAGGAGGAGAAGAGGAAAATTAGGAGAAAGAAGAGAAAGAGGAGGAGGAAGAAGAAGAAAAAGCAGGTGAGGTTGAAAAGATTATTTTATGATAAAGAAAAAAGGGAGGAAGAGGAGGAGGAAGAGAAAAAGAACGAAAAAGAGGAGGAGGAGGAAGAGGAGGAGGAAGGTAGGGTGCCTGCTATATGGGAGGATGAAATGGTTCGTGAAAAGTCAGTGGATGAGAAACTAAACTGTTGAGAGCAGGAGAGAGGAAAACTGGGTATTAGACCAATGAGGGAAATGAGAGAGAAAATGGAACGAGAGAACATCAATGACAGGAAGGCCAAACCAGGTGCGCCGCGGAACGGGAAGTGAAACAAAGGACACGAAAGAGAAAAATGGATCGAAAAATGATTAAATAGAAAAATTCTAAATGTCGTGAGAAGATTGTGATTGGTTGAAAATGTCATCAGTTAATCTCGCCTTTTTTATCAATTTTTCATAAGGTGCATCTTAAAATACAAGGAAAAATTGAAATATCACTGTAGTATAGCC
>NC_059304.1:12003892-12016392 GCF_017591435.1 Portunus trituberculatus | reverse complement strand
GAACTTTTGCGACAGGTTTCCAAAGCCCCTGTCCATCTGTGTCCCGTTAGTGAGGGAGAGAGAGTGGGAGAGAGAGAAAGAGAGAGAGAGAGAGAGAGAGAGAGAGAGAGAGAGAGAGAGAGAGAGAGAGAGAGAGAGAGAGAGAGAGAGGGAGAGGGAGAGGGAGACGATTTCAAACCGATACAGCCCTTTAAAATATCAAAAATAAAAACTCCAAATCACACATGCAAAAAAATCGGGAAAAAAAGAAAGTAGAGAGTCGTTGGGAGAAAAATATTGGAGTGTGTGACTGGAGGAAAACAGGTGGAAATGAGATGAGAGAGAGAGAGAGAGAGAGAGAGAGAGAGAGAGAGAGAGAGAGAGAGGGAGAGGGAGAGGGAGAAACTATATACCTCCTAGAGAGAGGGAGAATAGAGTGAGGAACTGTCTCCCTGATTGATTCCAGTCAGGCGAAATGATACGGATATTGAGCTTAACGGGAAGAGACAGACAGACAGACGTGCAGACAGACAGACAGACAGACAGACAGATAGACAGAAGAGGTTGGGAAAAATAAAATAAATAAAGAGAAGAGAGTGAATTATAAAAAAAAAATGGATAATAAATGATGGAGGAAGGAAAATGATGAAAATTAAGATGTAAAAAAAAGGGATAAAGGAAATAATGGAGAGATGGAAAGGAAGGGATAGATAAAAACTGGAGTTACCGAAAGAAGGAAGAGATGAAACGCGAGGAGACGGAATAAAACGATAATTTGGAAAGAGGAGAGAAGAAAAATGAGAATCAAAAGAACAGCGATCGAGAAAAAAAAATTGAGAGGCAAGAGAAAGAGAGACTGAAGGAAAAGAAGGATGAAAAGAGGAAAGATAAGAGGAATAGGTTGGATGATAGGTAAGAAAAAGAAAGAAGGGATTACGAAAGAGATAGAAAAGAGGAAAAGGAGTTAGAAAAATATGGATAACAAGGTACGATAACAAGAAGGAAGAGAAGGAAGGAAAGAATAGGATAGAAATGAAATAGAAATAAAGGAAGAGATAAAAATGATAGAAGAATAGATGTAGAATAACAAGAAGAAAGAGAAGGAAGGAAAGAATAGGACAGAAATGGGAGAGAAAAACAAAGGAAAAGAGATAAAAAGATAGAAGAATAGATATAGAACAGGAAAGAGAAAGAAAGATTGGAGGAAGGTAGAGTGGATAGAAAGAAAAGGGAAGGAAGCGAGGGGAAGGGAGAAAAGATGGAGGAAAAGAAGGAGAGATGGAGGGGAAAGTGGTCTGAATGGTCCACTTCCCCAAATCAGGCCGTGATGAGCTCCGCCAGGCCTGTATGAGAGAGAGAGAGAGAGAGAGAGAGAGAGAGAGAGAGAGAGAGAGAGAGAGAGAGAGACATACATACAGACAGACATAAACAAACACACTCAAACAAACAACAACACACCCAGATACACACACACGCACACACACACACACACACACACACACACACACACACACACACACACACACACACACACACACACACACACACACACAGAGAGAGAGAGAGAGAGAGAGAGAGAGAGAGAGAGAGAGAGAGAGAGAGAGAGAGAGAGAGAGAGAGAGAGATACAGACATTGACAAAATAAACAGACTTTGGGAAATAAATCAAAAGTCAAATCAGTGATGATGTTAGTAATGATTAAAAAGGCAAACACGAAGTAGTACATGAATAAAAAAGAGAACCAGGTATGAAAGTAAATAGAAATATCATAGAAACGTATAAATTCACTTTTTTTTATGAATATAAGATTCACAAGAAACAAGGGAAAGAAGGGAAAGAAAATACAGAAATCAACAACGAAAGAAAGTCAACAGGAAGGACAAAACACACACACACACACACACACACACACACACACATGTTAAGGAAATGTGTCAACAAGTTCCCTCCTTCTCCTTTTCTCTCCACTACGCCTCACGCCCCGTCAGGAGGAGGCCGCCGCGCTCCCTCTTGGCGGGGTTGGTAATGGCGGGGTCGAGACAGCTTCCCCAAGATTGGTCCGCTGCCACCGCCATTCATATGCTAAAATAGTCGTCGATTCTGAGATGGAATACGTGATGGAGGGTGCGCGTGAGGTAGGAAAGGGGTAGTGTGTGTGTGTGTGTGTGTGTGTGTGTGTGTGTGTGTGTGTGTGTGTGTGTGTGTGTGTGTGTGTGTGTGTGTGTGTGTGTGTGTGTGTGTGTGTTATGTATACTCATGTAACAGAATAAGTATACATGCATTCTTCTTTATCATACTCACACGTGCTCACGATCCAAGTACACTGATTCAGATTCTTTCCTCTCTCTCCTTCTCTCTCTTAATCATTTCATTCATATGGTCGTGTTGTGGTGACTTTCAGGGCATCACAGGAATACAATTGGCATGTCCATAAAGAAAAGAGACAATAAAAGTTAACTCGAGGCTACAAAATTGGATATCATACTTAGAAAAAACTGTCTAGAAAAACTGACTAGTATTGGTAAGGTTAAGAGTTCTCATTAGTTTTCTATCCTTCCTGTCTACTTTTTTTTATGTAGGGAAGAGGGCCAGCCAAAGGGCAAAAAAAGAAAAGATTAAAATAAAGGCCCACTTGAGTGCTGGCTCTCTACAAAGAGAAAAAGCGTCAGCCAAAATTAGGGAGCAAATGCCTCGATATCTCCCTCTTAAAAGAAGACAAGTCGTAGGAAGTCGGAAATACAGAAGTAAGGAAGGAGTTCCAGAGTATACCAGTAAAAGGTATGAATGATTGAGAGTACTAGTTAACTCTTGCGTTAGCAAGTTGTACAGAATAGGGATGACAGGAAGAAGAAAGCCTTGTGCAGCGAGGCCGCAGGAGGAGGGGAGGCATGTACTTAGCAAGATCAGTAGAACAGTTACCGTGAAAATAGCGATAAAAGATAGAAAGAGATGCAACATTTCGGCGGTGAGAAAGAGGCTCAAGACAGTTAGTCAGAGGAGGGGAGTTGATGAGACGAAAAGCTTTTGATTCCACCCATCTAGTAAAACATGCGAAGGGACAGAGACAGGGACAGATAAGGCCCTTGTACAGAGTTAGCCGTTGGAGGGGCGAGAAAAACTGGCGGAGATGCAGAACGCCTAACTTCATAGAAGCTGTTTAAGCAAGAGATAAATGTGAAGTTTCCAGTTAAGATTATGAGAAAAGGAAAGACCGAGGATATTCATTATGGATGAGGGAGACAATTGAGTGTCATTGAAGAAGAGGGGATAGTTTTCTGGAAGGTTGTGTCGAGTTGATAGATGGAGGAATTGAGTTTTTAAGGCATTGAAAACTACTAGATTTTCTCTGACCCACTCGGAAATCTTGGAAAGATCGGAAGTCAGGCGTTCTGTGGCGTCCCTGCGTGATCTGTTGACTTCCTGAAGGGTTGGTCGTCTCTGAAAGGACGTGGAAAGATGTAGGGTGGTATCATCAGCGTAGGAGTGGATAGGGCAAGAAGTTTGGTTAAGAAGGTCATTAATGAATAATAGAAAGAGAGTGGGTGACAGGACAGAACCCTGAGGAACACCACTATTAATAGATTTAGGAGAAGAACAGTGGCCGTCTACCACAGCAGCAATAGAACGGTCGGAAAGGAAACTTGAGATAAAGTTGCAGAGAGAAGGATAGAAGCCGTAGGAGGGCAGTTTTGAAATCAAAGCTTTATGCCAGACTCTATCAAAAGCTTTTGATATGTCTAACGCTACAGCAAAAGTTTCACCGAAATCTCTAAAGAGGATGACCAAGACTCAGTAAGGAAAGCCAGAAGATCACCAGTAGAGCGACCTTGACGGAAGCCATACTGGCGATCAGACAGAAGATTGTGAAGTGACAGATGTTTGAGAATCTTCCTATTCAGGATAGATTCAAAAACTTTAGACAAGCAAGAGATTAAAGCTATAGGACGGTAGTTTGAGGGATTAGAACGGTCACCCTTTTAGGAACAGGCTGAATGTAGGCAAACTTCCAGCAGGAAGGAAAGGTAGAAGACGACAGACAAAGTTGAGAGTTTGGCCAGGCAAGGTGCAAGCACGGAAGCACAGTTTTTGAGAACAATAGGAGGGACCCCATCAGGACCATAAGCCTTCCGAGGGTTTAGGCCAGCAAGGGCATGGAAAACATGATTAAGAAGAATTTTGATTGAAGACATGAAATAGTCAGAGGGAAGAGGAGAAGGAGAGACAAGCCCAGAATCATCCAAGGTGAAGTTGTGAGCAAAGGTTTGAGAGAAGAGTTCAGCTTCAGAGACAGAAGAGATGGCAGTGGTGCCATCAGGATGAAATAAAGGAGGGAAAGATGAAAAAGTGAAGTTATTTGAGATGTTTTTGGCTAGATGCCAGAAGTCTCGAGGGGAGTTTGAGTTTGAAAGATTTTTACATTTTCTACTTATGAAGGAATGTTTGGCAAGTTGAAGAACAGACTTGGCATGATTCCGGGCAGAAATATAAAGTGCGCGAGATTTAGGAAATGGAAGGTTCAAGTACCTTTTGTGGGCAACCTCTCTATCATGTATAGCACGAGAAAAGGCTGAATTAAACTAAGGTTTAAAAGATTTAGATTGAGAAAAGGCATGAGGAATGTACGCCTCCATGCCAGACACGAGTCAATCACAAATAAAATTCTAATCGTTTTAAAATGTGGGGAACAAAGTTTGAAATAACCTTTTCAATAACCTTCAAGTAACCTCTTACCTTTATCAAATGGTAAGAGTTTTATCAATAATAGCCTCGTGTTTGCAGATGTAAAAAAAAAAATCGTTAAATTTTCACAAACACCCTACGCATTTTTCTTCCCATCACCGTCTTTCTTTTTTGTCTTTGTCGTAACCTTCCCTCCGCACTCTCCCCTTCAGCTGAATCGTAGACATCACCTTCCCATCACCACCAGTCCCGTACTTTCTTCCTCCTCACCGCCATTCCTTCAAGGGCACCAAACTTTCCCCACCACTCGTCCCAACTTCACCTCGCAGAAAGATTTATCGACGTACTTTCTCAATTTCTTTTTATCTTTAATTTTTTTTCATTTTAGGGTGGTAAAGATCACCTATACCTTTTATCAGGCACGATTTCTGTCCTCCCTTGCAATGTTCCTCGTAGCCAAGACGTCATCAAGAGCCTCCCAAGCTGCGTTATGACCAGAAAAGTTGTGGTTTTTGCCGACTCTTAGAAAGAGATTAGGAAGGGAAGAAGTCAGTGGCGTGTGAAAATTCGCGATGTCATCTCTCTCTCTCTCTCTCTCTCTCTCTCTCTCTCTCTCTCTCTCTCTCTCTCTCTCTCTCTCTCTCTCTCTCTCTCTCTCTCTCTCTCTCTCTCTCTCTCTCTCTCTCTCTCTCAATTATGTTTCTTTTTTTCTGTCACTGTTGGTAACATTTTGACTTGTGTTCTTAAATCCTTTGTTCTCTCTTTGCTACTATTTTTCGAAGGCTACAAATTTTAGTCTGACAATTCGATGCTTTTTATCACTAATGGCGTAGAATCCTTGTTAAGTTATCACTAGAATCATGAAAACGTTCTCATTTATCCTTAACAATTCCAGTATTTTCTACAAGACAAGAACGTTTTTAGATGTAGTTGAAATAGGACACAAAAAAAAAAAAACACTCAAGAATATGCATGTTTCTTTTTTTTCTCTTGTTATTCCGGTATCTATAATTTTTTTCTGTATATTTTTTCCTTTATTTTTCTTTCTCTGCTTTGTGCAAATTGTAAGTCTTATCTCTCGTTTTCTTTTTTCTACAGTAAATGCAGGTCTGCGCAACTTGTAATTAGAAACTGTGGTTCTTTTGCTTGGTTTTTATTCACCCGATATAAATATTTGACTGTTGCGGTGGTGATAGTGTTGTTGTTGTGGTGGTGGTGGTAGTAGTAGTAGTAGTAGTAGTAGTAGTAGTAGTAGTAGTAGTAGTAGTTGTAGTAGTAGTAGTTGTTGTTGTTGGTGTTGTTGTAGAAGTTGTTGTTGTTGTTGTTGTTGTTGTGTAGTAGTAGAATCCTTTTCCTTTTCCTGTCTCCTTTTTCCATCTCATTCCCAACCTCCTCCTTTTCCTCTTCCTCTTCTTCTTCCTCTTCCATCTCTTCCTCACTCATCCTCCTACTCATTCTTATCACTACCACCACCACCACAATCATGATATTTTCAGACACTAAAACCAAACTCACATAACTTCTTTCCCCTACATAAGGTTACTACAGAGAGACAAAGAGAGAGGGAAGAGATGGGACTGGAAGCTCTTTGACGTACTAACTTTTAGATCCTTATAAAAAACACAACATACACCAATTTATCAAAAGAATTATTACGCTATATTTTTTTTTCCTTCCTCTCTCTCTCTCTTGACATCTTTACTTTCTTGTTACACTGTATTCTCTCATAACACTTCACACCTGCCGTAAGAGATTATTTTTAACTTTCCTGTGGTAGTAGTGGTAGTAGTAGTAGTAGTAGTAGTAGTAGTAGTAGTAGTAGTAGTAGTAGTAGTAGTAGTAGTAGTAGTAGTAGTAGTAGTAGTAGTAGTAGTAGTAGTAGTAGTAGTAGTAGTAGTAGTAGTAGTAGTAGTAGTAGTAGTAGTAGTAGTAGTAGTAGTAGTAGTAGTAGTAGTAGTAGTAGTGGTAGTAGTAGTAGTAGATGGCAAGTCATTATCGATATTACTGTCATTATCATCACTACAACACCGAAAAAGTAAATATAAACCCTTTCATCATCACCAGCAACACCAGCAGCACCACCATCACCACCATTAGCGCGTGTACTCTTCATCACCACTCTTTTGTTGTTCACTGTACGCCGGGAACCAAACATCCACCACCACCACTATCACCACCACCATCACCACCACTATCACCATCATTCCAATATAACGATACACGATACACTGATATTTCAACATTCCTTTTTTTCTGTCCTCAAACATCAATATTTTACAAACGTTTTTATTTCAATATTCGCTTTACTTAACTTACTCTTATTTGTCTTATTCCTTTTCATCTCCTTTTTTTTATGTTTTTCGTACACGTGGAAAGGCATTTAATTTATTACCTGTTCTCTTTTATTTTCTACACTTCGAGAATGCATAAATTTTCTCTCACTTCTTTACCAGACGATTTATGTTTTATTCACTTCATCTGCACAAAAAATTTGTTTTAGATTTTGTAGCGAACGCCAATTCTGTTCACTTAATAATTTAGGACTGTCATGTTTTCGTTTTCTTTTATTGAGCAATCCATGAGAGAGAGAGAGAGAGAGAGAGAGAGAGAGAGAGAGAGAGAGAGAGAGAGAGAGAGAGAAATATTTACCAAGCTCAACTTTTTTTTTCAGTTTTTGTTCGGTATGTGCATTAAAGTAGACGTGTTATTTGAAATGTGGATCAATGCTCGCTCATGCCTTACCCTTGAAGTGACGCTGAATACGAAAAAAAAAGTACATTAACGCATTTCAAACCGTACCCTTTTCCTTCCACCTAAGCTGTCGACACTATTGCTACGCTGCACTGCTTGACTTGATGTGTTATGCGCGAAAAGGGAGAGAGAGGGAACAAATATTAGATCTCTTTGTGAATATTTGGCTCGTGGTAAGAATACAATGGTGCTGAATAGTAAAGGTCAAATTTCCTCACTGTTTAGACGGTAATCTTCACCATCAACACTGTCACCATCACCACCACCATTTATACAAATCAAAATTATTGTAGAACAGTAAAGCTACCAATATTACCACCATCACAACTATCACCACTAACACTAAAATTTACATTATCTCTCCTAGCATCAACATAAGACTAGGAGTAGGTTACTGTAAACGGTCACCAATATTATCACCATCACGACTACCACTACGTACTAACACTAACATTATCATTATCTCTCCTACTATCAACATAAGATTGGGAATGGAATAGTATAAACGGTTAACAATACTATCTCACCACTGCTACCGCCATTACCACCACCACCACTACCACTTTCACAAATGCCGCGCGACCGTCTCAGCGTGTATATGGCAAGGTGCACTTAAGCCAGCGACTGTTCGGCATATGATCGAACTTCAATAATTCTAATGCTTCGTACTCCCACTGGACACTTTGTCGTTCTCTGATCACACAATTACAGTTTTATATTCCCCTTTGCACTTCAATCATCTACATTTTTCTTTCACTTTATTTTTTTATTCGACAATACTGTAAGTTTCTTGTATCATTTTCATTTTCTTCTTTACGTTTTCTTTCCATTTTCATATTCTTTACCATCTTGTTTGTTTTTTCTCTCATCTGCTCTTCTCTTTCATTCATTTATTTTTCCTTTTCCCGCTTTAAAATCATTCTTCTCATTTTACTAAGTCATTTTCTCCTTTACGTTTTCTTTTCATTCGCTTTTAATACGTATTCTTATTTTTTCTTTCAATTTATTTTACCCCACTTTCCTTTTTCCCTCACTGGTCTTCCTCGTCTTTTATTTCAAATCATTCTTCATATTTCACAGTCATCCGAATTTCTTCTTACTAAATTTTTCTATTACGTTTTCCTTCTTTTCATGATTTTTTTCTTATTATCCCATCTCTCACTATTTTCCATTTCCTCACTACCCATTTCCTCCTCTCCCTCACTTTCCATCTCCTCCGCTCACGACAAAAGAAGGGCTGGCGGCGGATAACTATTTTATTAAACTTCTTTAACCTTTAACTTTATTCTACTGAAACCTGCAGAGTTTGTCCCCAAGAGTTGTGTTCGAACTATCGATTGTCCCCCAAACTTTGGCCACGTGCTGCGAGTGAGTGATGTGGGTAAATGGATTCTAATGTTCCTTCACACCCTCATCCTCTCTCTCTCTCTCTCTCTCTCTCTCTCTCTCTCTCTCTCTCTCTCTCTCTCTCTAAGGCTGACCTGACCATATACATTTGACGCGATAATATAAAAGCTCGAAGCAACGGAGGTTCTTAAGTAAGGTTATATTTAGGCCCCAAAGTGCGCTCCAGAAAGCCTTGCCCTCGCCGTGGTGTCCTAAGCACTAAAGGTAGGGGATATTTAAGGCACAGGGAGTAATGTCATGAAAGGAGCACTTGCCTAGATTAACGATGTTTCACTCAGTAGATCAAGGTGAGAAAACTGTTTACACCTCTCACGGCTCTGGTTTTTATCCTTTCTTTTTTTGTTACGACTGGCTTTGGTTATGGGCTACAAAAATGGTGAAAATTAGGTTCATTGAGGTATCATTTCTAAAAAAAAAAGGATGGAGCCAAAGGGTTGTCTGAAATCAGGCTTGGTTCATCTATCCATTAATTTCGCAGTGATTGATAATCACGAAATTCACTAGACACTCATTCACTAACTCCTCGAGGTAACGATATAAATGCAAAGAAAATAATCCCAAGAAAGACTGAAGACTGTATAGCTTGAGTGTCTAATATTTCTCTCCATCACAAAACTCATTTGAACTTCCCAGGATATATTTGCATATGTTTTATTTATCACATAGCAAGCTTTCTCATCTCTCTTCTTTCATTCCATTTGCATATGGAAATGAGTTGAAACGTAGCGTCCGTGAACAAGCGCACACATTTATAAGTACTCGTGAGATGAAACCAAATAATGCATAAAAAGATAAAGAAAGCCAATATTATTTTTCACTTTCCAATCAACTCAAATATTAACATACACCAAATATATTCATTCCTCCCTTTCTTCTCTCAAAACCTTTCGCCGTCAATTTACTAAACGTATACCTGATGAAACCCGAACACAAAAGCCAAAACATCATGCATCGCAGGTCACATTTCCCAGAGTAGGTCACATTCTTCCCGTCCTCGCTCCGCATAGTAATTAAAAATGTGGAAAATGTAACGACAAAGGTAGAAGCAGGTGGCCGGGTGCTATATCAAGTCCCACAAATACTGAACTCCATCCATCAACTTTCTCTGCGAGTTATTTCTTCCAATTTTCACAAGTCAAGAGGCACTCCCTGACATTAATGGGATTTGTGGAGGGCACTCATGTGTGATTGCTCATAATAGCCCAGATGTATTGTCGATGTTGTTGTTATTGCCTCGAATACTGACTGCTGTTGGTCAAGGACTCAGCCGTGGAGGAAACAAGGCTCGGAGAAAAAATGTACCTCATGCTTTTACTTTCTTTATTTTTCTGTGGTGTTGTTACTCGTGAATCTTTGTTTAATATGTTCCGTTGTTTATTAGTGTTTCTGTTTCTTGAATATTGAAATGGCATTGTATCCTTCATCAGTAGTAGAAAATGAGGCTCAAGACGAAACAATCCCATCATAATTGTTTCTTTTTACTGATGGTACTCCTGCCATTACTCATAATACCGTTGCTGTATATTCATGTGTTGTTGCTTCGAATATTGTGTTGCTGCATTATGAAATTTCAAACAAAAAATGACGGCCTTGAGGAAGCAATACCGCGGGCTTTTTCCCCTTATTTTTTTACGAATGTTACTCGTGCGTCATTGCTCATAATGTCATCGTGATGTTCCCAGCGTTGCTCCTTCCAATATTGTGATACTCCGCTCGGAATAAACTGAGGGTCAAGTAAAAACAATTCAGGAAATATTGGCTTTTTTTATAACCTGCCTTTTTCTTTACTTTCCTAATATTTGTCGTGTCCTCAAATACCGCGGCACTCTGCAAACACACTACAGGAGAAAACAAATTATGGGAAAAGTGGTAAAAAATCCCGCTATCCACGAAATATTGCCGTTTTTTCCCCAATCTGTTTTTGATGTCAGGGAAGTTGACATGACAGCTTTTCCCTTCCTCTCCTTCCAAGGCCTCGTTCCTCCTTCACTTCCCTTCGTCCTTCGCCAGGTGTATGGATGACAAAGGCAGGGACTAAAGCCTCACCTGGGAACCCATCACGTCTCCTTAAGTGGATCTAATTAAACATACTTGTGTGTCCCTTTGACCTATCAAGAGAAGGGAAGGGGCTGCGTGTGAGGGAACACACACACACACACACACACACACACACACACACACACACACACACACACACACACACACAAGGGGCACACATACATACTAAAGGAGAATACGAGAAAACCTAAAGGTGCAAGAGACAGTTAGTAGAATGAAGTAGTACGAGTAATGTTGTAATATTTCGAAGGATAGATGATTAAAGGTGGACTGAGACTGATGAAGGTGAGGAGAAAACTTTTGAGATTTGAAAACGAGAGATGTAACAAGGATTACCAAATAAGACAAATGCATTTCAAACTAAAAGAATTAAAACTACCCCGAGGATACGACTCTCACCCAAGAATGAAAGTGACTTTAAAGGCGATACATATTTTGAAGCTTTTAACACGAGAATAGTTAGGATTAATATGAAAAAAAACTCCACCTCAACTTTAGAAACACACACAAGGTTTTCAACACGAGGAGGACGATGAGTAAATGTGAATCAGTAAAATAACTAACAAGACACAGCATTTCAAATCAGGCAGCTCAGCAACATGCCATCTAATGCTGAACAAGAGAAAAACATAAGGATAAGTATAGTACAACACAAAAATCCATTCCCAAACACAGAATCAAAGACAAAAAAATAAATGTAGGTCACAATAAGACGAACAAGACTCTGCATTTTCAACTGAACAGGATCGGTCAGTTCAGTCAAGCGCGATCGAACTTAACCGTATAGATTCTCAAGGTCGAAGAGGAGACAACCTGACCTGCGCGTCTGCTGCCCATGAATATTGGGCTTCCAATTACGAGAGAGAGAGAGAGAGAGAGAGAGAGAGAGAGAGAGAGAGAGAGAGAGAGAGAGAGAGAGAGAGAGAGAGAGAGAGAGAGAGAGAGAGAGAGAGAGAGAGAGAGAGAGAGAGAGAGAGAGAGAGAGAGAGAGAGAGAGAGAGAGAGAGAGAGAGAGAGAGAGAGAGAGAGAGAGAGAGAGAGAGAGAGAGAGAGAGAGAGAGAGAGAGAGAGAGAGAGAGAGAGAGAGAGAGAGAGAGAGAGAGAGAGAGAGAGAGAGAGAGAGAGAGAGAGAGAGAGAGAGAGAGAGAGAGAGAGAGAGAGAGAGAGGAGGAGGAACAGGAGAAAGGCAAACATTAACACGGTACACAAGTAATTGCAAGAGATCGCACGAAAGATTTAAGATGAAGTGATGGAGAGAGAGAGAGAGAGAGAGAGAGAGAGAGAGAGAGAGAGAGAGAGAGAGAACCACCAAGATGACGTGTGTGCCGGTCCTCCAATTAGTGGTGAGAGGTAGATAGGGGTGCCAAGCCTCCAGGAAGTGGTGGCTGGGCTTTCATCTCGGCCTGTGGTGGATGTACGGAAGGAAGTCACGGTAGACACTTACACTGAGACACACACACACACACACACACACACACACACACACACACACACACACACACACACACACACACACACACACAGCACAACACCAGCACAACTTTATGGCTTTTCCTTTTTAGTGCAATGACTCATTTTCTTAATTGCGCAAATCAATTGGATTATTTTCATCATCGCCGGGGTTA
>NC_059304.1:11983892-11996392 GCF_017591435.1 Portunus trituberculatus | reverse complement strand
AGAGTGGAAGAAGAGAAGATGGAGACGGTAAACATAAACGGAAGAGCAGGCAGATGTAAAGAGAGTGCATTGGTGCGAAGACTTGGCTTGTCAGGTAGAGGGGATAGGATTAAGAGGAGCATACAGGGAAGGCTTGAGTGAGGCCGAGCGATGGGCACACTCCCTGTTGTTTACACCCGTGGCGTCACGCTGGGGTATTGACTATCTCGTTTCCCGCGCGATCGGTCAGTCGGGAGAGGGAGGGAAGGGGCGAGCGAGAGAGGCTGAGGGCTGAATAAGTGACTTTGAGGGCCACTGACGAGGGGACGACGGCAAGGGACGGCGGCCAAGTGATGAGAGAGGAAATGTCGTTTGAGAGCCACACGCAAACGAAGGTTGACTGGGATGTAGTGAAAATATGGTGAAATACAGGTTTTACATATAGTGAAGACGGATGATGTTGGCTGGTGACGTGTATAGTGATTTCTGTGGTGATTTCTGACCTGATATGTAAAGGAAACTCACCTATTCAGCCCTCCCTCAGCCATTTGAAGCTCCCTTTGACTTCCTCTTCCCCCACAGCCTTGGAGATAAACACAGATCGATTTCAGCACTGTCGGGGAGAATGGAAGTGAGAATAAGGTAAAATTTGAGGCACTGCATGATAAAAGGTGAGGTTTTGAAGCTATAAAGGTACCCCAGGCAGCCACTCACTCACCTGACGCTGTCGATTGTAAGCAGGCGAGAGGTTTCAGAGTTTGAGAAGGGGAAGGAAAAAAAAAAGAACGATTCAATACTTCAAAAGGTAAAGCCGAGGATGTGAATGGTGCTGAATAGATCCAGATTCATTCAAGTGAGCGTCAATCGTGTCTGTGTGTGTGTGTGTGTGTGTGTGTGTGTGTGTGTGTGTGTGTGTGTGTGTGTGTGTGTGTGTGTGTGTGTGTGTGTGTGTGTGTGTGTGTGTGTGTGTGTGTGTGTGTGTGTGTGTGTGTGTGTGTGTGTGTGTGTGTGTGTTTGCCTATCTGTTTGTTTGTCTGTTTATCTCCCTTTTCTTTAATTCCTTGCTGGTCTCAAGATATGTCTGTCTGTCTGTCTGTCTGTCTACCTGCCTGTCTGCCTGTCTGTCTCTTACTTTGTGTGACAGTCTAATGATACTTAACAAACTATTCATGCTATAATGCCTAAACTGATCAAAATATCGACTTCAGAAGAGGCAGTAATGAGAATCGCAGCTCTGAAAACATTGCATCTGCCGAGCAAGACATTAAAGATAACAAACACGCAAGAAGCAAATAAGCAAAGGAAATATTTGACTTTTAACCTTCATGGAAAATGTTCAGGCATTACAATTGCTTGGAGCTTGAAATAATTGTATACTGAAAGTCACGCAACGATGCAGCGAAGAGAGAGAAGAAAAAGGAAAAGAGAAAACAAGAAAAGAAAGAATGCATGGTTTCATCCGCCATAACTTTTGCACAAAAATGCCATTACAACAACACTAAACCCACATCAGACTCCACTCGTGACACGCCACTTAGTCTTGCGCTCCTCGGTCCGAGATAGCAACACGACAAACACGTGAGCGCTGCAGTGGCGAGCTGAGGAATCGGTGCCGCTCTTTTTCGCAACTATAATCCAGAGAGACACACATTGTCATCTGCTCTCTTGGAAGACAACGTGACGCTTTAGTACGGCGTTGCGAGTTCGACCCCCAACACGTGGCAGTTGTTTTAATCAGCTTTGTGGTGCATTCTTAACAATCTCAGTCACCAAGCAGCTTTCTTTGTCTTATCGCTGTGTGACCTCAACACTCTTCCACATAACAGCACCCCTCTTTCACTTTAAAATAGAAAGTAAAATAAAGATAAGCATTTTCTTACTAAATCGACACCATCTCTCAGTACCACGACATTAATTTCATTATTTTCTAGATATCATTCGACAATTTCATGGAGTTACAGATACTTTTCGTCATCAAAGGATTTTAAAATCATTTCACTACTCATGCAACACAATTAGGTCTTATTTACTCCGTTGAATTCGCTCAACGCTTTGTATTTTAAGAGTGAAATTTGTAAAACGAAAAAAAAAATGTGATTAGGTTACTTCACCAGCAAAACAGTTCTTCCTTAAAATAAATCTTTGGCACTCACTCTATCATTTGCTAGTTATTCGCTAACTTATCGGAGCTTCAACATACCTGTCTGGATAAAAAATATACGTAAGTGGAATAAAGATTACTTCCACAACAGAAACTTGAAGTACAAAAGATACCACGTACAACTACTGCTGTACCGCGCATTCTTTTTAATCGTTTTTTTTCATTTTCTGTACTTTATCTCTTTTGTTGCATTCTTGCGAGAGTTTACCATTACTATTATCACTACCACAACCACTATCACCAAACCTTAAAAAAAAAAAAAGAAGAAACAGAAATACAAAGGATAGTGTGCGTATGAAACTGGGAGCTCATTTTGGCCGGCTTTGTTTCCTTCAGCATTACCGGGGCAGGTCGTGTGCGTCTGATGTGCATTAGGTTGAGCCGACACGTTGTCGCTCGGCGGAACAATTACCTCCAGGACACGCCAGCGGAAAATCACATCATTCGTAACGCAACCCAACGCAACACCAGTTTTTTTTTTTTTTTTTTACGAATATGAGAGAGAGAGAGAGAGAGAGAGAGAGAGAGAGAGAGAGAGAGAGAGACATTAGCTTTTGATCAACACCTAAAAGGACATCACCTGGCTCCCGGGTGTCTCCTCAGTTCCCTTCTCTACTCTCCCCTCCCATCTGGCAGGATTTTTTTTGTTGTACTGCGGATACAAACACACCTCTCTCTCTCTCTCTCTCTCTCTCTCTCTCTCTCTCTCTCTCTCTCTCTCTCTCTCTCTCGTCCAATGAGTACGTTAGAGTGAACTTAAAGCCCAATTTCATTTTTTTTCCTGTAAATATAATGAAGAAAATATCGTGAATTACGTTTTTGTATTACTCCAATTTTTTTGTTCATCTCTTTTCCCTGCACGCGAGCTTATACCTGTACGTACGCATACACGCACACGCGCACACACGCACACACACACACACACACACACACACACACACACACACACACACACACACACACACGAACACGGATTTTCGTATTAAATATTTCCTTGTTGGTATGTGTATATGTATGATTATGCATGTATTCTCTCTCTCTCTCTCTCTCTCTCTCTCTCTCTCTCTCTCTCTCTCTCTCTCTCTCTCTCTCTCTCTCTCTCTCTCTCTCTCTCTCTCTCTCTCTCTCTCTCTCTCTCTCTCTCTCATACCACAACACTTTTCCATTCCTTCGTATTTTTTCCACAAACTGGTTATCGGGGAATATCAGGCAATTGCTAACTCCCCTAACCTCCCAACACACACACACACACACACACACACACACACACACACACACACACACACACACACACACACACACACACACACACGTACATACAGCATTCCCCTCTTCTATCTCCACTTCAAGTATTCCCCTTCCGCCCTTATCTTCCTCTTCCCCTCGCTTCTCTCTCCACATCCCCTGCCAAAAGTCCACCCCTGCACACCTACAAGCGATAAAGCTCTATTTACGTTTTTTCAGCCCACGGGGATATGAAAAAAAGAGGGAAAAAATGTGCGCATCAGTATTGTAAATAATGAAATGAAAATGCCAAAAAATATATAAAAGGGAGAGAGAGAGAGAGAGAGAGAGAGAGAGAGAGAGAGAGAGAGAGAGAGAGAGAGAGAGAGAGAGAGAGAGAGAGAGAGAGAGAGAGAGAGAGAGAGAGAGAGAGAGAGAGAGAGAGAGAGAGAGAAATGGCGTAGTAAGATGAAATTAAAGTTGTATTAAGTTCCTGTTTTTGCACTTTGGTGTGTGTGTGTGTGTGTGTGTGTGTGTGTGTGTGTGTGTGTGTGTGTGTGTGTGTGTGTGTGTGTGTGTGTTTCACTGTTTCACTGTTTCACTGTATGATCTGCTGCAGTCTCTGACGACACAGCCAGACGTTACCCTACGGAACGAGCTCAGAGCTCATTATTTCCGATCTTCGGATAGGCCTGAGACCAGGCACACACCACACACCGGGACAAGGTCACAACTCCTCGATTTACATCCCGTACCTACTCACTGCTAGGTGAACAGGGGCTACACGTGAAAGGAGACACACCCAAATATCTCCACCCGGCCGGGGAATCGAACCCGGTCTTCTGGCTTGTGAAGCCAGCGCTCTAACCACTGAGCTATCGGGCGCGCGCGTGTGTGTGTGTGTGTGTGTGTGTGTGTCTCTCTCTCTCTCTCTCTCTCTCTCTCTCTCTCTCTCTCTCTCTCTCTCTCTCTCTCTCTCTCTCTCTCTCTCTCTCTCTCTCTCTCTGGTCCCTCGTACTCTTCAGCGGGGTATGCAGAATAAACTTCGTGGCAGGAAGTTTGCACAAGCTGGGAACTCGTGGCGGCTTCTAGAGGGGAGCAACTTCACGAGTCGCCGAGCTTCTTCCTTATTGGCGGGATGCAATTCTGAACCCATTTCCCTGTCAGGTCTTTTCCTCTTAATTATCCGTCAATTTTGAAAAGGACGAGGTGGAGGAGGAAGAGTAGGAGGAGGAGGAGGTAGGAGAGATGGAGGATATGGGAGAAGATAAGCAAAGGGAAAGAGAATGAAGGAAAGAAAGGGAGATTAGCATGTAGAAGAAGGAGGAAGAGTAGGAAGAGGAAGAAGAGTAGAGGGAAAAGTAAAAGGGGAAGAAAGAATGAGGTGGAGGGTATGAAAGAAGAAGAGGAGGAGGAGGAAGACAGAGTGTGGGAGAAGTAGAGGGAGAAGGAGGGATATGAAGAAAGGAGGAAGAGGAGAAAAAAGAGAAGAAGGAAGAGGAAAGAAGACGAGAGGGAAAAGCAGAAGGAGAAGGAAGAAGGAAATGGAGGGTATGAAAGATTAAGATGAGGAAAACAGAGAGAGTAGGAGAAGTTTGAAAAAAAAAAAAAAAGGAAGAGGAGAAAGAAGGAGAAGGAAGAGGAGGAGGTGTGTGAAAATGATCGACGCCTCATTTCAGACTAACTCGTACAAAAAAAGAAGAAAGAAAACAGAAGACGCCAAAAAGGACAAAAAAAAAAAAACGTCATATATTTGATGGATGTCGTTTTGAGAGAGAGTTGTTCCTAATCCTGAAGAAAAGTAATTGCTACTCTCTCTCTCTCTCTCTCTCTCTCTCTCTCTCTCTCTCTCTCTCTCTCTCTCTCTCTCTCTCTCTCTTTCACTTTGCTTCGTACATATGCCCTTTCTCTACCAAATCTGAATTTTAGCACGTCTAAATCTTAAAATTCTTGCTCTTTTTCTCAACTTTCACAAGAATTTGGTGACGGAAAGGAGGAGGAAGAGCAGGAAGAGGAGGAGGAGGAGGAGGAGGAAGAGGTGACAGAAAGAAGTCAATAAGGAAGGGAAAATTTCAAAGTGCAGAAAAAGGAAGTGAGGAAAGATGAGGAGAACGAGGGGAACGAGGAGAAGAAGGAGAAGGAGGAGGAGGAGAAGGAGAAGGAGGAGGAGGAGGAGGAGGAGGAGGAGGAGGAGGAATAAGGAGAATGGCAGGAGGGACTGACCGACACTATTACTTGAGTGCTGAAGATGAGATGACGTTCAGGAGAAAAGGAGGAGGAGGAGGAGGAGGAGGAGGAGGAGGAGAAGTGACAGGACAAAGAAAAAAAGGAGAATTTGACATTAAGAAGGGATGAAAGTGTAAAAGTTAATGTGATTTACGGAAAAGCGATAGATATGAGAGAGAGAGAGAGAGAGAGAGAGAGAGAGAGAGAGAGAGAGAGAGAGAGAGAGAGAGAGAGAGAGAGAGAAAACCTAAAACCAAATATACCCTATAAGCAAACACTCACGTCTTACACCTCCACCTCTTCCTCCTCCTCCTCCTCCTCTTCTCTTTCATCCTTCTCCTCCTCCTCCTCCTCTTCCTCTTCCTTCATCCTTCTCCTTTTCCTCCTCCTCCTCCTCCTCCTCCTCCTCCTCCTCCTCCTCCTCCAACAGGCAGGCAGTCACAGAAAACGCGCGTCAGGAGCAGTAATATTGCAGACCGAAGCTTTTATCTAACAACTACGCGGCGTTCTTGAAAAGGTAATCATTGGGACCGTAATGGTGATGACGATGATGGTGACGGCGATGGTGATGATAAAGGCAGCAATAGTAATAGCTCAACAATTCTCCACAAAAGTCAAGCTGTATCAAGGGGAAAAAAAATAGATAGACAGGAGACGAGAATATCTAGTGAAAGGTAAACGGCAAAACTGAGAAAGGAATCAAGTGTTCGTGTTTCTTTGCAGTTTAGTTTTGTTGGAAATACGAAACTTGTCGCAAAAAAGATTCCCTAGCGCTGATAAATCGTCCTACTTTCTTCTCCTTTACTCTTACTCTTCACTCCTTCTTTTCACTACGCACTGCACGGAATATAAAGACGCCTGTTTTGAATCCTCACAGACTCAGGAAAAAAAAATGGAAAAGGTAGGAAAAATGTGTAATTAGCAGTAAAAGAAAGACTGGGAAGAAGAGATTAACAGGAATAACAGAACTACATTGAATTAAACGGGATAACTAAACAGTAACAGACCCTTAACTCCTTGCATAACTATTCAGAGATGTAACTTTGAAATACATGATAAAGAGATGAGATGATATAATAGAGAGTTTGTAACTGTTTTGTATTGTGAGGAGGAGGAGGAGGAGGAGGAGGAGGAGGAGGTGGTGGTGGTGGTGGAAGAAAAAAAGTAGATGATATCGAAGACAAAGACAAAAAAAAGATGACCAAGATGAACAAGAACCAGAGGAACAAGAACAAGGAAAAAAAAACAAGAAAAAAAAACAAATAGGAGAAAAAGGACAGAGACGCTAACGAAGAGGAAAAACAACGAAAAACAGCAATAGAAAGAGAAGAAGAAAAAGAAGAAGAAGAAGAAGAAGAAGAAGAAGAAGAAGAAGAAGAAGAAGAAGAAGAAGAAGAAGAAGAAGAAGAAGAAGAAGAAGAAGAAGAAGAAGAAGAAGAAGAAAATGACAAAGCTGGTGCGCAGTTTTAGTCACTCCAGCATCCATGTTTTGGCAGCAGGACCCTCGATATTTGAAGCCTCCCGAAGATCACTCGTTATCCTTCATTTGTCTTAGCTGATTGAAGTCCTAATTAATCCCTTGCTGCTTCAGAGACCCTTCATTATTTTTTTCTATTCATCTCCTAAACTTATCTAAACGTCTGTCCGTGTGTGTGTGTGTGTGTGTGTGTGTGTGTGTGTGTGTGTGTGTGTGTGTGTGTGTGTGTGTGTGTGTGTGTGTGTGTGGAGGGGAGGTTGGTCAAATAACACAAAAAAAGATAAACTAGAGATAAAACATCATAATTGTTATTCTTTAATTCAAAAGTTTATAAAAAGTTTCCTATTCTGAAGTGGTTCGTGTTGGGAAAGTGAAAAATATAGGAAGAGGAGGAGGAGGAGGAGGAGGAGGAGGAGGAGAAAATTGGAGAGAAGACAAAAAAAAAAGCAAGAACAAAAGCAACAGCGAAAAGAACAGAAAGGAAAATAAAAATAAAAGACAAAACCGAAAGGAAAAAGGAAGCACAGGGAAAAGAAAAAGTAAAAGGAGGAGGAACGATAAAAGTAGGGAAGGAAGGAAGGATGGAAAAAAATAAAGAAGTAAGAAAATAAAGGAAAACAACGAAAAATAGCAATGAAAAGTAACCATAACAAACACCCAACAAACACACACACACACACACACACACACACATACAAAGTACCTTCCCGTTCCCCAAACTCCACAAAGCACCAACTCCCAGTAACGTTTATTCCTGTGTTCCGAGGCTAAATACACACTAGGAGCTAATACGAGTCTGGTTCCCTCCACTCCCTCTCTCCTCACCCCGACGTCCCCCTAAGTACCCACCCATTCCCTTGCCTTCCACGCCTCAGCGACAAAGGAGGTGCCGAAAGCAATTGGATCACGTAATAAGCCTAAAGGAAATCCAGTTCATCCCACAAAACACACGATGGCAGAGAATCAAGGCAGGGTTTAGGAGCCGAGAGAGAGAGAGAGAGAGAGAGAGAGAGAGAGAGAGAGAGAGAGTGTGTGTGTGTGTGTGTGTGTGTGTGTGTGTGTGTGTGTGTGTGTGTGTGTGTGTGTGTGTGTGTGTGTGTGTTTTGAGTGCGTTGCGTGCTCATTTACAAAGCTGTAGTGATAAATATTCAAACCCAACACAGTATGGTCATTTTTTTTCCTCTTTCTCATTTGAAAATTCCAGGAAAAAACATGTGCAGACTCTCTCTCTCTCTCTCTCTCTCTCTCTCTCTCTCTCTCTCTCTCTCTCTCTCTCTCTCTCTCTCTCTCTCTCTCTCTCTCTCTCTCTCTCTCTCTCTCTCTCTATTCTTTTCCCTCACCTAATTAATGATAATCAAAGTAACAGCAACGAGTCAAAAGGGAAAAGAAAAACACTCGTCACACTTCCCTCACTCTCCACGCAAGGCGGTGGTGAAGGGAAGGAAACCGAGTGACCTTCCTTCTCTCTCTCTCTCTCTCTCTCTCTCTCTCTCTCTCTCTCTCTCTCTCTCTCTCTCTCTCTCTCTCTCTCTCTTTCTTGCACCTCTGGGAAAGACGCCTCTGTTTTAGCAGGAAAGGGTAACTGCGAGGAGGTGTCCGGATTACTTCTGGAAGACTCAGTAATTGCCCTCCTTTGCTCGGCACTCACAACTCCTCATCCTCCTCCTGTTCCCGCTTCTCCCCTCCATCCTTTTCCTCCTCTTCCTCTCCCTCCTCGTCAGACTAGGTTAGTGGGGCTCTTAAGTTGGTTATTTTCCTCATGTCATAAGACATGGTATAATTGAAACATGGAAAACAAGGTTGTGCTCACCAGGATGCTACGTGAGTGTGTGTGTGTGTGTGTGTGTGTGTGTGTGTGTGTGTGTGTGTGTGTGTGTGTGTGTTTGTAATTCACCACGGTCGTCTTCTGGTCACCCAGCCAGTCTTCCCCAGCTCAGACCTCATAAGCCGATCTTCGGGTAGGACTGAGACCACAACACACTCCACACACCAGGAAAGCGAGGCCACAACCCCTCGAGTTACAACCCGTACCTATTTACTGCTAGGACCTAGGTGAACAGGGGTTACACATTAAGAGCCTTGCCCATTTGCCTCGCCGCTTCCTGGGACTCGAACCCGGGGCCTCTCGATTGTGAGTCGAGCGTGCTAACCACTACACTACGCGGTTTGTGTGTGTGTGTGTGTGTGTGTGTGTGTGTGTGTGTGTGTGTGTGTGTGTGTGTGTGTGTTTATCGCCATGAAATTAACAATGACATAGCCCAAGGAGATAAGCGTATATTTAACTCTCCCTCTCTCTCTCTCTCTCTCTCTCTCTCTCTCTCTCTCTCTCTCTCAACACCACCTGCTGCCCACAGTTTATGGTTCACAATACATAAATCAGCCCGCATCTCTCTCTCTCTCTCTCTCTCTCTCTCTCTCTCTCTCTCTCTCTCTCTCTCTCTCTCTCTCTCCCCCCAGCTTTTGCCCCAAACCCCATGCCTAGTTACACCCCTCTCTTACTTCTCTCCCTTCCCACCCCCCATAGCACCTCCTCGCCTGCGCTCTTCGACAAAACATGGCCGCAAGGAAAGGAGGTACAGGATTTTACCTTCGATATTAACCAACTTTAAGTCTGCTTGAGCGAGTTACCCCCCCCCTTTGCTCTTCCTCCTCTTCCCCTTCCTCCTTCTCCTCCTCCTTCTCCTCCTCGTAGCTAAAGGTCAGACCAAGTTATAAGGTCGAAATTGAGTTGTCTTTCTGGAATTTCTCTCTCTCTCTCTCTCTCTCTCTCTCTCTCTCTCTCTCTCTCTCTCTCTCTCTCTCTCTCTCTCTCTCTCTCTCTCTCTCTCTCTCTCTCAAGGTTACACGTTTCTCCTCCACCTACTCCTCTTCCTCCTCCTCCTCCTCCTCCTCCTCCTCTTCCTCCTCCTCCTCCTCCTCCTCCTCCTCCTCCTCCTCCTGTGCACTCTCTGTGATGACTGACTGACTTACTTGGAAGGCCACAGAAAAGAAGTGGTGATGTTAATGTTGGCTTTTACGTACGTACTCGAAATGTGCAGGAAATCAAGCGAAATAAGAAAGAAAAAGGAAGAAAAAGATGCCTGAGTAACAAAAATAGAGAAGCGGAACATTCAAAAAAGGTATACACAAAAAAAACATGAAATAAAATGTAATAAAGACGAAGGAAATGAACTTACAACGAAATAAATGGAAATGCACACAAGAACGAAAGGAAAGAGAAAGAATATGCTGATTAACTCACTAAATTGGTGACGGACAGGCAGACAGAGCACGAGAGACAGACTCAGACGCTAGGAAAATTACCTAGATTGCTAACACGCTAACAGACAGAGAGAAGCAGAGACAAAGGCACTGCGAAACTCATTAACTCACCGCCAGATAAAATGACAGATAGGCGGACAGACAGAAAGACAGACAGACAGACTAGTAAACAGATAGACAGAGATTCATACAAAGAAGAGACAAATTATGATAAATCTTTAAATTCCTTACAAAAAAAATTCAGATACACAAACAAATAGACAAAAGAACGCACAGAGAATTGAGAAAAAAATGCTTACAAAACTACTAACAAAGAGATAAGACAAAATTGCATTAACTTAGTAACCAAAAAATGCACGAACAAATAAACAAAGACAAGCAAAAAGACAGACAGAACAACGAACTGCCTCAAACATTATGAAAAATAACTCACTTTAATCGTAAGCCAATTAAAAAGAACCACTCATTTGGCAACAGAGAGAGAGAGAGAGAGAGAGAGAGAGAGAGAGAGAGAGAGAGAGAGAGAGAGAGAGAGAGAGAGAGAGATACAGACAGACAAACAGACAGAGCAAAATTAACTTGACTAAATTCCTAACAGACAAGAGATAGACGCGGAGACAAGGGAGGACAAAGGCACCACCGGACACCCCACGAACCCCTCTCTCCTCTCTCTCTCCCTCACTGCCCTGCCATCACCTGCCATCACCTGACTGGCTCAAATATTCTCTGAGTGGCGGCGGCTCACCTGACGCGGCTTCAGGCAGAGTGTCAGCCACTGGTCAAAGCATAATTGGATGATTCACTTTCCTCCAACACCCCTTCTTCCTCCTCTATTTCTCCCTCTTCTTCCTCTTCTTCTTCTTCTTCTTCTTCTTCTTTCCTCCCCCCTTTCTTCTTCTCCTCTTTCCTATCGGTATGTCTCCCGGTAATGAAGTTATAGTTGTGCTTGTTTCTCTCTCTCTCTCTCTCTCTCTCTCTCTCTCTCTCTCTCTCTCTCTCTCTCTCTCTCTCTCTCTCTCTCTCTCTCTCTCTCTCTCTCTCTCTCTCTCTCTCCGTGTCTCCAGGTCTTTAACATGATCCCTCCAACCCTTCATTCCTGTTCCCTCTGTAATTTGTCTTTCTCTCATCCCGCCATCCACACTTACTTTCGCTCTCTCGCTCTCTCTCTCTCTCTCTCTCTCTCTCTCTCTCTCTCTCTATTCTCCCAACCTGTCTCAATTCTTATTCCTCCCAATGTTCCTTTCTCATTTTTTTCCTCCTCCTCCTCTCTCCCTTCCACTTCTCCAATTATCTTTTCACACCCCATCCTTCTTGTCTTCCCTTCTTCCTTTCCACAACTTCATCCGTCTTTTCACTTTCCCTTTCTCCTCCTTTGCATATCTAAGTTTCTCGTTTTCCCTTCCTTGGTCCTTGTCTCTACCCCTGTTTTCCATTCCCTCATTGTCTCTCTCTCTCTCTCTCTCTCTCTCTCGATCTCCTTCTCACACTTCCCTCCATACCATTCTTTTCTTTCACTTTGATCACCAGTACCTCTTTCCTTATTTCGCAACTCTCCCCCTTTCCTTTGTTGTTGTCTCCCTCCCTCTCTCTCCCTCTCTCTCTCTGTCTCTCTTTCCTTCCCTCCCTGGTCAGTTATAGCAGCGCCCCGTCAGGAACCCCCCGCCACTTCCTGGAACAAGACGCCACTGGTGATTAGGAAGCAAATGAACACCAACACCTGCTAGGGTTTGACCTCCTTTGCCAACAAGAACGCCACCTTTATCGCCTTCTCCACCGCCACCACCACCGCCACCACCACCACCACCACTTAGAGCTTTGGTGTTTTTTCGTTGTTCTCTTGTTATTTGCTAGTAGTCGCCACCACCATCATTACCTCTCATTGCTATTCCTCTTCAGTACCGCAGTCATCACTATTGTTACCACCACTGCTCAGATAAGGAAACTTCATCACCATCATCATGAGTTATATATTAGTTATCGTGTTACTATCATTCTGTCATCATTTTAATTGCTTTGAGAAGTGGAAGCCTCCGAGATAGTAGATACCATTACGATCGCCACTAGCGTCACTACCAACACCAGTAACGAAAACAAGAGAAACAGCAACAACAACAACAACAACAACAATAGTAATAATGTTGATTAGAATTTGAATAAAAAATAAACACCCCA
>NC_059304.1:11971392-11981392 GCF_017591435.1 Portunus trituberculatus | reverse complement strand
AATGGTAGGGAAATGATAGGGAAATGGTAGAGAATGGTAGAAAATGGTAGGGAAAGGTAGAAAAATGGTAAGAAAAAAACAAAAATGGTACAGGAAATAAGAAAAAAGCATGGTAGAGAAAATGGTAGAGAAATTGTAAAGATTCATAGAGAAATGCTAGAGAATGGTAGAGAAGTAGTAGAGAATGGTAGAAAATGGTAATAAAGAATAAAAATGGTACAGAAAGTAAGAAAAATGCATGGTAGAGAAATGATGAAGAATGGTAGAAAAATGGCAGGGAAATTGTAGAGAAATAGTATGGAAATGGTAGAGAAGTGATAGAGAATGATATAGAACGGTAGAGAAATGGTGAAAAATGGTCAGAAATAAAGCAAACACGGTAAAGAAGGTAAAATCAAAACAAAAACATGATAAAGAAGGTTAGAAAAAAAAAAAAAGGGGAAAGATGCATCGTGAGTTAAAACGTGAAACTGAAACTGACAAGCAGGAAGAAAGACGTGATTCGCATGTTGTTTGTAAGTTTGAGAAGGAAAAAATAAGGAAGCGAGGATAAGGTAAGAAAATAAATAAATAAAAAGCAAACAAACTATTGATCCAACCTTCGAGTCTCTGCTTCCGGTTCACGCATGAGACTTTTCTTTTCTTTTCTTATTCCTTTTCTTTCTTATTTTCTTTTTTTTTTCTCCTTTACTTATTCATTTCTCTACATTTTTTTTTACTACAAATTATTTTCTTCTTTTCTTCTCGTTCTAGTTTTTTCCGTTTTTTTTTCCTTTCTAAATGTTCGTTTCTTCACATCTTCCCTTCTGTTTTCTTCACTTCCTTTTTTCTAACTTATTTTTTAACTCTCGTTTCATTTTTCTTGCTCAAATATTTCCTTTCTTAGTAATTTCTCCCTTTCCTCTCTTCATCTATCCTTTACAGTTAATATCTTTGCTTATCGCTCCTCCTTTCTATCGCTCTTTCCTTCACTCTTCCCTTCCATCCTTCTTCTTCTCATCCTAGTTTTTTTATGCTCCCTTCCTCTTCCTTACACTCAAGATGGCATCAGGTAACCGCGGTTTCATCATTTCCTTTGTTATTATTTTCTCCTGTCTTCGTATTTATTGCGTAATAGCTTTTAGTCCACTTCCGGGAATTGTGTTCGGTTGTATGTGGCCTTGGCTTTGGCGTGTGTGACCAGGATTCTCTCTCTCTCTCTCTCTCTCTCTCTCTCTCTCTCTCTTTCTCTCTCTCTCAAAACAAAACCCTGAATGGGAGACAACAGTATTTTTTTGTTCCACCTGCAGATTCTGCTCTTTAATCTTCCCTTTGGGGGTGGGACGGAGGTGCGGGGAGAGGTGTGGGTGAAGGTCCATGTTTGTCTTTCTTTTCTTTGTTTTATTATTTCTGTGTAGGATGGGGATGTCTGTGTGTGTGTGTGTGTGTGTGTGTGTGTGTGTGTGTGTGTGTGTGTGTGTGTGTGTGTGTGTGTGTGTGTGTGTGTGGTGGTGGGTTTGGTGACGGGGTGAGTGAGGACGTGACTAAATTGAATAGTTGAATCAGGTAGAGAGTGAATGCCTGGCTAATTGTATCACTGAAGAATAAAGAGTTGTGAGTGAATGGATGAGGCTTTTTCTAAGTGTAGGAGTGTCTCATTGACAACCTGAATGAGTGAGTAAATGAATGAACAGTTGAGGGAGAGAGTTGGAAAAAGATTAGACGAGTGAAATCAATAAATAAACGGAGAAGTGAGTCGGGAAATGAGAACGAGTAGGTGAAAGAAAGAATGTATACATGAGTAAGTGAGAATGAGATGAGTCGGATAGCAAATGAGAATACAAATAAATGAATTAGTGAGTAAAAAGAGAATTAGACTAACAAACTAATCAAAGAGATGAGTGAATGACTAAATAACTATTCGACTGACTAACTAGGAGCAAGAAATACTGACGTGAGTGAGTGAGTGAGTGAGTGGAAAGCGACATAATTGCATATCCGTCATTGATGAGTAACATACCGTAACACAGGTGGTGAGGACATAAACTTTCAGTACTTCTATAGGAGGCGACCCTGGTACTAATAAGCCATGTTGGGCAGTGTACAAACAGGGAGAGAGTGACAATAGCAGGAGTTTACGGCAGGGTGGAGCAGGGGTGGATTGGCAGCGGGGTGTGAAAAGACAAAAAAAAAGGGGAGGATCCAATTTTAGCACGAGGGGGAGAGGGAGAAAGAGGCATAAAAGAAGGAGAAGGAGGAACACAACAGGACCCATAGGAAGAACAAAAAAACAGCACATGTATTGTCACAATGAGGTTATTTATAAAGATTCAAAATGTAACACGTAATATAGAGAAAACTAAAGAATATAAGAAAATATGAAGGAAAAATACATGAGGAGGAAGTAGAGGAAGAGGAGATGAGAGAGAGAGAGAGAGAGAGAGAGAGAGAGAGAGAGAGAGAGAGAGAGAGAGAGAGAGAGAGAGAGAGATGGTGAGGAAGAAGAAAGTTAATTAAGATGGAAAATTAAACATAAAAAGAAATTTGTAAACAAGTCATGATGAAAAATAGTTTAAAGAAAAAATTAGTAAAAAAAAAGATGAAAGGAAAATTAGACTAGCTAACTAATAAGTCTTCAAAAACGCAAAAACAAAAACAACCAACATATAAAACTTATAAATTAAGGGAAGGATCAGACAAGTGTAGCGACTCAAAAGAAAACACACGAACCACAAAATGTAACAAAATCAACAGCGAAAACACCTTTTGGGAAACATAAATATAAAAATGAATAGATGAGACGCAAATATATGAGTATGTAGTGAATAAATAAATAAATGAATAAACAGAAATCAAATACATTTCATAAAACAAACATCATGGAATAATTCTCTCTCTCTCTCTCTCTCTCTCTCTCTCTCTCTCTCTCTCTCTCTCTCTCTCTCTCTCTCTCTCTCTCTATCTATCTATCTATCTATCTATCTATCTATCTATCTATCTATCTATCTATCTATCTATCTATCTCTTAATATTTTGCAATCGTCTACCATTCACGTTTCTGGTTGAGGCGTAACATGTCACATTATTAACGCCACATGAACCTTTGCTCAATGAGAATTTTTGCAGCATTGGTGGACAGAAACTTTATTTTTTAATCAATGAGACTCCAATATGCGCGACTATTTGCACCATTCAATAATGTGAAAAAAAAATAAATAAAATTAGTCCCCCAGCGATGCATCCAATATAAATAATCTCTTCCCATGACTCATTTTTTTTTCTTTTGTCGAATATATAAATTATTTCCACAAGCCGTATTACTGTAGCTTCAGCAATTTCTTTTCTTTTTTTTTTAAAGCTGAACCCGATATTACTGGTATTTTTTTTATTCCGTATAAATTAGCTTTTTTTTCTCTCTCTTACTATTTGGGCTAATATTAAGATTATGTATTTGAATATTGTTTGACTCTGTTTCGGTGACAGTTTGTTTATATACACGCTTATTATCAAAAGAGTTAATAGAAATTTTCAGGATCCATTATTTTTTATTAAATCTACGGTGTTATTTTGCCACATTTCAATTACCTCATGCTTGTCATTTTCTTATTACTGGATGGTGAAACTTAGAATAACACAATATTTCACATTTTTCAGCATTTCCCATATCTTGCACAAGTCTACGGAATCGGCTTTCCAGAGTTCATTTACATTTAAGTATTGTGTAGGCCGTTTTAATCTACTGCGTCTTTCATCGAGGTATGCGCCCTCTAAATTCCTTCCTTTTGTCATGCTTTATGAGGTAGTGATGAGAATATGATTGTTGCTTAGGGCTATGATAAAACAAGCCGACATAAAGACACCGTCCTTAGAACTTAATGAAAACTACGCTGAACATAACAGAAACATTAACAACAACAATAATAATGACAACAATACATCAGCAACAACTAATAATGGTGATGATAATAATGATAATAATAATAACAATAATAATAATAATAATGATAATAATAATAATAATAATAATAATAATAATAATAATAATAATAGTAATAATAATAATAATAATAATAATAATAATAATAATAATAATAATAATAATAATAATAATAATAATAATAATAATAATAATAATAATAATAATAATAATAATAATAATAATAATAATAATAATAATAATAATAATAATAATAATAATAATAATAATAATAATAATAATAATAATAATAATAATAATAATAATAATAATAATAACAATAATAACAATAATAATAAAATAATAATAATAATAATAATAATAATAATAATAATAATAATAATAATAATAATAATAATAATAATAATAATAATAATAATAATAATAATAATAATAATAATAATAATAATAATAATAATAATAATAATAATAATAATAATAATAATAATAATAATAATAATAATAATAATAATAATAATAATAATAATAATAATAATAATAATAATAATAATAATAATATAATAATAATAATAATAATAATAATAATAATAATAATAATAATAATAATAATAATAATAATAATAATAATAATAATAATAATAATAATAATAATAATAATAATAATAATAATAATAATAATAATAATAATAATAATAATATAGCAATAATAATGAATAATAATAATAATAATGAAAATTATAATAATAATGAGAATAATAATAATAATAATAATAATAATAATAATAATAATAATAATAATAATAATAATAATAATAATAATAACCGCATGAAAAATAACAAAAAACGAAATCAGAAAAAAAAAATTGAAATTAGAAAAAGAAACAAAACATCACACCCACACCCAGAACCCTCCCATAAGATTAAAACAAACAAATAAATAGATACGGTAAACAAAGCCACGAAAATACCACACAAACACACGCATCAACCCTCCACCCAACACACAACACTAAACCAACAACAAACACATGAATAACCATAAAAATTACGTATAACTATCTACCTTGAGCTAATCTGACCCCGCTTCATCTTCTTGTCTGCGTTCGTCTTCCTCCTCCGCCTCGCCAAGCATCTCAGAGCGCCTCGAAGTGCTAAGCGGCGGACAGACAAAAGCACGGTCCCAGGATCTGCAAGGAAAGTTAGATCAAGACCATTAATTTAAGTTACGACGGTCTGTCTTCGTGAGCTGGAGGGGAGGAGGAGAAGGAGAAGGTGAGTCAGGAAGTTTACGATGTCTGGTAAAAGAGGAAATGAAGAGGAAGGAAGAGAAAACAAGCAAGACGTAAAAGAAAATGTAATGAAAGAGAACGCAGGAGGTTGGGTGGGGGGAGCTGAAATATAAGAGGAAAGTTGGGAAGTTTATGGGATCTTGCAAAAGTGAAAATGAAAAGAAGGGAAGGAGAAACAAGATGCAGAAGAAAATTTTGAGAGTGTAAGATTAAGGAAGACGAGTATAATTTCCAAAATAAAGATGAAAAAGGAAAAAGAAAAGAGATGGAGATAAATAAGTTAAAGAAGACATAAATACAGGAAAAATAGCGATGAAAATAATAAAAAGTTAAGAAAAAGAGAGAAAAAGGAAAAAGAAGAGAAAAAGAAGAAATGGAGAGAAACGAAAAAAAAGGGGAATAAAAACAGAAGAAATTAGAAAATAAGAAAAAAGTAAACACTGCATGTGGTGGAAGTGAAGAAATATGAAAACTGCGACAGTCAAGAAAAAAAAATGTGTATATCAAAATGCAAACCGAAAAAGCATACATGGCAACTGTGACTGACGTGACGGAAAAATAAAAGAAATAAAGAAAGAAAACTGTGTCGATTTGATATGAGGCAGGAAAAGAATAAAAGGGGAGAGGATTCGTTGTATTTTCACGTAAAACAAATGAGTAAAGGTTTTCAAAGCAGGAAAAATGTAAAGGTGACACTTCTTGACAAAGGAATTCAAAACAAAAACAAAATGTGTGTGGGTGTGTGTGTCTGTGTGTGTGTGTGTGTGTGTGTGTGTGTGTGTGTGTGTGTGTGTGTGTGTGTGTGTGTGTGTGGCTGTGTCTGTATATGGGTGAAATATAAGGAAAAACTTTTATTCCTACAAGCCTTACGAAACAAAAGACAGTGCACGCAAGGGGTAAAATAAAAAAATGTATGTACAGAGAGAGAAAGAGACAGATATGATAAAGAAAATTAGAAATCAAACGAATAGTAAGGACAGAAGATAAACAAAAATCTCGCCTCGATTATTTCTAGTATTTTCGAATTAATCTGACTGTGATCTGGTTTATTTTCAGAATGAGCGGAACAAAAAAAATGTATTTGAGAAGGGAAATAATAAAAACTTTAGAGTATGTTTATGGTTATCTCTGAATTTTAATGATAATAATAATGATAACAAAAATGATAATGAAAATAATAACAATAATAATAATAATAATAATAATAATAATAATAATAATAATAATAATAATATATAACAAACTCTGAATTGTTACTTTAAATATCGTGTAGAAATCCCATGTAGGTATGAAATAGAGCAGAAAATATATATTGTGATGTGCGTGCCAGTGCTGTTATTGTTATTGTAAGTGGTAGTGGTAGTGGTGGTGGTGATGGTGGTAGTGGCGGTGGTGGTGGTAGTTTGATCTTCACACTAACAGCAATGGAGGTAGTCATAGCAGCAGCAGCAGTAGTAGTAGTAGTAGTAGTAGTAGTAGTAGTGGTGATGGTGATGGTAGTAGTAGTAGTAGTAGTAGTAGTAGTAGTAGTAGTAGTAGTAGTAGTAGTAGTAGTAGTAGTAGTAGTAGTGGTATGGTAGAAGATGGAGTCAGCGCCGATGGTGATAAGGGTGATAGTGATGGCAGTGATGATGGTGGAAGGAATTTCTATTTTGTGGATTTAAGTTCAGATTCAAGTGGATATAAATGGGTTTTGGGCGGCGTGGTGGTGGTGGTGGTGGTGGTGGTGGTGGTGGTGGTGGTGGCGGCGACGGCGGCGGGCCACTATTTTTAAAGCTGAAATTTCGTCCACACTAAACTTCTTCCTTCTGACACGCCCTCTTGTCCCTATCCCCCTTCCCTCTCTTCTTTACTCTCTCTTTCTTCCTCCTTCCTCTTCCTTTATTCTCTTCACCTGTCTCTCCAGCCTCAATCCTCCCCCCTCTCTCTTACTCTCTTTCTCCCTCCCTCCCTCACCTTTCTTTTCTCTCCCTTCGTTCATTGGAACCTGCTGTGTTTCTTTTACCTCAACCTCGTTTTCTTCTTTGCCACTCCTATTTTTTATATTTTTTTCTTTTTCTTTTGTTAGTGGTAGTCTCTCTCTCTCTCTCTCTCTCTCTCTCTCTCTCTCTCTCTCTCTCTCTCTCTCATACATCGTTCTTAACATTTTTTTTTCTCTTCTCTCTATTGGTCTCATTGTTTTCTCGTGCACCAGTTTCCTTTATTCCCCTTCCTATTTCTATTTCTCTACCTGTTCCTTCTCCGCCTTTTCTCCCTCATGTTTTTTTTTTTCTTTCCTGCTATGAATCATCTCTCGCCCTCACGATACTCCCTCTTTCTTTCTGGCCTTCTTCCTCTTTCTTATTATTTTAACATGGTTGGTTTGCTGAGAGTTTGTTGTTGTACCAGAATGCGGGTTAACCTTTTTTTTCCCTCCCCAAATTAATTAATGTTATTCAGTTATTCTCACCGCACTGTTTAGTTGAGGCAAAAGTCCTTCCCAGAGCAGCTTCTTGCATTGGATGTCCTTGTGGTTATTTTCAAGGAAGTTGTTGGTTTTTTTCGCTCCTTTTTCCTAAGTTTGTCTTTTTAATGTATACAAATCAGTGGAGGATGGAATTTTCAACCTGCACCTCTGTTCTCTCTCTCTCTCTCTCTCTCTCTCTCTCTCTCTCTCTCTCTCTCTCTCTCTCTCTCTCTCTCTCTCTCTCTCTCTCTCTCTCTCTCTCTCCTTGTTGTTGCTTTCATTTCGTTTTATTATATCTTACTTTTTATTTCAGTTGGTCACTGACGCTTGTTATGACTATGCTGGTTATAATCAAACTTTTGATGCCGCGTGTTTCCTCATACCACTACCAATCCTTTCGTTGCCCTCCTCAATTTTCGAAACACGTGTAGTGAACCTTGCACATTCTTACAGCTATCTTATTCGCCCCTATGCAGATCGAGACAGTCCACAAAATATCATCATGAAGTTCGAGGTTTTTATTGTAAGTGTAAGCTAAAGATGTATGAAATGAAACCTGGCCATAATACAACTCAAATGCTTTCCTTCTTTTTAGTTTATGTACATAGTCAGTAATTGCTGTGATTTCTTTCATATTGCTGCACGGTGAAAATGTAAAAGCAATCATATTTTTCTTTATTACTAACAATTTTGCTCTACTCAATTATCGTTGCTCTTGGAGAGAGTTTAAAGTTCAGCTTCTCCCTTGCCATCAACTACAGCCCTGCCTGTGGCTCTTTGCCAAGAAAGACTCGGAGTCTTCAAGCACCTCCTTAAGACTCCCCACACGGTAAACATTTGCCCGCACAATCAGCACAACGCACTAATGGCCACACAATCCATCCTGCAAGAACACGAGCTACGTTACCTCGGTGAAGAAGCCTCATGATACTATTACCACCAGGAAGTGTATGAGTTGTATTTAGTGATTATAGAAAAATAAATGTCCAGCAGAGAAGGAATAAAAAACAAAAAATACGTCCTTGTATTCTGAAATGTGAGCGAATTATCACTCTTTTAATTGGAGAAGTATTAGCTACACCAACTAAAAAAAAAACGATACAAACACATTTCTTGAAAAATAAACTCATACATTCCATTTCCCATTACCGTGTGCTTTACCAAAAGAAGAAAAACGAATAAACGAAAAAAACCTATCCGAATCAGACAGGGCTTCCATCACACAACAAAACGACAACTAACCTCCATTTTTTCCATTCTCCTCCCTTTTCCATTAGAGAGGTTTAAAAGGAGTGGAAATATACAAAAGCATACCAGGAAAAAAAAAATTGAAACGTACGGGCAGAAAGACTGACGCAGCTTAACAGATGGATAACGGTAAATTCACAAAGCAACGGAGTAAAAATGAGTGCATGAAAGGAGAACAGAGAGAGAGAGAGAGAGAGAGAGAGAGAGAGAGAGAGAGAGAGAGAGAGAGAGAGAGAGAGAGAGAGAGAGAGAGAGAGAGAGAGAGAGAGAGAGAGAGAGAGAGAGCAAACCCCTCTTTTCCTTTATATAATCAACACATTTTTGCAAGCTTCAGAGTGAATATCAGAAAGGTAGGAATAGAGGGAGGAAGGAAGGTAAAGGGAAAGGAGAGGAGAACACATAGGAAATATATGCTACAAGGAAAGTGCAATATGGAGAAAGGGAAGAGGAGGAGGAGGAGGAGGAGGAGGAGGAGGAGGAGGAGGAGGAGGAGGAAAGGTAAATATTGAACAGAGAAAGGAAAGGATGGCGGCAGACTTGTATCGGTAGCTGAGTGTATCACATGTTATCAATTAGTCAAATGGTACACAGATAGATAAGGAAAAAAATAAAGGGAATAATGATACAGTGGATTCCTTGCTGTGCGGACGAACGGACAGCAAAAGAAACAACGAGGAGGTGGAGATGCACGAAAATTGAATAGGAAGAAATAAAGACCGAGCAGGTGTGAGTAATAAAGAGGTAAATCGCATGGAAGTCTTAAAGAGATCAGGTGATTGAAGTGGATGATAATAATAATGATAGTAATGATAATAATGATAATAATAATAATAATAATAATAATAATAATAATAATAATAATAATAATAATAATAATAATAATAATAATAATAATAATAATAATAATAATAAAACAGCAATTATTGTTTCTGGACTTATCTTTAGAACCCAACACACACACACACACACACACACACACACACACACACACACACACACACACACACACACACACACACACACACAAACACACACATTTTCTTCTCATAGTCACATAAATTACCGGAAAACAAAGGTAAACACTTCCTCCTTCTTTCCTTT
>NC_059304.1:11916392-11966392 GCF_017591435.1 Portunus trituberculatus | reverse complement strand
CAGCTCCTGCTAACCCAGCCTTGTCTCCGCGGCCAAGACCTTGAATCGCAATTAATCACGAGCACCGCGTCACTTTCCCTCCCAGCACCATCTAAAAATATACCCAATACCTCACCACCATTCTATATTTCCTATCTCTCTCTACTTCCCAGCGCCATACACTCACACCTAACCTAAGTCAATATTAGTGTATAGCCACGCATCCAATACCTTATCGTTGCCCTACACGTATCTTCTACCAATACCCGATACTTTAAGGGACTATCTCCACTGCCACCACGCTGCCTCCGCTGATATTCTTTACCCTGCCACCGCCCTGCTCCTTCCTCACCGATGCCACCGCCTTGTCTCTTCCCTCCTTGCCACCACTCCCCTGCCAATACACGATCCCTTGCCAGGTAACCAATCGTCCTGTTTGCTGCTTCGATCATCATATTATCCCTCGCGACTTCCAATACCTATGTCTCCTGCTCCATTTCCCTTACCCCGTTCCTCTCAAGTTCTAAGGAGCCCTGCCTCGCCTTCCCTTCCCTCTGCTAGTGACATAATGTTCAGATTTTGGGGTTGAGGCTGAACAGGCGAGTCAAGGGTTCACTCCATAAGATCTTGATGCTGCCCACGTAAGAGGAAAAAGATAGTATGGTGTATGTCCTCTAAGTGGAGAAATAACAAGAGTGATATCAATAAAGAAGAAGAAAAGAAGAAGAAGAAGAAAAGAAGAAAAGAAGAAGAAGAAGAAGAAGAAGAAGAAGAAGAAGAAGAAGAAGAAGAAGAAGAAGAAGAAGAAGAAGAAGAGAATGATAATTTGGAACACATTTATCGCGATCACTCAAAAGAAAAAGAAGAGAAAGAATGAGGAGGTAGTGACGAAGAAGGAAGAAAAGGAGGAAGAGAAACAGGAGGAGGAAAGAGAAACACGGCGAGGGAAAGTGGCACGCGCTTCCGAACACGTACCCTACAATTAGTGTGCCAGTCAGTGTTAGAGCGAGAGCCGCGTCGAGGCGTGACCACCGGCGTACAATTAAGCAGTTTGGGTCGTGTAGGACATCACTGACAAAGGTGCAGAGGTTCAAGGGCGCCTCTCTCGACTCCCCCTTAATATCCTGCTCTCTTTCTTTTTTTATTATTATTCTTTTTATCTCAATGTTCGTCGTGTGTGTTTTCATATTCTGTTGTTTATTATTATTTTTTCTCTTACTGACAGACTTACTTTATCGTATTCGTGTATCTTATTTCTACGTTAATTTGCAGCAGGGATTGTTATAAAGACCGTTACATTTGATTGGCTGTTATCGTCATCGTTATAACAATCAGCAGCATCGTCATTATCATTACCGTGGTTTTTTTTTTTAATCATTGTTTCATAATATCCTTTGTCTTTTTTCCTTTCTTGCCAGATCTTTGTCGTTTCCTCACATTGATTAATCGTAACTCTCCTATGATTTGCGGCGATAATTAGACTAGTTAAGACAATTAGCCTGATATTGATATGATCGTTTGTCTATTATTTTGTATATTTGTTTTATCTCACCAAAATATATATAAAAGAATGACTCACTGAAGATCCCTACTCCAATACAGCTCAGAAAGAATTAACCAAGATTTGAGAAGTGTCTTGTTAGATCATTACCATTACCACAGTCAAGATTTATATCATCGTCATTATCATCAGCATCGTCGTCGTCATTATCTTCACCATCATCGTCATCACCACCACCAGCCTCCATGATTCCCCGCAGGACAAAGGCTTCCCAGTAGTCAGGGTCGCATCTATCAAATGCTAATTAGAGAGTAAACAGTAAGTGCTTGCAATTGTCAATTCTTTCCAAGCTGCATTTATAATCAGCATAATTATCATGAAAAATTAAAAAGTTACGTGTTTTTATCGTGGGAGTTAATTGGAGCATAATAGTTGCGATGATTTCATTTGTTATACTTTACACTCATTCTTATCCAAATGACAATTATGGTGTTCATTTATTCAGTATTCTCAGTAATATCATTTGTGAGGGAAAAGCTAATGGACTCCGTATCCAAGGTCAAACTAAACGCCATGTTTCTCTGTTTATTTATGTAGGAGCGCGTTCTACTTATGTTAGAATCATTTATTATCAATTTTCTATAAGTGACAAATAAGTAACTGAAATTTTAGAAGCACTATAGTTTTGTCTATTGCCATGCCATGTTCTATTTTTTAGCCATTTACTTACTTATCTGTTTGTTTTTTACACCAGTACGCTACTTTGTTCTTCATTATTTTCATTACTCTTACATGAAATAAAAGAATTATCAGTCACTACATTTTCATTTCTCTTCACTTCCATTTCAAGTGAAACTATGGTTTCGTTCCAGTGTTTTTCACTCATTTTTACATTTTCAATAGCATGACTGCCTATTTATTCTAGATGTTCTTTCTTTTTCTTTACGTTTTCCAATATACCTGAACTGCGAGTTTTTTATTGTTTTCAAATATTATGACTTTTTTATTCATTTCACCATCTGTTTTCAATACAATAATGCTAAACTTTCTCGGCAGTGTTGCTTCTTTTTTTTTTTTTGTGATAACATTTATTTTGCAATCCTTGTTAATCCTGGAATACTGTGATATGCTAAAAATCGTAAGTGATTGAGCAATATATATGTATTATATAAAGAAATGAAAAAACGAAACTCATACATCATGATATCAACGCAAAGATTGTTTCAATTGTAATATTAGATTAGGATTACACTTCTAATATAGATCATGACAAGTAAACTAAGAATATACATTATTTCAATACTCACTATTAATATATCCAGGCGTTGTAAGGCTGGCCTCTGGATGGAATCCCATTGTATTCCTCTAACAAGTGAACATTTCTTGTAAAATAAGAGAAAAAAAATCTCTAAATTTCTTCCCTCGTCGGTCTGCCTTAGAGCAGCACATTCGAGTGTTATTTCAACACAGTCAGCTCTATCGTCACCTTGAGGGAATACTTCAGTTTATTTTATCAGAGTTGGATATTATTTCCAAGTAAAAAAAATATATTCCTTCGAATTCAAGTTACCTCACGCACACAGTCGGCATGTAGCCAGCGACTCGGGCTGGTGGCGGCGGGCACTCAGCGCTGCGCGAGATAGTGGCGCGAAGCAGAACGAGCTCGGTTTGTTTATTTTTTCGTTTTTTCGCGTGTCGCTCTGTGGTTCGAAGCACCTAAACCATTATCCCTAACTTTGCAATATTGGTAAATTAGAGCAGGATGGAGGCGTGTATCGTGGCCCTGACGTATAAAGGTGTTGTGCCATCACCCCTGCCAGCACAGCCCTGCCATCAGCGCAAAATGCAGCGTAATAGCAGGCCTGGATTAAGACTAATTACTCAATTAATTAATCACACACACACACACACACACACACACACACACACACACACTATCCAGCTTCGTAATGTTAATATTTGAACAAAACCTGAAGTGAGGCTGAAGTGACGTTGGCAGATCATTAACTTGCCAACACACACCTGCCCTCCGCTGCCAAATGTGAGCCAGTCCAGTGTTTGGGAGTGACACAATTTCAGCGATGATACGTGCAAACTGTTATGTAGCAGTGTTTCAGTGGCAGTAAAGATTAAAAAAAAATATGCAGTCTTATGCCCTGCCGTGAACATTAAAACAATCACCGCTTGGGCTGATGATGCAACTAATGAACAACATAATCCTTAGAATTTCTGAGGAATGAGTGTTACTTGAAAACTGACGTTGGAGAGGAAACATAAACTTAATACTTTGACCTTTCATCCTCCACCCCCATTCATTCTCATACTCTCTCTCTCTCTCCCACTCCCATTCTCACTCTCACTCGTTACTGCCGGGCAACGACACGGACTCGCTGTCTCACTTTGTAGAAACGAAAGTCCTTTCTAACACTTTCCACTTCTCGACTCTCTATTTTTCCCCCAAGAGTTTAACTGTCGTCGGGAAACATTACTAATCTCCTTCAGCAAACTTTTGTGCATTTTTGACCTGAAACTCGAGGCTCGACGAGGACTTTTCTTTTTAAAGGTCAAGAAGGGAACGGTTTAGAAGCTGTGAAGGAACGGTAAAGGTGTGTAGGAGAGGACAAGGGCAGCAGGACACAGAGGACTTTGGAACAGGTGATGTTTGCCGGGTGACGAGAAGAGAATAGAGAAGAGAAGATAGGGGGATGGTGGTGAGTAGTAGTAGTAGTAGTAGTAGTAGTAGTAGTAGTAGTAGTAGAAACCAGACACTAAACATCTAAAACACCACAAGAACTCCTGTTAAACAAACACCAAGAGCACTCAACCCTTTCCATCCTTTCTGCCAAAACAAATAGTCCCCCTTCCCGTTCTTCCTTTCCTCCCTTTTCTCTGTTCTCTCCCTGATCCCAATACTGCCTATTCTTCTCCCCTCACTCCCCATTTTCCTTTGCCTTTCTCTGTCTTCCCTCGCCCTCGCCCTCCAGCCCTGCCTTCCTCATTGAGCAGCAAAATAACGTCCTTGGAAGAGGTAGATTTATGAGGTGTCAGGAGAAGCCACAGAGAGTAATGAAGTGTCATACCTGGCTAGAATTTTTGTTAATGAGAGCACAAGTATTCATTAGTTCTGAGGCAGGTATGTGGTTCATCTCTCTCTCTCTCTCTCTCTCTCTCTCTCTCTCTCTCTCTCTCTCTCTCTCTCTCTCTCTCTCTCTCTCTCTCTCTCTCTCTCTCTCTATCTATCTCTCTCTATCTATCTCTCTCTCTCTCTCTCTCTCTCTCTCTCTCTCTCTCTCTCTCTCTCTCTCTCTCTCTCTCTCTCTCTCTCTCTCTCTCTCTCTCTCTCTCTCTCTCTCTCTCTCTCTCTCTCTCTTACATACACAAACAGAAACATAGACAGACAGACAAACAGAAACACAGACAGAGACACTCAAACAACCAAACACTCAAACAGATAATGAAAGGAGACACAATTACCTCAACAAATATAAACCTACAGCATACAAACATACACAGACATACATGCACACTAGACAGCAAACAGACACATGGGTACACGGGGCAACAAACAGGCAGGCAGGCGGGCGGGGAGGCAGTAAGGGTCCAGCGTAATCACTTGAAAGGGAAGGTGGAATGGGTGACGTGAGTGAGATGGAACCAATAGACCACCAGGTTTGTCCCACCGATATTAAAATAGTTCGCGGAAGTTTAGCACTGTGAGGATGTAAGAGTCTTTTCATAGAGATGGAGAAAAGAGAGGAAGAGGAAGAAAAGAAACAGGAACAAGAGCAATAGCAAGAGCAAAAGACTTAGTGCAAAGATAATGAGGAGAATGCAGGACAATAAAAAAAAAGCAATAAACAACGAGGAGAAAGACAAGAAAGAGGAAGCAAAAGCAGGAGAAACAAAAGAAGCATACAAAGGCGCCATTGCCGAATAATGTAACGTAATGGAGAAATGAAAGAAAACAAAAGAATTAAGCAAACTGAGGAAGAAGAATCGTAGGAGTGAGGAGAAGAAAGAATTAAAAGAGGGAATTAAGTACCGACGCGTATAATGAATCTGTTTGCCCTCCATGTGAATTCTTTCCAAATGATTCTTTTCCCTTATCTCTTTATTATCTATCATTCAATTACTTTTTTTTTTTCTGAAACGATACTGCGTCAAAATTATCTTCGGAAACCTTCAGCGGATATCATGAGACTTTCTTATTTTCTTGCTTTAGCCCTTTCACGGCGACACGAAGCATTGAGCATCACCAAAAGCAATAAGTGAAATCTTTATAAGCATCAACAAGAAAGGAAGCGATGAAGAAGAATACGTTTTACAATTTTCTTTTCTAGTCTAAAGGTTGTATATGGTTGTAGAATATGTAAAGATGGATCTGAGTCTTTCAAATTATAAGGAAAGGTGAACCAAGTGGAAATGAAAGAGTTATAAGTTGTTTTTGTTGTTGTTTTTTTTCGTTATTTATCATAACTCTTTTTTTTCTTATTATTCTTTTGTTTTTCATCTCATAATAGTTCTGTTGATGTTGTTGTTGTTGTTGTTACTGTTGTTGATGATGCTGATGTGCTTCTTTGCGAGTCTCTTGTTGAAGTTATCTTATCATGCAGTCACTTATCTACTGCTTTGTCTCTCTCTCTCTCTCTCTCTCTCTCTCTCTCTCTCTCTCTCTCTCTCTCTCTCTCTCCTTTCCTTATCAGATGCCTTACTTTTCCACTAAACTTTTCAACATTCCACGTCTCTCTCTCTCTCTCTCTCTCTCTCTCTCTCTCTCTCTCTCTCTCTCTCTCTCTCTCTCTCTCTCTCTCTCTCTCTCCTTTCCTTATCAGATGCCTTACTTTTTCCACTAAACTTTTCAACATTCCACGTCTTTCTCTCTCTCTCTCTCTCTCTCTCTCTCTCTCTCTCTCTCTCTCTCTCTCTCTCTCTCTCTCTCTCTTGTTCTATCTACTTTTCTTGTTCTTCCATCTGCCTTGTTTTCCCGTCCCTACCTCCAGTTTTGTCCCTTTCCTCCCTCGGGCTTTCCTGCTCATAATCAGTGTTGCCGAGGGGGCCAACCATCATCCAGGGACTTAAGAGATCCGCTCGCCAGATGACTGAGGCTGAGCCATCTCCTTCCCGGGGGACTATGAACAAAAAGTATTTATGTCGAGATAAGTTTGGCCGGGCGAGGCGAGAAAGGGTCGAGCGAAGAAGAGATTTAGGGAAAGAGGTGTCAGTGATGAGAGTGAAATGTGTACCGGAGGATAACAAGGAGGAACCGGAATTAGCACTTTAATCTTAGCTCGTAGTATCTTGAAAGAAAAGGAGTGACAGAAAACGTAAAAAGAAATAAGGAAAGATTAGAGTTTTCTTTTTCTTGGTGCGTGTTTATATAGTTTCAATTAGGTCGCTTTGAAACATCGTCACATAAGTTAAAGTAACATATCGTGCTTGTTTAACCTGGTGACTAGGTTGAGAGGGTTAGTGCGAAGCGAAAGAGAAAAGAAGAGTTTAAGAAAAAGGAGGAATCATTGGCAATCTCTATGAATCAGAAAGCCTATCAGAAAGCCACACATCTTTGCCACTGCCCATGACCTATCTAGTCCACACCCCCACAAGGCAAACTAATAGCACTTATCTAGTCTTCACCATCTAGTTCCTGTCTCGCTTCCCCCTCTCATTTCATTCCCAAGTTTCCCTCAGTACTACGTAAACGCGCACACGTGGGGACTTTTATAGGTGGCAATAGAAGATGAAACTCGCGCTGTGTGTGTGTGTGTGTGTGTGTGTGTGTGTGGGCAGAGTCGAGGCGGCATGGCAGAAAGCTAATAGTTGCGACGTCGTATTGTAAGGACGAGAAAGAGCGTATGCATTGATAGAGAAGTAATACACATGTAGCCAGGCACAGATGGTGTCGAAACTCTCTCTCTCTCTCTCTCTCTCTCTCTCTCTCTCTCTCTCTCTCTCTCTCTCTCTCTCTCTCTCTCTCTCTCTCTGGTCGGAAGGGCAAAGGGTACGTATCCTATGAACTGGGGAGCGCTGCAGTCTTGTTAGTGTCACTGGGTGTTGTTTATAAGCAGGAAGAAGGACGTACTCTTCAGGTCAAGGGAGGGCGTGGACTGTCTTGTGACAGCGAGGAAACAAGCATTGAATGAACCTCAAATACCTTACAAATTTTTCTTGCATTAACGACAGCAAAAGAAGTAATAAAGATAAACCACTGTCATTCAACTTGGAATGGTTCATAAGCCAACAGCGAGATGAACTCACTAACAAAAAATTATATTTCGAGAGACTGGACGAGGCCATTACGAAACGGACGAGAGGGCAACAGTAGAGGACCAGGGGAGGGGGTTAGGAATGAGAGGAACGACGCCAGGTAACTTAGCAACAATTTGCACACAGATATTCTGAAGCAGAAACACGGTAAAGAAATTGCAAAAGACCTTGTAGAAATAGCATGAGAAAGGGTCACCGCCAACCTAACTCTGCTCCGTCCTATCCTTCACAAGTTCGCTGGATACGTCACTCATTATATTGCTTAAAGATTCCCTTCCTCCATTTACATCATCACTGCCAAGATTACCCAACATCCAGGAAACACTTACCTCGTTCCTGAATCGCTATGTACCCCAAAAACGTCTAGAAAATAAAGTAAATCGATAAATATTACATTGGACGTAACACAGCACAACACAGCCCGCAACCAGCCGAACACGGACTGACTGACTGCCCCGTAAAAGAAAAGGATGTGCGGGGAGGTTCCTAGTTAGGGAGAACCTGCACTTCTAGATGGCGCTGTTTTTGAGATTTTGATGAAAATAATTCCTTTCCCACCTCGAGCAGTTATATATGTATAGAAATTTCTAGATAAATGGTAAGAGAGAGAGAGAGAGAGAGAGAGAGAGAGTGCGTGTGTGTGTGTGTGTGTGTGTGTGTGTGTGTGTGTGTGTGTGTAGAGAGAGAGAGAGAGAGAGAGTGTGTGTGTGTGTGTGTGTGTATGAGCGTGGGACGATCTATAAACATATATTAAATGTAAACACACCATAATCACAGGTATTTCATAAACTTCCTCTTAGTCATCTATCACACGAATAACCATCTGTGAGCCTTCTTTCCCTTCCTAACACTGCTTTCCCTTCTCCCCCAGGCTAAACAAGAGTCACAGGGCGGCTCAGGACGCGGAATACCCGGCATACGGTGTGACAGGACCTAACAAGGATATGTCGCCCTCCGGAGACCGCAAGCTCGCCCAGTCCGCCCACATGTACCACTATCAGCATCAGAAGCAGCAGATGATCGCTCTCGAAAAGTAAGACTCAGCAGCACTATATAAACATCATGCTTATATGCGATTGTATTTGAAGCCAGCATAGAGGAAGTCATGGTATCATTTTTTAATTGCATCCCATACATATACGAGATGATGTTTTCTTTTTATTCCCAGAAAGGCGTAAATGAAGAATAGATCTGATAGAGTTCTTATAGTGAAATAATAGGATACTACAAGAGTAACAAACAAAATTCTTGAGTTGAGTAATCAGGATTGGAGAAGAAAAGGGACTTCGATATGAAAAAGAATGGAGGAAAAAACATTGATTCTCAAATAAAGCGGTAGTTCAATAGACTCAGTTATCAGATTGTTATTGCTGAGTCATTGGGGGGGACCTTAAAAGAAGACAACTTTATAAGATAGGGAAAACAGGCAAGCATGTTTAACACAGAAAGTGCCACGTAAAGTGTTGATGGCTAATTGCATCTTCCCTGACTTTCTTATACTCTTATGTTCTTGTGCCATGCTAAGGCTGCCTCCTCCCCGCAGATCCTCGGGAGGGGAGCGTCATGGGTCCACCTCTGACGTGGACTCCGAGGAAGAGGGTGAAGAGAACGAGTACACGGTATATGAATGTCCCGGCCTGGCCCCGGTGAGTGTGTGTGTGTGTGTGTGTGCGTGTGTGTGTGTGTGTGTGGGTGTGTGTGTGTTTGTTTGTTTGTTTGTTTGTGTGTGTATGTGTGTGTTTGTTTGTGTGTGTGTGTGTGTGTGTGTGTGTGTGTGTGTGTGTGTGTGTGTGTGTGTGTGTGTGTGTGTGTGTGTGTGTGTGTGTTGTTTGTTTGTTTGTTTGTGTGTGTGTGTGTGTGTGTGTGTGTGTGTGTGTGTGTGTGTGTGTGTGTGTGTGTGTGTGTTCTTCACTAAATAAGAATACTTGTTTTTGAGTTTGATGTTAAGTACTGATCTCTTTGTAATGAAACGTAGATTCGTTCCCTTCCAATCTTTTTCTTCTCTCTATCTCTGAAGAACATGAGGCGATAATTGGTTATTTTTATAATGTTCTTACGTCATCTGTTTACATTATCAAGATAAGAGTGATTTTATTCATCTCTGTCTCTCTCTCTCTCTCTCTCTCTCTCTCTCTCTCTCTCTCTCTCTCTCTCTCTCTCTCTCTCTCTCTCTCTCTCTCTCTCTCTGTCTGTCTAATGGAGGGTAGGGTACAGGAAAAGGGGTAGAGAGACAGGAAGAAATTCAGAAGAAAAATAGAAATATAGAGATAGAAGGACGTGACTGGGTGGACCGGTCAATTGTTTTAATAATTACATAGTTATTGACGAGACAATATTTCTTCGCAGACTGGAGAGATGGAGGTGAAGAACCCGCTCTTCCACGACGACCCAACACCGGCTACGCCCTCCATCAGGAAGGAGACAGAGCAGGACCACGAGGAAGACAAGAGTAACAAGTGAATGACATGAACTGCAAGGCTCAAGTGGCTGACGAGTTTGATTTATCCCCGTAAATAGGAAAATGAATGCTACAGTAAATTATGAGGCAGAGTGAACTTACAAGAAGTGTCTGGCGTACATTGATGTAACACAAGACGTATTGTGATGTGCAGCAGTCTTGTCATTGTATGAGCCGTGTGGGAAAATGTCATCATAATAAAACAAGCTTGTAATTCGATAAAAGGAACATAAACACAACAGGAACATGTAAGGAGAGAGTTGTACATCCTGCTACACATACGCACACATACACGAATACATGCACCTACATACACACACACTACCTGTGAATGCCTGCATAGATTCCAGAAAAGATCAACCCGCACAACTCTCGGCTCACGGGACACTGGATCCTTTTTTTTGCAAGTTTAGAAAAAATACAGCTGTGTACAATGTCGAAAAAAAAAAAAAATTATCAGCATCACTCTTCCTTTCCTAAAAACTCTTACAAGACAAGGCAGAGAAAACAAATATATACAAACTAGCAGAATACGTGTTGATAAGAGCTTGCTATCAGTTTCTACAAATTAGTCACTTTTTACATTTGCATAGATTCTCTAGAAAACAAGAAAAGATCATTGATGCATACAAAAATAGTTTCTATAAATATTTTTACTTTCACACCTACTGAAATTAATTTAGATCAAGAAAAGGAAAGCAGAAAGAATGTGACAGAAAAGATGCGTTTCTAATAAATTCTTTAACCTTTACATCTACAGAAATCCCGTTAGAGAGTAACAAAAAAATCTATGATAAGGAAGAGATCAGTTAGCCAAAGCACAGTTACCGGTAAAGATTATTCTGTCTTGTACTTTCTGTTGGTCACTTAACGGAGCAAGTCACGTGGAGCCGCCGGCCATTTATCATATTGATCGCAAACCATCAGAAGATCGATAAAATGGATAAATGGATACGCAAGACCTTAACGAAAACGCTGCACGGATCCTGTCATTTACCAATATTGTCAATGTTCCAAAATGAGGAAGAATTTTTCTCCTTATTCTTCTTTTTCCTTCGTTTTCTTTTACATTACTAAACTTGGCAAACCTTTCATCGTTTAGTACAAATGTAGGATGAAGATGATGAAGATGAAGACGATGATGAATTTACCAGAGATTTTGATAGTGAGTCTAGATAGATGGTGTGACACTTTTGGGGTAGGAAAGTTACATATACAGCTAAGAGCCTCCTCATCTTACGTAGATTAATCCCGTACATGCTACACAAAATCCACCATCATGCCAAACACGAGACAGTATTATTACTTGTTCACTTACCACGAGAGGGAAAGCAAAAAAAAAAAAGATATATATATATATATATATATATATATATATATATATATATATATATATATATATATATATATTATGTATAATAATAAAAGGTGAAATATTTAGAAGTCTATAAACCGCTAACAGATCTCTCTTTTCTACCCATAACATGTACACACATTAAGAGAAAAAATAATGCTAATAATGATATCAACAGCCACTCTCGATTTTCTGTCGTGACTCTTATACTGAAAAATTTCACTTCCAATCAGCCCCAATCTCGCAGCAGCATTGTTGAGTCCCCAGTAACGTTCAAAAGCTCGCTGCCTCTACAAGTTCCCGCATTTACCACTACATACACACACGTAGCTCCGGCAGGATTGTGTCTCCTTAGTGTAAAGAAGTTAAAAGCCATATCCTCATCCCTCCTATTTAATCCTTTGTAACTGTACCATCCTCAGAGCTTAACTTCTTATTTAACCCTAGTCATATAGGCCTATCTCATTATAGTATACTTTTTTTTTGTTTCTCATACATATACACACACATAACTTGATCGACTTCATATACGTACCATACATAACCGTTATTCATAGTTATGCGTGTCTATATTAGCTAAACTGACTATTTCGTAGATGCTCTGTTCCCGAAGCCTTGTCTACGTATGCCTTCAACTAAAGAAAAGGAAAAAAATATATATATGAAAGAAAAAAAATGGATATATAGTTTGTCCCCTTGAATTACATATAAGTTTAGTGAAGAAAATAAATTAGCTCTCCTTGTATTTTCTTATCGATGCGTGATTGTACAGCCACGATTGATTAGTTTAAGACAAATGCCCTCACTCACAGATTTCTGAAACAAGCGCACTCGCCACTGTACTAACTGCTACGCTAAATTATTGATATTTTTTTAAACACCAGATTACTGAGTTTATTTTTTCGTGAGTCTTCCCTCTCCTCAACATACCCAAATAGTGGTAGTTTGTCAGAGAAAAACTTTATGGAGGAAATATAGACATTCGGTGGTAAACAATAACGAGGGATGCTAATTTCTCTCTCTCTCTCTCTCTCTCTCTCTCTCTCTCTCTCTCTCTCTCTCTCTCTCTCTCTCTCTGACGTGGTGATTTATTGCTTTACGGTCATAAGTATGTCCGAACACACACACACACACACACACACACACACACACACACACACACACAAACACACACTTTGTCACACACAACAAGAGGTATTCAGTGATATGGCTACTTTTTCCTCTAGTCTAGAAGGTAAAGCACTCGCTTGATAAGTGTCTTCAGTGATAGCATATCAACTTTTACGTCTCTCTCTCTCTCTCTCTCTCTCTCTCTCTCTCTCTCTCTCTCTCTCTCTCTCTCTCTCTCTCTCTCTCTCTCTCTCGTTCTTATAGCTAGAGCACACACATTTGAACGTCACCACACACTGTATGTTCTCAGCACATCCTCCTCACGCTTGCCAAAGTTGAGTTGCTCTCCCCCAAAGCCTTCCCTGTACGCTGTCACCACCCACCTCCCGCAGGCCACCGAGGTTGAGGCAGTGACAATAAAATGTTAACGTGTATTCGCTACAGTAAAGATAGTTGTCTAAATTATAATATTCTTTAAAATAGGAAAAATGGGTCAATATCACGAGAAATACTACGTCCCCGTACTGTATTGTTCATAAGTCAAAAATATTTAATTACGTTCATTGAGATAAATTATTAGTGGAGTATACTGGAGTAAATAATATAAGTTTATATAATCATTACTGAGCCATTTTACATAGGATCAATGTTGTGTTACGTTTAGATGAACTCTATAAAAGTATATATATATATATATATATATATATATATATATATATATATATATATATATATATATATATATATATATATATATATATATATATATATATATATATATATATATATATATATATATATATATATATGCACTCACAAAATATTGCATGCCTTAATTGTTCCTTACAGTCTATGTTCAGTATTATAAAGCAAATATATCTATAGAAATATATACATACAGTACTTAGTGTGGTGTGATTTAGCATTAAGGAGAGCCTAGTTAGCTTGCTGGAAACAAGTATATTTTTGCTGTATTAGATTGTATACTGAAGGAAAAGCCACTGAGCTGGGAACTGACCACCCGAGACAGACTCCGCTGCCAGTCGGTCTTGGCCCTGTCTTTCTTCAGTCGTCTTAGTCACTGCAGCTGTAGTCAATATGAACGCTGAATGTTGCACACTGTTTAAAAGAAAATACGTGTTTTTCTTTTGAATAAATGAGTCAATATTTGTGCCTGTATTAAAGGAGAATTTTTATATCAAATTACAAAGTACCTAAGATTCGACTGTCACGTTGGTCTGCCTCTTGACGGCTCCCAGCTCTCCCTCTCGCGGCCAGAGACCCTCAGGCTGGCTCGCCGCGGTCGGTCCTGACGAAACCACCACTTTTGCCCCAATGTACTACGTACACTACCAGCTACCAGAAGTTAGCACTCACGACCATCCTATCAGGGAATACTAGTTTGGCTCGTAAGGTCGGTTAAAATGAGTACATTCTACGGACTAATAAATTTTAGAAGAAAACTTGCAGGTCTTTTTTTTCACTCACGTTGGTTTCGTTGGAGATGAGTATATTATATTTTGACAGAATTTGTACTTCACAGCCTGCATTTGTACGTACTGTCGTATCAGAAAAAAAGCGCGAGAAACTAATAACTAGGTGTTGCTTACATATTCTGTAAAACTTCGTATCTTCTCTTAATAACACAATCTCTCAGTAAAACAGCAAAGTAGAAAAATTAATGCCTACGCCGTTTTGCCTCTTTGGATATCCACACAACATTTACACATTATACAAGTTACCTCAAATAGCTAGTAGCAGAGGGAAACGCTGAGCAGCACAACTTGTCATGATAACCCGGGTCAAGACAGTCACTTCTCTTTGCCAGCATATGATTAGTGAACCTTGGCTAGATCGCCCCAGAACACCACTACCAGAAGGACGGACACGTTGACCACAGAGTCTCAATAGGTACCACTGTAGTCCCTCATCAGACTGTATGGCAAATAAACTAACTTTCTGCTCCGCCAATGCTGTTTATTTTATCCTTTTTTTTCTACTTTTATCAAACAACAGAACTTAGTATTGGAACACACACACACACACACACACACACACACACACACACACACACACACACACACACACACACACACACACACACACACACACACACACACACACACACACACACACACACACACACACAGATAGACAGATAGATAAATAGATAGATAGATAAATAAATAGATATTGACCACAACCAAACATTACAGTTACAGGAGGACTTGGAAGGTATGGTCCATCAAAATGTTTTCTATAAGAACTTGTAAATGGCTTAAAACAGAATAAAACTTGAAATGCATAAAACGTCCATTTATACAAACAAACGCATGAAACGCCAAAAGCACACACACACACACACACACACACACAGCTTGGTCTTGGATGCAATTCCAGGTCTGCTTGACGATGACAATCCTACCAACTGCCGATCCCCCAAGAGAGGAGCACCAACACCCTGAAATTTACCTCTTCCACCTATGAGGCTTTGTTCTCTCATAATTGTTCTTTTCAAGGGTCAGAGGGGTTATTAGTGAGATCATCATGGATATACGAGAGGTAAGAATGGAAGTAAAAATATTGGGATACAGGATTGGAGGAGATGGGGGTTCAGAGACCCATATTAGAGGCAAAGTTATCGTTCCATCTACAGTATAGACAGGAGATGTCGTGTCGCCTACCTGGGTATACACTTCCATGTAAAGATATGGCACGGTGAGTTACCAGACAAGTACCCTCAGGCAACTTCAAGAAAGCACTGTGAAGTGTGAACACACTAGTCTGGGCACCGCGACGACACATCAGACAGACTTTGCACTAGCTTTTTTTTCACATTTCATTCTGAATATGAAATCAATCATCAAAGTTGATCTTTACTTAACCAGCTCACGAGTCAAGGTGAGGGAACAAAAGTTTCATTGGGACTATTATCTCGTAATTCTTGATGAGTTCTGGAGCCGATTGTAGAGGACTTATTCCACAAGTAATCAAAATTATTGTAAGTTACAATTAATGCAAAGCCAATTTGGATTGTGTGTAAGACATGCATTGACAAACAACAATGAAGGATCACAAAATTACTGATCAATAGGAATCAACCACTTAACTGTAAATACGTAAAGTAAGTTGATACAATACCACAATGAAAAGATAACTTGTCCTCTCAGATAGATCATCATATTTCCTGTTGAGAACTTTGGAACATCTTGTACACATAAATGTAGTGGATATAAATACGATAAATGTTCGTTTAAGGTCCATTCCTGCACACTGTTCTACCAAACTTACTGACAGTTGCTGACCTTAATTAGCCCTGGTTAGGTTAGGTTAGGTTAGGCTAAGTTACATGTTGAGAATTGGTCTTTAATGGCAATTACAACTTCAATAAAGAAACTGTCTTAATTTGCGATGCCTGTGAAATGCATATGTAATCACAAACAGTATGCAGGTGACGTGAAGGTAAAGCTATATAACTTTGATAATTACAGGGGAAAAAATACAAAATAAAATTTGAAATAACAGAAGAGGGTAGCTATGAGATGAAAAACTAATGATAAGATTCAAGTAAGTACATTTTTAGACTAATATCTGAAGCTCGGGCGTAAAACTGATCAGTTCCCCATAAAGTGCGTATGTTTTCTTTGTATATATTTGTTTTGCAATGGGAGGCTGGAGGTGGGGTTGTAGGTGACTGTCTTCCTGCTGCTGGTATTCCTGAAAGTGGCACAACCAGTGATAGCGGCCGGAGACAGTGTGGGGACAGAGACATGCTGATCGAAGAGCTGCATAAGAGCCCGAGAGGCGAGGGTGGCGAGGCAGGGGGAACCTACGAGAATGGTGGAGGTGGCATGGAGGAAGGTGCTGGAGGACACGACCCAAACCTGCAGGGAGGCGCCGGAGGGGAAAGTGTAGATGGGGACTCTGAACCGCCCACATCTATCATAGTCACCAACCTTACACTGGAAACCTTCGAGCAGCAAGTGGAACGCGTGAGTTGATGGACTTGACAATGGTTTAGGGGAAGGCTGATCCTGCAGGCTGTCACTGCTGAACATTTTGACGTTTGTGTGTTTGTGGGATGGTAGTTGACCAGTGAGTGTTAGATGTGAATGCTGCGATACTGGAGGTAAACCATCTGACAAATTTATGAATATACTCTCAAGACACTTGTACATTGTGAAAAGTAGCCAGCCATCTAGGTATGAAGGTGCAGGCTCTCCAAAGCCATTTGACAAGCTACATTGGCACCAATTTTCATTTTATATACTTTTTAGCAGTTCCTTGTGTATTCTATTGCCGCATCCTATCCAGGACAACTAAACTTGGGGACATTGCGGAAATGGGGTTTTGGGGTGGAAGTTTTTTGGGGGGAAAACCTCAAAAGTCTAAGGACAAAATCATCGGTTTTGGGGAAATTCTCATAAAAAGTTAACAAACGAAATATTCACCACCCAGGACCTCTGTTATGCTATCCTGCACTTTGAAGTTACTAACCATGCTAATTATTGGGGCTATCTCCTAAATGCCGTTATACTATACAGACCAATAGAATTGCAATAATACCTCCCATCTATTTTTTTCCCTCAATTCCAAGCAAACTTATGGACCTGATGCAAAAGTGGTATTTTAGAATGAGAGATGCCAAATTTAGACATTTATGAAAAAGTTTAGGGATGAGATGCCATATTTGGAGAACTTAGAAACTTTCAGCCTAATCTAACAGAGGGACCTGTTCTGTGTGTTTAGGTAGTAGCCTTGTAAACAGAAGTGAAAGGAATGGTTCCCAGCTCATGGGTTGATTAATTACATGAGAATAAGATGATAGATCAGATAGATGCACATGATGAGTTTGGAGTAAGTGCAAATAAGAATATACTAGTTATAAATTCATGGATGACAAAATATTCAATGAATAGTTCAGGAAAATAGGAGTCATTTTTTGCAATAGAAAATTTGCTTGTTCTGGTACATTGTTATGTTTGAGAATTAGATAACCATTTGTATTGATTACATGACTGAAATACCACTTTTATTTATTCTGATGCTGGTATGTGTGAATGATAATCTTGTTATTTTCAAGATAAGGTGACAATGTACATCCCATCTTTGTGTTTTATAACTAATTCTAAAAAGTTATACATTTTACTGTCATATTTCACTAATCAATTTAATTTACTATGTAAAATAATTTGAAATGACGAAAGCAGGATTGAATAGAGAGAGAAGGAAAGATAACAGACCAGAGGAGGGTGAGGGACAAATAAAATGAAGTAAGGAAAGCAGGTGTAAAGGAAGATGAACTAAAGATGCTTGCTTTTGATTGAAAATAAGAGAAATAGGAATGGAAGGACTGTAAACGAGTGAAAGAACGGAAGAGGATAAAAATAAGATCAAAAGAAAAAGGGACACCAAGGAATGGGATTGATGGAGTTGAGATGGAAGACAGCAAATTAGATCAATGGGAGTACATCATTTCTGCCTAGTAATGTTTCCTTTTCTGATCATTTACCCACACAAGTATGTATATCCAAGGAGGATGATTGCTTATCACTATCACTGTTATGATAACGTGACACAAACAAGGTACTGTGTGTGTGTGTGTGTGTAGCAGCATAACCAAGTTTGTATGTTTCCAGTAGGTATTTTCTTTATCCTGATATACAAGTAGGTCAGATAAATTTTCTTCCTTATGTCTGTTAAATACTTATTCTTAACATCTCAGTTTTGTATTCTTAAGTACAAGCATCAAGTATTAAAGTTCTGGTTATGATAAATCTTATAATAACTATTACTGTAATTAAGGAAGATTTCTGCTGCCTACCTTCCTCTTCTTGCATCTCTCTCTCTCTCTCTCTCTCTCTCTCTCTCTCTCTCTCTCTCTCTCTCTCTCTCTCTCTCTCTCTCTCTCTCTCTCTCAGTTGGGAATTATATCCTGATGGTTATTTTAGAAACTTTCTTTGACTGCTACTCTATGCTTTGTAAAGTAAAACATTCTTATGGGTTATTTAACTTCCACCAGAAATTTAGATTTAGAATGCAACCATGATGAACAAAATAGAACTCAAGAGATATGGAGAATATGGTGTCAGGCTTGATAAAGAGAAGCAGGGCAGATGGAGATGGAGCAGCAGCACTAGTGTTATCATGAAGTAGGACACAGGTGCTTACCTCCTCCTAGATTACACACTGGCCAAAAATTAATATTGTGTGACTTAATGGAATATATTCCGTATTAAGTGTGGAAACCTTAAAGTAAACTGAAAATGTTCACGTATTAAATATATGTTTTATATTTATTATCCACTTTTTTATATATTCCTGATCAGATATTTGGTTTATTCCTTATTTGGTTTATTCCTTTACAAAAAACTTAAGTAGTACAGTTATCATAACTAATCTATTTTAGTTGTTTGGAAAAGGAAAAAATGAATAATATTGCCATCATAATTACTATATTCTGGTTGCATGGAAAGAACATCAGGTTAATGTAATTCAACAACTAGGTACAAATAATTCCTTAAGACATTTGTCCACATCTGTTACTCATGATGGATATTTGTTTCAGGAGAAGTTTGAATCCCTCTTCCATGAAATTGATGAAATGGTTAATTTCCAATACTTCAAGAGCTTCAGAAGAGTGCGGGTTAACTTTGCTACAGCTGAGCAAGCTACCAGAGGTCGAGAGAAAGTTCATTTGACTGAATTCAATGGTGAGACTATCAAGAGTTACTTTACTCAGGTAAGAAGGGTTACATGTGTAGTTTTCATAGTTATCTTACTAATTATCTTCTAATAAAAGATAGATTAAATAGTTGGCAAATAGGAACTTACACAAATTGTGTGTTCAATCTAAATTGGCAGTTTTCTAATTTAGTAAAATATTACTGATATACTTGTATATCAGAATCTTATTCAAGTAATCTTATTTTACAGCCCATCATCCTGGGAAGCAGTCGAGGGGGAGACCCACACTTGCAACCACCAGCACCTGAGAAGCAGTTCCTCATCTCACCGCCTGCTTCACCCCCAGTTGGCTGGGAGCCTGCTCCAGAGGCAGAACCTGTGGTCAACTATGATCTTATCTCAGCTGTAGCAAACCTTGCCCCAGGTTGGCCCATAGAAAAACTTTGATTAAGAATTAGTCGATCATTGCAGTTTTTTTGTGAAATTGGTATTATTAGATTGTTATATCATAAAATTTGTTTTATTTGTTTAATTGTAGTGCGATATCATTAAAACTTATTTTTCTTTCATAAACTATTTTTGTATTTTGTTTAAAACATGCAATATATGGCTATATAATATAAACTGAATAAAGCGGCTGTTAGTTATTCTCACAGAACACAGTGATATGCTCCTAAAGAAATACCAAAGTTGATGAATTCACACTTGATGAAATTAACCTCATTTGGGGCAATTGGTTTTAGAGAAATTTTGAAAATGTTGATTGCTTCACAGGAATTCTGAGTTGTGCAATAAATTGAATGCAGTTTAAAGTATTTTCAAAATTTTTTATTTAGTATATTGATTTCTTTCAGGTGAAGCTCATGAGCTGCATCCACCCATTGAGGATAAGCCTGGCATCATTGTGCATGTATGTGAGGAATGCCAGATTTGTGATCATCAAGGAGGAGCCAGACCCAGGATCACCCAGACCCGCAGACCACCCACTTAATGCATCATTCAGTTTAACCCAATAGCTTATAGTTTTGTGGGATGGGTGGGCTCTATACAATTTACTGGGAGGATGGTGTGAGAACGCCTTAAGGGTTTCCAGACCTAGGACACCTGACAATCCTCCATGTGGTGGCTCAGAGCTAGGGTCTGCCAAAACATTGTCTCTTGAGCTTGCTGAAATGGGGAAAGTCCTGCAAACTTTACTCAGAAGCCTATTTTCTCACCGAAGAAGTAATATATGTCTAGTAGCATATGTTGATTGTTCACTACCCAAATGGTAATTAGTAAGAAGCTGATAGTCCTCATACTCTATTTATGCATTGTGTAGGTGTATAATTCAAGCCAACTTTATAACTATACCAGTGCCTCCACTATCTCCCACTTGGCAGAACAGTGCTTATTACAGCAGTGGAGCTTCCTAAGTTCCTTAAAATGCCCATAATATTCAATGCTAATAAATTTGTAGAGTACTTGTATGTATATACGTATGTAAAAGTGCTATGAATGTATGTGTGCATGCTCATGTGTGTGTGTATGTATTGTATATATTTATGTAAAGTTATAAATTTGTAGTCAGAGAAGGCAAAAAAAGAAAACATTCAGCATAATCAGATGTATTTGCTCTACTTAGTAATCAAGCATAATTAGTAATGCTGTTAAATAAATTTATGTTTTTAAGTCTTTGAAGGTACTTTCGCTTTCCTTTTTTTGTTTTTTTGCAAGTAACTACTAAATTTATAGCAACCAACATTTAATTATGCAAATTGAATTCCACACTTGGGAAGCTCCATTGAATGCTTGAGGTATATTTCAGTTGTATATGTTATAAAGAAATGTGGTTTCCATATTTTGAAAATAGTATATAGATTTGTAATTTAAGCTTACTTTACAGTCAGTGCAATATGGATACATATAAAATTGTACAGTCTAACATATTTTTCTGTAAAGTCTATGTGACTATGCCAATACTAGTCGTTAGTTTTAACACAATGTATGTGGAACATGGGTCATGATAGATGTATGTTGTGCTGGGCTCCTCATTGTTGTGTTGATGGCTCCATCCTTACCCCATAGCACTTTTGGGTCATCCATCACATATACACATGTTGAACTCTCCTTTTCACTTGCACTTCTTCACTTATAAGTTTTTCCAAGTTCGGAGAAATCCCTTTTCTGTATTTTATTGATATAATGGGACATGACTTGGAATAATATATAAAGGCTATTTCTGTTTAGTATGTATTCCAAGTAATACAATATAAATATGAGAATTGTTCCAATTGGATTTGGGAAATATAATTGAGACAATTTTATAATCTAATTTAAATCTAAAACAAAAGCTTTACCTGAGGTTTATTTTTAAATAATTACCATCATGATGGGATATATTGTAGAACAAAAAGGAGTTACTTCTGTAATTTTGATCTCTGTCGTTATTGACCGTGACGTAAAGGAGTAGTTATTATTAGAATTTGGCACCATAGACAAATTCAATTCCATAACAATAAATTTGTAAACCTTTCTAATACTATAATTCCATTAATACAAATAAGTTATTTGAATCCTTTCAGTACCACAAACATCAGTCATTTAACCATAAATATGATCTTAAAAGTTTGTAATCAAGGGATTGAAAGTCATTCCTTGTTTCTAATCAACTATGGTTATTTATGTACTTATTTACTGAATTTTTATTATCAGTAAGTGATTGAAATTTAGATATTATCAATAGTAATGAATTGGATATACAAAATTATTTTTTATTTATAGTAGAAAATATATTTTAGGATAACAACAGCATGACTGGTGTCACAGGATTTAAATAGAAATTTAATGAGTAACAGTAGTGTTGTGATACTGAATTAATCAGGCATGACCCTTATTGATTTAGTGTTTAAGTTTCAACATGGATTTGTTTAATAACAGAAATGGTAAAAATTACTAATATGAAATTTGCATGTTGTTATATTTCTCAGTATGAGAGAAGCAGCACATCTTGTTAGTTTTCCTGACTTAGTGAAGTAAATAAAACTTATGACTCGATATAGGATTCATAGTTTGATAGTATTATATATGTTTCCATTACAGCTAACAATTTAGTGAATTAAATTAGCTAGTGATTTCAGCAAATTTGTCTTCTATTCTTGGCACATCCACTTAATATTTACTTAAATCAGTTACTAAAGAAAACTTGTTTTGAGAATGCATAAAGTTAAAAGTAATTTTGTTTGACCACTTAAATGTCAGATGAAGAATGTTTCTGACATGATGCATTTCATGTTTCTCTCTCTCTCTCTCTCTCTCTCTCTCTCTCTCTCTCTCTCTCTCTCTCTCTCTCTCTCTCTCTCTCTCTCTCTCTCTCTCTCTCTCCAGCTTAACCTTTTTCTTCTTGATACAAAAACAAGGCAGGGATAATTTCTCTTGAAGAGAAAATAATAAGAAAACATGACAAGTGTGATGCCTTTTATTCTTTATCATAGATTTTAGACAAAATGCTGTATTAGTCTCAGTGATTTTTGTCAGTGATTTAATAATACGTTAAGTAGTTGCGTTAATCATGCTAAAAGTACTAACTAACTTTAGGATAGGGATTCTGAAGATGTTTTGTGTGTGTTGTGTGTGTATATATATATATATATATATATATATATATATATATATATATATATATATATATATATATATATATATATATATATATATATATATATATATATATATATATATATATATATATATATATATATATATATATATATATATATATATATATATATATATATATATATATATATATATATATATATATATATATATATATATATATATATATATATATATATATATATATATATATATATATATATATATATATATATATATAATTACACTGCTAAAACAATAGAAAATTCTAATAAATCACCCAAGTTATGTGCTTAAGTCAAATTACTTTTGTATCTGTACCTTTTCTGGTCAGATTCTTTGTAAAGGTAGATAGAAATTATAATTGTGTAGCCTTTTGTTCCCAATTGTTTATAAGAATCTGTTATGTTTATCATTTCTCTGATATTAACATCTTATTTGCAAATCAATTGGTGCAGAATGTTGAGTTCAGATTATTGTGGATTTTTTTTTTTTTTTTTTTTTTTTTTTTACCATAATACTTTGCACATGTGTAGAATATCAAGATTTTCATGTGATTACACTCTTTTACATTGATAAGCTATTTCATCCAATAATCTCTTTTACTAACAGGATAGTGATAGTGTTCAAAATTTCTATTTAATTTTCAAGCATTTGCATTAGTTTAGCTGTGAATAAGAAATGACTTACATAACTGGTGATATCTTTGTAAAGGTTATGAGTTAATATGTATAATGCTACTCTTTGATTTCTATTATACAGGCTAATGGAGAATTTCGGTTTGTTATATTATTCCTGACAACAGACCAGTGAAGAGTCAAACTCAAAAAGCATGTAATCTGTTGTGTTCAGTACTGTTAAGTACTATTAAGTACGAGTTAGTCACAAGATAATGAAGTGGAGCACATAGTAGTGGCCACTGAAAAATCAAGCAACAGTGGTTTTGAATAATTATATTTCTCAGAATAACAAAAATTACTTGTATACTTCTTGTGTAATTCTTTGATAACATTTACTAATGTGCAAGTTCAGACATTGCAGTTTATATGTGATATAGATAAACCTGTTGCTGCACGTGTTTCTTCTTGCACCTGCCAGTTCTGAGGATGAACATGAATAAAGCCTCTCAGAAATGTGTTCAGATTCGTAGTCTTTTTGCCTCTATATTCTGAAACTGATGACAACCAGAATCAGTAAATCAGTAAGTCTACTCTAGGAAAATTGGGATAAACATATTACTATTATTTTCTGTTAATTTAGTTATACCATCTAATTGTATTCAAATTTATTTTCATTATCGTTACTGAGATTAAATATTCAGGTATTATATCAGTATACTAGTGAGAGGTAATTCAACATGATTAAGGTATGTTATTAGTGTATTAAAGAAATCATGTAGCCCTTCCTTGTTATACACTGCTGCAACAATAAAGTTATCAATTAATCATGTTGGTAAATCATAAAATGAAGTAGCGTGATCATAGAGATCGGTCCAAATTAAAAAAAGAATCCTTTATCTTGGGCAATAAGATTTGCAAATATAGGAAAGATGGAAAATCAAAGAAAAGAAAAACTCAACATGTACCTAGAGAAACAGAAGAGGAAATGGGAATATTGATATGTGTATTTGTACTTCACACTCAATATTAATGAAAATTAGTAACCAGGGATGAATGGAAGATATGTTCCTACCCTGTAATTACAGATACATTAGGCGCAAGCATTATTAAGATACCAAGGGCAAGAGCAGGAGCGACTCCGAAGGAACTGTCACGTGATGCGCGTTTCCTAGGCAACGGGACGAGCTATGGCGCATCATACAAACAAATTCAATGGGGTAGTGATTCCCTAATTTGCATGAGTCCCACAGACCATTAGTGCCTTCATGTAACAGCCACACCACTGCCTCTAGTCCAAACTCTAGTCACTAACCAAGGAAGCTTCAAATGCTAAGTTTTCTTTTCGCTACCTGGATGTTTTAAGCGTGAGTATTTCCTTGGCTATCAACAGTTGGGTGTCAGAGTGCTGGTTGTGTGGTTCAGTGACGGTGTATTGGTGTTGTGTGTATGAGGAGCCGGTGTTGTGTGTTATGTGCATGAGTGAGTCATTGGTGTTGGGTATTGTGTGTGTGGTAAGGAACTGGTGTCGGGTGTTGTGTGAATGAAGAACCATTGGTGAGTATTACTTGTGTGGATAGGTACTGGTGATGGGCGTTGCCTGTATAGATGATAGTGACAACCATGTATTTCTCTCCAGTTATGGCCTAGATGAGATAATTGTTTTGAGCATGGTACAATGATAAAATAATTATGATGAATTATTCTTTATTTTATTTGCATAGTTGTGTTGTATATGTATTGAAATAACTTTGGCTTTCAGGTAGTGATAAGATGGAGCCCTCCAGAGACCAGTGTGCTTTTTACTATACCAAAGATAATATTGAAAACCTTCAAATCAAGTAAGTAATTAATTACTGGGAGCCAGATGGTCTGCATTAATAATTATATATATATATATATATATATATATATATATATATATATATATATATATATATATATATATATATATATATATATATATATATATATATATATATATATATATATATATATATATATATGTATATATTAGGAGGAGAAAATGAGTATGGAAGAGATAATTAGCATAAGACTTGGTTCACAGGATCACCCTGCAGCAGCTCACCGGATCACAGTTGGTGGCTGTGTCCCCTCGGGTGGTGGAGGACACACAGGCAGGCAAGCAGAGTGAGGTGCCACTTGCTTCCCTGACCACAGCAGCTGCATATCCCACCACACACCATGTTACTGTCAAGTGGCAGCAAAAAATACTCAGGTATGCTACCTAATCCAAAAAGGAATAATAGTAATGTTGATAATAATAATAATTATAATAATAATGTTGTAAAGTTATAATGATCTTTTCCTATATATGTATATATTTTGTCACTTGCAACAAATCTACATTACCAACTTAACTAAACATGCTCTATATTGTATTCACTACTTTATTTAACTTCTGTTGTCTATATATATATATATATATATATATATATATATATATATATATATATATATATATATATATATATATATTACAAAAATCTGATCTTAATTCATATGATTTTTAGAAATGTTAGGTAGAATAGAGGCAATAGGAAGATAGATATGTTTTTGCTAGGGATGAGATGTGAAGTTCCTACCTTACATTATAAGTAAAGTACAGACTAAGGGTATCAAGTGTAGAAGAGGGCGACCATCGAGTGTCGTTGAAGAAAAGGATAATTGTGTAGTAGGTTGTATCAAGTTGATAGATGGAAGAATTGAGTTTTTGAAGCATTGAACAATACTAGGTTTGCTTTGCCACAAACAGTAATTTTAGAGAGATTAGAAGACAAACAATCTGTGGATTCACTTTGTGATCTCTAGTATCATCAGTGTAAGAGTGGATAGAACAAGAAGTTTGATTTAGATCATTGATGAATAATAGGGAGAGTTCAGATGACAAAACAGAAACTTGATAGATTTAGAATGGTTGGAGAGGGAACTTAAGATGAAGTTGCAGAGAGAAGGATAGAAGCTGTAAAAAGGTAGTTTGGAAAACAAAGCTATTTGCCAGACTATCAAATTTGCACCATCTAATATCTCCAATTCGCATATGTAAGTCTTTTGTGGTACCTTCTCAAAAGTTAAATGCTATGTGCCTAACCATCTCTTTCCTGCATCATAGTAATCACTCTTGAATAATAACACAGTAGATTTGTAAGACAGTTGTGCATTTGTGTGTGTGTGTGTGTGTGTGTGTGTGTGTGTGTGTGTGTGTGTGTGTGTGTGTGTGTGTGTGTGTGTGTGTGTGTGTGTGTGTGTACTCTATATCATAATTAAGTCAATTAGTTAAAGCTTCTACAGATGAGGATATAGAAGGGAATGATAATGAAGTTAATAAACTTCTATGAAGATTTTTGGACATGCATCTGGTTCACAGTGTGTGTGAGGCTATGGAGTACCGACGGTCCATCTATGCCAATGATCCAAAGTACAGGACAAGGCATAAACAAGCCACAAAGCGACGGAAACACCAGCGCATCTTTACCTATGTACATAAGGATAATTATCAGTTACAGGTGAGCTGAATGTAGTTCTAATAAAGAAAAACAAAAAGATGCACAAGTGATTTTCTTGGAAGGCTTAACAGTAACTTGAAAAGTGGTATAGAAACTATTGCTGCTTTTATGCTGTATCTTTGAAAGATTTTGTCCTATATATATTCCATAGCAAATAAAAAAGAAAAATTCTGTAATGTTTTTGTTCACTGATGGAACAGGAGCAACACAGTGCCACCACTTCCAAAAAACTGGAACAAGAGTGCTGCTTAAGGCAGAGAGCTAAGACAACCAGGTTGGTGAGTGGGTAATATGCATTGTGGTGGGATGGAGGGATTGATAAATGGTGCAGCTGTGATTTGTAATTAGTTGAAACAGTGCTAAATGTTACATTGCTGGGCTGGCCTGTGCTAGTTAGATAGGAAAATGTTGTATGGAGTGGGTGAAGTAATATAATGAAGGGTGAAGAAGTGTTTTGAAGAATAAAAAAAAAAAAAGGATTTGGTAGCCATTGTTGATAGATGTAAAACGACATATTAAATGTTCTAGGGGAAATGACACTGTTGACTCAGAAGAAATGAGTGAAAAAAGTAGTGTGGTGGCCAAGGAGGAGAAGAAGAGGCCTCCCACCACCTTCCAAGAAGAATACTTCTACATCATGGCAGATCTTGCTCCTCAGGAGAGGTGAGATTGTTGAAATGATTTATTTCATGTTGAATGAACATGCATTTGATATTTTCATAGCCTTCTAATACAAAGTATTCTTCCTTTGCAGCATAAAAGGAGTTTCCATCTATTGATGACAATGTATTTGTTATTTATGTTTACATATAAATAACAAGGTTTTCATAATGACAAAATCTGTTTCATGCAGAAATCATGTGGATCTTTTTATTGGAAAATAATTCTAAAGGAAAGTTACTATCCTACATATATCCTCGTGTCCTGTATGTTATTCACTTATTGTAATATTCATGTTAGTATCCCTGTGCCTTTGAAAATGAATTTCATAATGTTCTTTTTATATATCATGAAGGAGTGCTCAGTATTGTGAGGACAATGTGCCGTCTGCATTCTCAGTCTTGGCGAGAGTCGGGTTTATGAGACTGTCCTGTGTGTCCTGAAGTATGATGGCCAGAGCCAGCTAACAGTCACACCAGATTTCAACATGCCTACTACCAAAGCCTACAGGTAAAGGCCCTTGATCGTTATTTCATTCATGATCTAAGAAAAGTGTTTGTAACATCAGGTTTGAGATTTTGGTGCCTTTCGTATAACACAGATTCCAGTACAAAAATAATTATATGTTTAGTAGTAGAACATGAATTGAACCTAAATAATCTTAAAGCTATTGATTTAAAACAGCACATAAAGGAAAGACTGAAAATAAAAATAAAAATTTGGTGCACATTGTTTTCCTGCTACAAGAAACACCATTTTGATATGGTATGAAACTGTTTAGAAGTGAATTATCCTGAACCCTAATCCACATCAATTTACAATAAATGTTAAGAGATATTGTAGTTGTAATTATGTCATGAGATTTTCACAGTTTGGAGGACTAAAATTGTGATATGATTATATGAGGTACATCACTGCTTCAATATTTCTGGTGTGGAATTCCTGGTATCACACAGGCTGAAGGAGGAAGGAATGTGTTCCCTGCTTGATATTTCTAGATTAATTTATGGTTTTGATAGCTGTCCTGAAAAGGTTTAGTGTCTTGATTGGTGTGGTGATGCTCATCAATCTGTTTCTATAATATATTAATCTATTTGCAGACTGGAAAGTTTTGGCCCTGATAATGCATTGTATGAATACCAGATTGAAAATGTTTCCCTGACCCGTTCAGCAGAGGAAAGAAACCAAGAGGAGCAGCTGGCAAACCAGGTATGAATATATAGATACTAATCCTTGTATTCACATCCAATTGATAGTGAAATGAGAAATAAATTTGTGATGGGCATAGAATGTAAAATTTTCACACTTTTCTAATGCTTTTAGATGGCAAGACAGAGGATAGAAGAGATTCAGCAAATGGCAAGGCTTGATTGGGAGCCTGAAGGACAACCAGGGCAGGGAGAGCTGCGCCTTGTGACTGTGGGAGAAATCACCAGAGCCCTTTACTTCCCAGAGGCATCTTCTCTTTACATTCACTATGCTCTGTATTTGCCACCAGGTGAAAAATATAAAACATGGCTTTTAAACATTTTTACACAGTATAAAATTAAAATTGAAGATTAAAGGATGTTCATTGTAAGTTGCATAGAACAAGAAAATTTTTCACAGAAGCTAGCTAATGAATTTAATAGTTTATCAGCCATCCATGGCCAGTTGATGCTATAAAATGTGTAAATTTTTACATGCTAATATGGTATATTATTTGCCAATGAAACCCTCAGTATATTGATCTAATTAGGAGAAATATCTGATAATTGATAATAAAGGCAAAATTTGATTGACCATTCTGCCTCATTTACCAACCTCTGTTTAATAAATCGGATTGATGGTTGATAGGCTATATTATATTTGATAAATGTGAAATTTGTTAAAGTATGATTCAATATACTGAGGGTTTACTGTATTTGTCTACTGGATATAAGTTACTGGTGCTTCAATGTGTGAACGTTTGTGCTGAACCTAATTATGCACAACTAATTCACCATACCATAGTTTGAGATCCCTTTTTTTCCTATGAAGTAGTATATATATATATATATATATATATATATATATATATATATATATATATATATATATATATATATATATATATATATATATATATATATATATAATTCACCATACCATAGTTTGAGATCACCTTTTTTCTATGATGTAGTATATATATATATATATATATATATATATATATATATATATATATATATATATATATATATATATATACACACACAGATAACTCAATTTACGCGTTTTTATTATAATGCGACCGAAAAAATATTATAATTATTTTAATTTGCGCGATCGGTTTGCTTATACATGATTTGGCCCAACCGCATTTTCAAACTGAGCGCCAGACACAATTTCAAACTGCGTGCCAGAGAGTTCCGCAGCTGGCCAATAGGTGGGAGCTCCGGGGCCGGATCCAAGAAGCAGGTTATTGTCTATGTTGGTACAGACGACCTCCATAGCAACCTCCTGTTCACATACCAACCTTCGTAAAATAGCATCCACAAAGATTCATTGCTGTTGGCGGGTGGAGGTTGGTAGCCTGCCTAAAAGCGCTCACTGGCTGCCTGGTGCTGGATCCAAGAAACTTTAACAATGTCAGAGCAACCTCCTGCCGCAAAATGGCATCCATGAACACTTGGATGGACGGTAACGAGGTTGCTATCAGGTTGCTCTCAGGTTGCTTGGAACATCACTGTCTTATATATGCATTTATGTTCACAAAACATTTCTATTAGTCTTTTACAAACCTTACTAATGAAATACCGCAATATTTCATTAGTAATTCACTATCACTCGGTGCCATGGAGTTGAGGTTATCCTCATGGCATGAGCGTATATGAATAATAAAATATGATATCCATTATAGCAGGCAATAGAGGAGTGGAAACATAAATATCATGGTGAAAGCAACACGCAAGCTAAAAGGGTCACAAGAAGAAGAAGAAGTGGCCAAGTCGCTGCAAGTCTGCTTCGTCTGTGGCCGATCTCATCTGTTTTATTTTTTGGTATTCCATGTAAGATTTCACTTTATGCATTACAAAACAATCCTTTCTTGGGGGGCAAGATATGTAAAAAGCTAATAGAAATGTTGTTTTGTGAACATAAATGCATATATAAGACAGTAACACCACCTCGAGAGGTGGTGTTCCCAGCAACCTGATAGCAACCTCGTTACCGTCCCTCCAAACGTTCATGGATGCCATTTCGCGGCAGGAGGTTGCTCTGACGTCGTTAAAGAATCTTGGATCCAGCTCCCGCTCTTCTCGTGCCTCGTTTGCAGTCTGCCAGCACTGAGTACAGACGGAATCTCTTCAGTCTGCGTATAATTCACCAAGATCACCCCAAAACGTCCTTCATCATCTTCTGCATGTGGGGTTATTTTTGATAAGTGAATTTTTTTGATAAAGTGGTAAAGCTCAGAGGATGATGGTGACTGACTGTAGTGTGAGTGGTGAAGGCAGTGACCCAGTGAGTGTTTTGTTTACGTATTCTTTGTTTTGTTGTTTTCTCGTATTATTTTTTGCTTTCTCATTATTTCTTGCTTTTCCCTTTATTTTAAATACACTTCTAGTATTTAGAATGGTAAATAATAAAAACATGTTAATTTAGCCAAATAAATTGAGTATTTTGTACGAATTTTTGGGGACCACATCCCGCATCCCCACTATTATCTATTATTTCTTATGAGAATTACATGTTTGTTTTATGCGAATTTTGATATACGTGATGCCTCTTGGAACACATCTATCGCGTAAATCGAGTTACCTGTATGTGTATGTATGTATATATATATATATATATATATATATATATATATATATATATATATATATATATATATATATATATATATATATATATATATACACACTTATATGTGTGTGTGTGTGTGTGTAGGTTTTGTAATTAAATAGCTATCTTCTAGGGTGGAGAGTAAATCCAGGAACAGAATGTGAGGGCTTCACTCCAACTTGCTGGGTGAGTCATGGTGATGAAGTCCCAGCAGCACACTTCTCCACCCCTTTTTCCCTTGATGTTACTCGTTCTTCATCAGGTGTGTTTGCCAACTAACTATTTTGTGTTGCTATGCATGAGTACTAGAAAAGTGTTGGTGGCATTCTGTTTCACCTTTGTAGACTATTATCAGTGACTCTATACTATGAGGACTAATTTTAGTAGCAATACTTTGTTATTACATTTTATTATTGTCATCATTATCATCATCATCTTACTTACTATACTCGTACTTGCATCATACATAAACTTCGTTTTTGTGGCAGGGAAGGGTTGGCCTCTGTTGTTACTGGCAGCTTTTTCCCTTGACTGGTTTGGGCATGACAGAGATGAAGGATATGCTGCCTTTGCTCTTCCAGCCTCAGGTGGGTAATATTGTCTGATTGTGGAAGCATTCTTAGGTGCTTGCTAAAGAAGAACAAAAATAGTGTAAATCACATCTGGAAAGGTAGTAAAGAAGCAAGATTTTTACTCAGCTTTTTTTCATAATCTGTCACTCCTGATAGTTTGCATCATGGTAGCCTCTTTCCACAGTTCCACATGACAAGCACCAGGTAAAGGATGGATTGTACCAAGTTGGCACCTGGAGGCCAGCACAAGTGTCCCCACTGGCCAAGATGCGCAGGTTTTTTCTGGGAGGCTGTCAGCTGATGAGTGATCCTTCCTACCTTGCTGTTGGGGCTCAGGCCAGCTCTCAGGTAACTTTGGATTATAGCTTGAGCTTCTTGGAAAAAAAGAAAAGTTCACCTAGAAGTACTGTTAATGTAAGAAATACTGTACAGTTTGTCATTAAAACTGACAGGAAGTATAGTTAAATCCCTTCTACTTTTTATGTTAAGAGGGGAACTGGCCCAGGACAACAAAAATTGCAATAAAATAGGCCCACTGAAGTGCTGGTCCCCATACACAGCCAAAGGCATTAGTCAAAATCAGAGGATAAGTGTTGTAAAACCTTTCTCTTGATAGAATTCAAGTCATTGGAAGGTGGAAATACAGAAGCAGACAAGGAATTCCAAAGTTTTCCAGAGAAAAGATGAATGATTGAGAATATTGGTTAACTCTTATATTAGAGAGGTGGACTGAACAGGGGTGAGAGAATGAAGAAAGTCTTGTGCAGCCTCACTACACAAGATATCCTACTTAGTCTTACCACTATTCTGTCCATCTGCATAATGCAATAATCAGTAACCTACTATGTATGAGGTTAATTTTTAATTAGTCTACATTGAATTTTCAATTTCTCTACAAAATTAACTGGATTCATTCTATAACATAAGTCATCATTTCAAAAGCAGTTTCTGTAGGTAAGTCTTGATCACTTACTGACAACTCAACTATGCAAAGTCCTGTGTATTTTTCATGTTTTCATTGGCCTGCTTGAGGCCGTCCAGCTTTCACTGCAAAACAGTAATCGTATTGTAGATAAGGAGGAAATACAGTGGCTATCATTCCTCAGGTGGGAAGAGTGAGCCGCTTGGGCTTCAACACCAACACCAGTGGTACAATAGAAGTGCGAGCCTCTACCATGGTACAGGCAGATTTCATTGGAAAGGGTGAACATCAATAATTTTCTCTTTTTTAAATTTTTATGTACTTAATTTACAAATTATATCTCATGCTTGTCCATTATTTTTGAGACTATGATGTAAAAATAGCTTGCAAAATCAAGTATTTATTGTATGAAATTACAAAATTAGGCAAGACCTACATAACCACTGAATCATAAGTATTCATTCTAATGTGTTTCACACACCCAGATTTACAGATACCTCTGGAAATGCCACCTGGGTGGCAGCTGTCCACAGTTGCTGTGATAGATGCTTTCAACAAATCAAGACAAAAGCTTCGAGCAGCCAAAGAAGGACTTCTCTGATCAGTTGAGTAAATAACTTTCACCAAAATATAGTACTATACCAGTAAGGCTTCTTTCACATACCAGTTTGAGGCAACCAATCATGTAAGGTGCCAATTTCTTGTGAGAGGAAAATAAGCCTCTTATAGTTGTTCAAGGATAGTTTCCCAAGTTTAACCCCTTCAATACGGTGACACCTATGTGGGCGTCATGAAGCCCCAGTAGCAAATACGGTGACGCCTACGTAGATGTCATATTTCTTTTCTGAGCTTTTTTCAGTTCAGTTGTCCCGTATAGTGTGTTGGATACCAACTACACATGCCGTATGCTGTCCTTGAAATCCTAGTGCTCCTCCCACCATCCTTGTCTCCACCAATCACTAAAGATAAGCTACAAGCCTTGTGTCTAAAATTACCCGCATAGACTGTTCCCATCTCTCTCTCTCTCTCTCTCTCTCTCTCTCTCTCTCTCTCTCTCTCTCTCTCTCTCTCTCTCTCTCTCTCTCTCTCTCTCTCTCTCTCTCTCTCTCTCTCTCTCTCTCCCTCTCTCTCCTCTCTCTCCTCTCTCTCTCTCTCTCTCTCTTCCTCCTCCCCTCTCCTCTCGAAGATAAGTTACATGCCTTGTAACATTTGTGAAAAACACACACACACACACAAACAAAATCAACAAATTTTCTAATCTCTCTCTCTCTCTCTCTCTCTCTCTCTCTCTCTCTCTCTCTCTCCCCTCTTCCTCTCGAAAGATAAGCTACATGCGTCCCGCTTGTCTAAAATATTAGCAAATTCTCTCTCTCTCTCTCTCTCTCTCTCCCCGAAGAGAGAAGCGTCCACTTTCCTCTTCGAAGGCGATATAGTGACTAAAAAATAGCAGCATAATACACAAAGACGACAAGTATGACAAGCTTGCACGAGTTTCCCACGCTCGGGCGCGTGGCACTACCACCCGTATATCATACAGGCGGGCTTTTTTAACATCCGGCGCGAAGGGGGTTAATACATTGCCTATACTACTATAATGCACACATAAATGTGAGAGATGTCCCTCAATACCAAAGGCTATTTAGACAAAATTTTAGGAGTATTTCTGCTTGTGAAGTATCTGAATGAAATTCTGATATCAGTCAAGGTATCTACTTTAGAAGTTACTGAAGAAAAGGAAAACATAATTATAAATCATATTTAATATGTATAGCAGACTCATACATAGAAAATCTAAATATTAACTTAATGGAAACTATTATAATAGATTTAGTTACACCGCGAGTTGCATGCAACAAATATTGACAACACATAACCAGTTCCTAAATCTAAATAAGGAATTGCCAAACTTTTTAAAGTAAAGCATTTCATATAACTTGAAAAGTGGCTTTGTACAGGCAAAAATACTCTCCCAGCATGAAGTCACATCTTCATGTTATCACAAGTGACAATCTTCTTAACTATCAGAGAATTTTGCTTTCCTCTTCTCAACAAATGCAGTCATACCCTCTTTGCGATCATTCTGGAAAACAAAAACAAAATTATTTAGAATGTATGTATACATACTTTATCAGTAAATAAACTAAATACATACAGTATAGTTTCTTCATATTATTCAAATCTATAAATTGTGAAATGTTGGTAGAGCTTTGTTCTAGTGTGCATCAGTAGAAAAAAAAAAGATATTCAGTGCATATGGCTATCCAAAGGAAACTGAATCATATATATGCACAAGTAATAAAATTCAAGCAAATCATAATAGGTAAGAAAAAAATGTATCCATAAATGCAAGGCCAACATTGCTTAGACATGTGATTTAGGCAGCACAGCCAGCACACAGCAACCCCATTAGTACTGTAAGTGCCCCAAACTTTTAATAGTTTAGTGATACTCATGTTGGCAGTTTAACTGGTAATTACTATTATGTATTATAACCATAACTCATCCAGCTTGCATGGTTCAACTTCTAATTCAAAGAAAAATGGAAGAATTTAATTTTTTTTATGCATTAGTTCAACACTGACATGTTTTCACATCAGGATTAGCAGAGAAGCTCACTGGATTTTGAACATTCCTTCAACAGGTGTAATTCAAGGAAGTTGTAAGCTACAACCTTGCCAACACTGAGGCTTCCACCACCACCTTTCTCATCAACTGTTTTCAATTAATTTTCTGAAAATTGGCAATATTTTGTATATTCCTTGTCATTTACATTAATTTTTCATAGTAAATAGACAAGATTACAGTATAGACGTAATCAGTTACTTCCTGTACAGTAAAACCTCAGCTCACGATCGTTCCTAAATCCTGTTCGTCACCCGATTTGTTCGTCCCCTGAATCAATTTTTCCCATAAGAATGTATTGAAATACCATTAATCCATTCCAGACCCCCAAAAAAATCATACATTTGTCCATAAAACCCATTCAAAATAGACCTTTAATGTATGCATGACATGAACGAAATAATTATAAAAAGCCTAAATTGTTTTACTTACCTAAATGCTATCAAAATGATAATAAAATGAATAAAAAAGAAAAGGTTATTTACTTGAGAGACTGGACGTTGATGGCATGATGGAATGGAGGAGAGGAGGATGGGGAGGAAGACAGACAAGATCCGAGAAGACAGTCATGAGAGAGGACTGGATGTGCGCAGCGTGCCAGAGCTACACAACAGCTGTGTAGCGTCATAAGTCAGTGCCGCTATGTGGGGCCCCATTATAGTGAACATCCGCGTGGGAAACATGGAAAGATTGCCAGTCTTCGTCTCTGCCTTGGAAGACCCTTGCTTGCTGGGGATTGACTTCCTAACACATGTGGGAGTAAGTTTGGACTTCCAAGAAGGGAAGTTAAAGATACGTGGCCAGGAAGTTCCTTTGATCCTCGGAGGTGATGCTCAGTGTGAGAGGAGCGGGCAGTGTTCCTTGCCAGGCGAGCGAGGAAACAGCTGCGATGGATGTGCCACAATCTGCAGTACCTGGACATGGCCAGGATGATGATGACAGCAACGCTGAGAGCCACCAGAGCAGCAAGGATAACACCGAGGAAGCTACAGTAGAGCGCGCCAGTAACATCACCATGCCCAGGAAAAACAGGAGAAAATCGTGGTGGCACGGAGATTATGTTATGTAATATTTTTCGTATGTTCCTGTTTCTATTTTCTTTTGTTCTTATGTTTTGTTTGCTTGTTGTGTGATAGCCAGATCGGCTATCACAAACGGTTCGCCTGCCGCGAGCCGTTTAACCGTGTTCGTCCCCCGAAATATCGTTCGTCCCCTGGGTTGATATAATGACAAATTTTTTGGTCGTCTCCCGAATTGTTCGTCCTTAGAGTCGTCAAGCGAGGTTTTACTGTATTTTATATTTGCAGTGCTTAAAAATAAATAAATAAAAATGCACATGGATGCCTTCAAGGTTTGCTTATCATAAAACAAATTTTGTTGTGACCAAAGTGGCAAAGAAGGCTTCATAAGGTGTCATAATCAATTAATCTAAGAGAAGTGTTCCACTATGATGTGTCAATAATTCAACAGGCATGTTTACACCCTCAGAGTAACTGCCAGTCAAATCCTTGAATGACAAACTTAAAAAAAATTATTAAAGTGCTTGCCATATACAATTTTCCCATCTTGCAATACCTGACAACTGCCAGTAAAACATGTAAAACTAATATGTACTACTTAAAATTAAGAGTGGGAGAAAAAAATAATAAAGCATGAACACAATAACTACAAGTAAAAAAATAAATTATTCATTATTCTTCTGACCATATAATAACTATGCAAATGACAGTTATACTTACTGTAGCAAATGTAGTGTAGAAGAGCTTCTTTTCCACTGTCAGTCCTTGTTTCAGAGACAGTTCAAAAGCTGCCATGAAGAACATTGCATTACACAATTATTACCTCTATGTAAATATACTGATAAGCTTAATAAAAATGGATGATTTACTCTTCATTATGAAGTTTCATGTAGGATGATTGAAATTTGATGCTATTAAATTTACACTTTGCAGTGCCCAAGAAAGGCTTGATGTGATAAGGAATTAAGAATCATCCAAGCTTTACTGAAGAGCTGGGGAACATTGCAATATCTAATCATCTATCTACGTGGAGCAACTTAAAGTCTTTCAGAACCTCACCATTGTTGACAGATTCCTTGCAGATGGCCACTATGAGCTTAGAGTGCTGGCCAATCCTCTCCCCAATCTTCACTGCTTCAGCCACCAGTTGGTCTGGGGGATGCACTGAACTTACCAGGCCTGTGAATTATGAAATAGAAATAAAACCATTACTTTTCCCACCTTCAGAGTACAGCTAACATTCAGAAAATTATTGAACCACCTGTAATGTAATTTACACTAGAAAGTATGAGTATGAAGACTGATTTTATCAAAATCAACAAATGAGATGGCACACTACTGCAGCACAGCAGTCATGCCATTGTGCGTGCATATGTATATATATGTAAATTGGATGCATTGTCCAATTTACTATCCAAATATGGTTATATACAGTTAATGAATGTATTCTTTATTACTAGTGGTTTCCAGTAATGAGTGAGGAGCTATGATCCTCTTTGAGCAAGAAAATGGGATCACCTTTGTTTAAAATTGGGAGAAACTGTCTTTTATGAGCTTAAACATATGGTATCTTAAACTTATGGATCAGACTGTATAAGCTAAATAATCTACAAAACAATAATAATTGCAAATCAGAATGATCAATTTTCATGATGTCTGCTAATACTCACCCCAGTCCTTTGCTTGTTGTGCTGTGATGGGGTCACCCGTAATACACATCTGCATGGCACGGGACTTGCCAATGGCACGAGTAAGCCGCTGCGTACCCCCTGCCCCAGGGATGGTACCAAGAACAATCTCTGGTTGGCCAAATCTATGAAAAGTTTTTATATTACTCAGGAATGAACATTATTTGTCTTACCTATCTAGTCATTAAATAGGACAATAGTATAGGATACAGATGTACATCTAACTGTGGAATAACAAAAACTAAACCAAAATCCACCTAGAACTTCATCACTCTGACTTGACTGGTAGGCATCTTTATACAAGCACACATACAACCAACCACACACATACACGAGAGAGAGAGAGAGAGAGTGTTTGACCTCCATGCATGTCCAAGCCCTTTTTTCTTATACTAATATATATCATGTTATGTGCTCATCATCCTCTCATTAGGGCTATACCATCTCAATGTGTTCTTATTCACCCATTCCACAATTCCACATTTTACACCATTTGCACAGATGCTCACATCACACCTCTAAGAAATTTTCATCTTGCATTACTCTCATCCTCCCAGTATATTATTTCACATTCCCCTCTCAGATAACTCATTTCTACAGCATGCACACTTGATTGTTGTGACCTATTCTTTGTCCTGGACTACAATCCATACATCAATGTTGGCAGTGGACCTCTCTTTACATTTTTTCCATTCATGACTTGCAAGTGACCATATGACAAGGCAAACTTTCTTAGTATTTACACCCATCTTTCCATCCATCTCACCATGTTTATCTTGCATTGTTCCTTCTACACATCTACAAGTATTAATAACTAAAGTAGATTTGCACCTTTATGATGCATACTTTATACAAATTATTAAAAAGATCAATGAGGTTATAACTGCAAAAGAATTTAAGATAAACAGAGACAATCAAGACTATATAATATATATACAAGAATTATGTTAATATAATTGGATGAAAAGTGCACACACATTCAGAGCTATGAACACTCTACCTGGCCTTCTCTCCAGCCAAGATAATGTCACACATCATGGCCAGTTCACAGCCACCCCCAAGAGCATAGCCATTGACAGCTGCAATGACAGGCTTCTTAATCTTGGTGATGCCATCCCAGCCCTCCAGAAAATTATACAGATAACAGTCTACAAAGTTTTTGTTCTGCATCTCCTTGATATCAGCACCTAGGGAGAGAGATACTCAATGAGTACATATAGTAAAAAAAAAAAAAAATATATATATATATACATATATATATATATATATATATATATATATATATATATATATATATATATATATATATATATATATATATATATATATTACTACAGCATAAATTTTGGTCAATTTCAATTTTAATCTTATATAGTATCATATTTTTGGATATACATAAGCACAATTCAGTCAACATTACATTTGGTTGCCATCCTTTAATTATTTTCTCAAAGTTACTTAATTTAACTAACTAAAAATAGGAGTGGTTCATGACTTCTCACAATCACTTTTTTTTTGCCTATTGAAAAAAGAAGTAATTGAATCATCAATCACCGGATTGGCATGCCTCACCTGCGGCAAAAGCTTTCTCACTGCCTGTGAGGACGACAGCAGCAACACCAGGGTCATTGTCCATCTCAATCATTATTTGATCTACCTCCTTCATCAAACCATCACACAGAGCATTGAGAGCTTTGGGGCGATTAAGGGTGACCAATCCCACGCAGTCTCCTTCACCTCGCTTTTCCACTGTCACAAAATTATAGCTAGGAGCTGGAAAAGAAACGTAACTCTGGCTAGTAATCATGTCTTGGATGAATTAAAACTCATTGATAGAAAATATATTAATGAGGCTAAAAGAGGAGCAGGGATCCGAAGAAGAAAAGACCCCACTGTTAGGTTAGATTTGTCTGTTTATGGGGGTGTACAGCAGAACCAATGTCCCCTCAGATAGGTTAGATTAGTGTCCCTAATGGGAGCGTCCAAAGGAGGCTAATTAAGTTGGGTAAAGTTAGGTTAGACTAAAAACATCCCATCTTGAAATGGAGGTGCCTTATTTTTTTTTTTTTTTTTTCTCGAGTTTGGCATAATTTGGCTTCCCTGCCATAAGACCCCACTTTACACGCCCCTCATCCAAAATCCTGATCTCCCACCAGTTCCTCAAACTTGTTAATGAAAGGGCAAGAGTTATGTGAGTTTAAGTACATGATACCGGTTCAACTTACATAGTGACCAATCACTTTACACACGAGATAAGATTCATATCTCCTGGCCGAGTGAGGCCTGTGTAGTCCCTTGAAAAGACACTATAGAGTTGTAAGATTACATAAGGAATGCTTATAATTTCATAAAAAAAAGTGTTGTCTACTTTAAAGTTATCATCGTGCCGTGACACGGACGACAGGAGTAAGATGTGACCTTGATAATCAACTCCCCATAATCCATGACGCCCTTAAAAATAATGACTAGGAAACACCTGGCGTAATTCATAATCAGTCTAGCGGAATCTGAATAATCACAGATTCCAGTGGAAATGTATACATATCATGACAGCAAGAGCACAAAAACCAGCGAGCCTCGGTTACTGGGCCTAGCTTACCAGACGACATGAGCCTGGAGGCCACCAGGGCTTGAGGACCAACACGGCTTGCATTCGTATGGCTGACAATGGCCGGTCGGATGACACGGTGCAGATGAAGCAGTCTTGAACTTACAGAGAATGCCATCGTTAGAGATGATGCAAAGGCTTGATGAAGGACGTGAACCCCTTGGTCTCTCCGCCGGGTAGAATGATAGCGATAGGACCGGTGGCTGCCACTGGCACTATTACTTTTTGTTGCCAAGCCGTGGAAAAAATGTCGTACCGCAGCATGTCTTTTCATGTATTCTCTGATTACTACAGTGCATATAATTAGTACTCATTATACATGTGCTTGATCATTACAAATGATTTGTGCAACCCATTGCCATTGTGAATAGTGATCACTGATCACTGACCTTGAAATCAAACTGCGATGAGATGACACAATAAATTGTTTTAATCTATTAAAATTATGAGAAGAAATTAAAATTACATAACTGGCACAATTCTACAGTATGAACTGTATGGTAAGTAGAAGTACTAAATGTTATTATCACTTCATCTTCTTGTATAGCTAGTTTTCTACGAGCTGCTAACTCCACGTTGTGGGAGTTTGCATGCGACAGCAATATTCTCCTTGCGCGGAACTTTTTAACACTGATTAATTACCAAAATCGCTGTCTGGAGAAAAAAAACAGCATAAATAGCAAAGTTTCACGCTAAAAGAAAAATAAATAAACTAATTAATAAAAAAATGAATGTAAAAAAAAAACGCATATGAACCCGTACATGCATAGTAATATACCATCAGCAAATCTACTAATAAAACAACAAAAAAACATATATTTTCTATTGACTCAAATGAAAAGTTTTTCGTATATTAAGTTAGCCGTCATGAGCTTTTTTTCAGATAGTTCATACACATGTCGCGCGTGCTGAGTCGGATAGCTAATAATTAATATTTTACCTTTACCACGCGGGGCAGCCTCACTCATTTCCTTTAGCGGGGTGTTAGGACACTATAAGTATAGGCACCATATAGTAAAGACAGATCAAACAAGAGTTAGCCACTTCACACATTTCATGGATCCACGCCACATCCTCCCTGAACTTCCACCGTCACGGTGAGTCCCTTTGTACAGCTAGAATTCGATGTGCCAATGTTTACACTGTAATGGTACAAATTTTCTGAACAAATAACAAAAACATTAATGCCTTTCAAATCTCCCTCTCCTTAATTCCCTCAGCGGTCTACTCGTGGACGCTGGAAGGTCGTCCATCGTGCAATGTAGGACGTACCCCAAGTAAGTAATAGGGCATTGCCACACTAGTATACAGGAGACACTAGTACATGGGTGAGAGCACGTGGGATACAGTGCATGGGTGAGAGTTCCTTGAGAAACGCTGTATAGTGCACGAGTACATGGAAGACACTAGTGCATGGGTGAACGCACATGGGAGACACTATTATGTATTTGTATAGGTGAACATGAGATCAATATATCAATGCATGAAAGTATATGGGAGACAGTGATGTTAAAGTACATGTAACTGTAATAGTCTATTTAGATATAAACTCGCACCTATAGTACCTGACTATATCCGACTCCTCGTGGCAGATACATCAGCAGCTTCTCCCAACATAGACACAGCAAATGCAAGTTTTCAGTTTTGAGAACAATAGTGAATTTCCTCAAGATGCGGTACCAGGAGAAGAACACCGAGCACTATACCTTCGAGGAGATGACAAGAAAGGCTGGTTTACTTCACCTGGATCCCGAAGTCAAGAAGGTAAGTATATAATATATATATATATATATATATATATATATATATATATATATATATATATATATATATATATATATATATACTGACACAAGTAGTGATTCAACTTGATTTGTGTGTGTGTGTGTGTGTGTGTGTGTGTGTGGTCATTGCTGCGTAGCTCTGATCGAACGTTTTATTCATCTTTTGAATCCAAGTGTTGATATGCACTTTCACACATATATCCCCTATCCTGCTTATTTAAGAAAATTTTTTTTATCCCAAATTTTCCATTATATGTAATTCTTACGTCAGTATATTTCACACAACGCACTTAACTCTTAACTCATGTGAAAAGCCCTCCGATGTAGCCTACTCATCTTGCAATTCAGGGCACATGAGCAATCTCAGAATTTTAATTGAGAGTCACTTTATGAGTTAAGAATAACTTTGACAGTAAATAATGTTCAGCTCTCATTGTTTAATAATAATGATAATAATAATAATAATAATAATAATAATAATAATAATAATAATAATGAAAAAAAAAAAGGATGTGCGGTTAAGTCACCGTTTCTTACAATCCACAGAAATATGTGTCAACTTATCTGTACTTCACACTAACCATAGGTTTTGTACATATTTGCGTCATATATATCCTTTCACTATAGAACAACAATGAATTATTAATCACAAGAATAATAAATGTTGCTAGTTACACAAGCTGGCTTATAGGATGAAAGGCACACAGACACACACACACACACACACACGCGTAGTGTAGTGGTTAGCACGCTCGACTCACAATCGAGAGGGCCGGGTTCGAGTCCCGGTAAGCGGCGAGGCAAATGGGCAAGCCTCTTAATATGCGGCCCCTGGTCACCTAGCAGTAAATAGGTACGAGATGTAACTCAAGGGGTTGTGGCGTGGCTTTCCCGGTGTGTGTTGTGTGTGATGTGGTCTCAGTCCTACCCGGAGATCGGTCTATGAGCTCTGAGCTCGCTCCGTAATGAGGAAGACTGGCTGGATGACCAGCAGGCGACCGAGGTGAATTACACACGGCTCACAACAGAGAAGGCGTGGATTTGAATCCCGGGTGCGATGAGGCAAATGGGGAAGCATTTTTATGTGTGGTCCCTTTTCACCTATCAGTAAGCAGGCACGGGATGTAATTCGAGGGGTTGTGGCCTCGTTTTCCCGGATGTTTCCTACCCGAAGATCGGTCTGTTATTGGCATGGACTGGCTGGGTGACCAGCAGGTGCATGGTCGTGCGGCATGAACAGTGAACACACACACATACAAAAGCGCGGGCGCTTTTGTTTGTACGTAGTACGTGCACACGTGCACTTCAAATACAAAATATTTTTAGAAACCCTTAAAAGTTACTTATGATTTAGAATAGATGAATTAAGGAACATAAAAAAAAAATATACTGAACTCGGCAGACATGAACAGACATGGCAGCGGCCATTCCTTTTTTTTTTTTTTTTATGTTTGGCCTATAGCGCCTCTGGGTTTACTTGAAGAGTATGTGGGAAGCGTTGTTCAGCTTCCACCCATTAGTGGCGCAGGCAGTTTTATTTATTGTAGTACCCATATTAGGATCCATATCACCACCCAAGCGCATCTCGGGTGTAACCACCTAAGAACTTGGGTATCGTAGTCACATGTAGGTAACTTTAAACCACTCAACAAATGGCAAAGTATCAAGGCGGTACGTGGTGGGATTCGATCCCAGGCTCACCACTTTATCCACAAGGCCACCGCCTTCCTATAGCTGCGTCTAACGTATATTATGGCTTACCTTTGTAATTCCTCTCCCCCATCTACATCCATCATCCTTCCCGTGTCTGCGCGTATGTACTGTACGATGTCTACATAGTCCAGACATATTAAATATTTGTTCTAGCACTTTCTTTGTTCACCTTCTTAATGCCAGATTAAAACAGTATATTATCAGGTTTCCTCCACTCCTAGTGCATGAATTTTTCAATTGAGAAAATGTTTTTCACCTTCACCACGAATTCTTGCTTTCCAGTGGCTAGTGACAGAAGCTCTTCCCCATAACTTAAAAGTGGAGGTTATAGAGGGTATGTACTACTTTTTCAAGCCGCCGCTGCACATAACTGGCAGACACTCCCTCCTCAGGCTGCTGCGACAGAAGTATGAGAAGGGTCTGGGTGGCGTGATGCTCTCTGATGTCCAGGAGTGTGTTGGACCCAGGTGGAATAAAATTATGAAGGTGAGAGAGAGAGAGAGAGAGAGAGAGAGAGAGAAATACCATACATGGAATCTAATAGATGGCACACACACACACACACACACACACTTAAGTAGTTTCACATCAATAGTACCTACTACATCTATCATATGATCATCATCATCGGTTGCAATACTAGTACAATAATTGCAGCAGCAGCAGTAGTAGTAGTAGTAGTAGTAGTAGTAGTAGTAGTAGTAGTAGTAGTAGTAGTAGTAGTAGTAGTAGTAGTAGTAGTCGGTGTTGAAGTATTAGTTAAGTATTCAATATCATATAGAATCCATGATTAATTTTTCCTATCTCATCCACATGGACATAGCAAGTGGAAGGGGAGGTGGTTCAGGTGGTGCGTAAGGCAGACAAGAAGACCATTATCTTTCACAAAGACAACAGCCTCTCCCTCCCATTAAGTGAAGAACTAGTGCGGCTGTGGCGGAGCCTTTCTTTGTCAGACTCAAATAAGACTGATGATGACATTGAGACATACTTACTACAAGAGGTGAGGGAAAATAACGTCTATCCCTAGACATAAACAACTTGAGAGAGAGAGAGAGAGAGAGAGAGAGAGAGAGAGAGAGAGAGAGAGAGAGAGAGAGAGAGAGAGAGATTCTTCTTTCTGCACACACCTTCACTCAAGTTAATGACTTAGAAAGCAAAAATTGATTACAATTTTTTTTTTGCTTCTCACTAATCATGCAGTTCTGGCTTTTGCACATACAAATGGTGAGAATACCTCATACCATTGCTGAGTAACTCATTCACAATGAAGTATATTCTTATTTTCTCAAGCAAACCCTTCACTAAGAACAGTGTTCCTTTTCCAGGGATTCAATGCTACACAGATAACTAAGACAAAAAGATTCCTGTTTACAAATACCAAGGAAACAAGAAAGGCAAAGCAATTTGCAATCACCAAAGCTCACGCTGGGCTTTGAGCTTGACTCAAGAAACTGGTTGAGCAGTCTCCCCCTTATGATTCTCTTGCTCAAGGAAATCCTTTAATTAATTCATTTTCTTAGTCTATTCACTGTTATTTTGATTTTAATCTAAAAGATAGGAATATTCCTGGTTCATATAGGAAGGAGACCAGTATTTTTTTGCCATTGTTCAGTTTTCATATTCATTGATATTGATTAAATACTGTACACTTTAAAAGTATGTACATAAATGTTCATATACTTTCTCCAAGTACATGTCCATTAGTTAACTTCAGCTGTTATTTCATAAAGTGCATATGGTATGTAGTTGCACAAGACATATTATGGATTAAGTAGCTATTTGAGTGAGAAGCATGTGGGGTGGGGTAATCACAGGTGATGAAACTAGAGATGAAAATGGAGTACAGTGTATGCACTAATGATGAGACAAGAAAGACTGAAATGGTTTGAACATGTTTGAGAGGATGGTAGGTAATAATTCAGTTGTTAAGTGGGATTAAAAGATTTGAACAGTTTCTTTATAAAGAGGTTAAAAATAACAATGTCATCACAGTCTCTGTCTATCATAAAAAACTGACAAAAATGGACACAAAAAGAGACATCATGACCCTCCCACCATTCCCTAAACAAGACATGAGAATGTCTTATCTTTGTTCTCTCCCTTGAATATGATTGATCACAGCCTGGTCTCCTTGTAAGTTTAGCTCCCACTAAACTGAATGTCCCTATCAAAATCTACTCTTGTGTAAATGATTCCTGAGACATGCTACTCAACCCATCCTCCACTGAGCAGTCTTCTCAGTCACAGCCCAATGACACTTGATCTCACTCAGACCTAAACATATTTATATGTACCTGACTTTTAAATATCTCTACAGCCTGATCCTACATTTAAATAGAAATCCCACAGTGCTTTTACTACAATATGGTGACTGCATTTCTTTAAACAGAAGTACATAATAAAGATGAAAATGTATAATCATGAGATGATTTTACCAGTTTTTTGTTCTATTTTTCTTTTCCTATTGATTTTGAGTTCATCCTACATTTTTGCATGATTATTGTTATGAAACTGTGAAATGATGAAGCCAAAACAAAATTATTATGTACACTTAAGAAATAATAATGTATACTGAAGAAAAATTAATGTCATAAGGTTTTGTGCCATGAGGACAAAGCACCTCTACATTATTCTTTGTGTAACTTTTCCAAGACACCAATATTCAGAACAAACTTGTGTATGGATAGTACAGCTGGATGGGCAACATTGGTAGGCATTATAAACACATTCCCAAACAGTGATGAAAAAATAATGATAAATTTTGGTCACATAAACATCATTATTACAATTAGATTTAATTTTTTTTGATAAATTTCCAGTTTATATGGATCTTCAACCTGGTAGGTATTATAAAAGCAACTACTGCATTTCATTCTTCACTATGCTCACAAAATACTCTTCATAATAGAAAATAACTTGCCACAGAACTTACAATCCATTCTCTCATTGCAGATGAGTGAACAAACAAGCCTTTCAACAGTAATTAGGAAACAAGTATATACAACTTTATAATTAAAAACAAATTAAAACACATTCCACTTAATGGAGTAGTCCTTTAAAGACCAAGGAATGATCTCTGGTTTAGTCCTCCTCTAAGGCTCCCCAGTGACATTTTGTTTTTGTCAACAGTAACACCTACTTAATATTGTTCCTGGCTGAAGGCCACAGCTGAATGATAATTTTTATTTAATTCTTGTAATAATTTTCCTCTATAGAAAATTCAACATCCAGATAGCTATATATGCAAAATACAATGTTTTTCCTCAATCTTCCTAATAAACATTAAAGATAACCACATCCCAGAATTAGCTTCATCCAGTATAACTTTCTAGCGAGTGTTATCCTACATTCAGAAGGTAATAATTTTTTTATCAAATGTATTATTAGATAATAAAGCAGTGTTTCATCCCATGCAACATGATCAGAACATGCCAAATGTTACCTTTTTAGTAACAACTTCCCTTTGCAGGTCCTAAAAAAAAAAAAATAAATAAAAAAAATAAATAAAATAAAATAAATAAATAAATAAATAAATATATAAAAATAAATACCACTTCTCTGATCACATCCTAACCTAACTGCAATTGAAATCTATTATGAGTGCAAGTGACAAGACACAGAAGTTAGGTGATGGTGAGTAGCTACTTAATCAAATGTGCCCAAGGCTAAGATAAAATGATTCATGTTCCTCAATGTTTATGTTTTGAGCTACATGTCTTACAAGTTGCTGGGAACCTGGACAGGGTGGCAGTACAGGTCAATTTGTACATCACTGCTCACCTCATGCCTACTTCAGAGGAAAGAAATCCACTTTATAAGAAAACTAAGGAACAAAACACGCCACAAAATGCATGTGTAGCTTGTGGAAATTCTGAAGTCTTATAACTATATTCAGGCAACAATGCAACTGCTATGCCATTGAACAGTGGCATTTACAGCATAAAAGAAGTGAATTTAAAATTAATACATTTCCACATCAATTTTCTAATCTTTCCCATTACATATCTTCTACGATGTTGCTGAATTCACAGAAAGAAAATCAAGCATACCATTCTGAATTATTTTCAACATATAACAGCATTTAATCTACCATGAATCTAATGTGAATACAGACAATATTAAGAGAGCTAAAACTTGTGTGTAAGCATAAGTATGAAACACACATACCCACATGCACACACTCACATGTTCCCTCACCTACACACGCACATACATACATGAGCATGCACATCGACACACACACACACACACACACACACACACACACACACACACACAGTTGTGGTGATCTTACCGGTGGTCTTACTGTATACATACTATATATCTGGGAAAATATAATTATGAAAGTAAGATTTGCAATCACATTAGACTGAAATTCCAAATCTCCAGGCATCATGAAAAGCAGTGTAATTCAGCTTCATACAAAATGTAGCAAACAAAAACTGGATGCTTTCAATGATGTGCTCTGTATGGCTCCATCCAATGCTCCCATTAACAACTCCACTATATAGAAAAGTCCATGAATGAAACTTACTTTTCCCCTACATTCTGTTTCAGACCTCTGGCTGTAAATTCTTAACTAACTAGCAGCATCTGCCTAACATAATGTACATGAAGCAATATTGTCTTTGCATCACATGTCTAGCCAAAATTCCAATCATAATAGAATCCTGGACTGCAAATAGCAACATTTGAAAGAAGATCCTTGAGCTCATGATTGAAATATAGCATGTAGCTCATGGCATTATATCAATAAAAAAACATCTTTTTTAGTAACAAAATTATGAGAAACTCATGGAAAGTAAGTTGATACATAATCATTATGATAAGAGAAAACCAATTTGGCACAGCAATGAATTTTCAGAAGACAAGCTGACAAGACCAACACGCCCTCATGCATAAGGAATTAACTTCCTTCCATATGGAAAGTGGCATCAGCAGTTCCAGGAAGGAGTACAGTGTGTCACAGTTTTCTGCCACTGGTGACATTATTAATGGACCTCTTACATGCATCTGGGCAGGAAAGTTCTGATAAAAGGATCAACCCACTGAATGTTACCATGTATGACATTCCAGCACAGCCTTTTTAATGGGCAAATGAGAACACCAGACTATCACTGAAAAACAAGAATCAACATTTAAAAACTAACATTCAATCAACACTTCCCCCTTGTTCAGTGAAGCATCATTACCTCTACCCTGGTAAGAATTCCAATAGCCAAGGTCAGCACAACTACCAGAATGCAAAATTGGGGAGCCTCTCAACAACCAACACTTGCAATATTACTTTCTCAAAAAATATACTTAATTTTTAAGTACTAAAGTAAAGAACATAGTCCAAATCAATATTCCTTTGCATATATCATTATCATGAAATAGTCTCCAATGCCTTTTAACATTTATTCTATGTGATATTACAGCACAAAAATAAATAAACAAAAAGGTGCTCTCCAAGAGAAAAATAGTTAC
>NC_059304.1:11891392-11911392 GCF_017591435.1 Portunus trituberculatus | reverse complement strand
GAGAGAAAGTAAATGTAAATGTGTATTATTTTAGCTTAGGAAAGAAGAGAAATGAACAATATTCATTGCCGCTTAACAGTCCTGCCAAAATGCTGATGCCAGAAGGTCCTTAGAGGAATGATGAAAGACATAAATACCTCTGGTGTCTCTTCTGTAGAACCATTTTCTGTTTCTGTTGGCTGCTTCTCCCCTAACTTGACAAGAGACTCTACCACACTCATGGTCTCCAAAGAGCCACTATCACCTGTCACAGTCCCACCACTACTGACAGGCACCCCACTAGCTTCCTGCGGAGCAGGTTCTGTGCTTTCTGTAACCTGGAACATTACAACACTATTGTTAAACTTATTTGTACGTTACAGGCTCATGACTTGAACACAAGACTTAAATTCTGAAAAGGATATGCAAAGCTTGGAATGTACTATAGCATGAGATTTACTAAGTAAAACTGTATCTGTAACCAGATGACACTTTTTCCAGGATAAAATATTGAAATTCAATTTGCATTCCAACTACTTATCAAATAATTATTGAAAACATATTTCATAAAACAAGTGTACATCTGATAGAGCAGCATTTCTTACATGCCAACAAACAAGTAGCATAGAACTACATTAGTATGTCAATGTGATTTTTTTTTAAATAAGAGCTCTAAAATGTCAATAAGTTTGTGGTGTGATTGCAGTCTCAATAGTACAGACCAATGTACAAGTTTTTCAAGCACTCACTTGGTTGTGTGTGAGGACCTGCCCCTCCATCTGTGCAAGCTGCTGCTCCACAGGGTCCAGGCCTTCTACAACCTGCTAGAGAAAAATTACCTCTTTTCTCACTGCAATATTGAACAGTTTCCAGGATGATGATGTTTTGCTTATCTACTACAAAATGCTTTAATAGTGACAACCGGGGTAACTTGGACCAGGTTTTGACAAACTTTGATACTGTTTCCACATTTATTAAAATTTTTATGAAAACATAAGCAAGTTATTGCCTTTAAATCACTAACAAAAAAAAAATAAATAAAAAAATAAAAAAAAATCATTCATAGCAGATTCTTCAGCTTTGAAGTAATGAGAGTGGTTCACAGTTATAAAAAAAAATGGGGTAATGTGAACCCCCCACCGGGGTAAACTGAACCACCCATGGGATAATTTGAACCACCCTTTATAAATGCAAAATATATATATATATATATATATATATATATATATATATATATATATATATATATATATATATATATATATATATATATATATAAATGGATATAATTCCTCAAAAAATAAAGAGTTTTATTTCATAAACATTGAGCCTTTCACATTCAAAATAACAAAATCAATGGCAAGAAACCGTGTAGAACAAAAAACTGTTACTCATAGACTACATAGCCTACTCATTTACTACTCATAGACTACATTTACTTGGCTACTTTAGCCAATGTTTTGGTGTAACACTTGAAGTTATTGTATTCAGTAAGAAGATTATTTATTCTGAATGTGAAAGGTACTTTTATAAGGTCCCTATGAAGTGATACATAAGCATATAATAAGCAGATTATATGCATATATATTACTAATGGGCACTCCTAGCAGACGAAAGAGGATCAGCTGAGTAAAAACAGGGTATAGGCTCAGGGTGTCAAAAGACTGGTCACGTTAATTTTCCTTCCCACTCTGCAGGCTAGCGAGCAACAGGGAGCTGATTTTTTGTATAAAAATACTGCTCATTGGTTTCCACATTCATTTTTCTATAGATTATTGAGGTCGCTATCACTCGCTAGCCTGTAGAGAGAGTGTGAGCGGACAATTCCTAGCTTTTTGAAGTCCTTTATAGGCTTATAGTCTTCATTAAAAATTTCCCTAAATTACCCTAATTATCCTAATAATCATTATTGGGTATATAATGAGTCTAAGCAATCCCCTTTATAAGCCAAAGATGGCACAGGGCAAAATATTATTGCATATTCTCAAAATATATAAACAATTGCGCACTAAAAACTAACGGTTCGATTTTCCTTACCGGAGTAAATTGAACCAAAAAGTGAGCGTTAATTGTGAGAAAACGAAGCTAAATAAAGTATTGCTGATGAAATCATGTTAAAGTAGAGGTAAAACACTCTATAATCATCAATTTGGAAGAGGATAGTTAGCCGCGTCTGACCGCCACAACAAAGTTCGCCGAAACAGCTGATTTGGTAAACAAACTTTGCCGCTCTTTTTTTTTGTACTTTCTTTCCTGTATCGATTTTTTTTATCAAACCTGCACAATAAATGTGAAAATAGTTACTTTCTATTGTGAAATGCTCAAAACTTCAAAAAGAAATTTATATATGAATTTATTGTAAATAAGAATGAGGCGGTCCGAATTGTACCGGTTCGTTGGACAGTCCGATTTTCCCCAGTCGACACTAACTCTTACAACTTGTAAAAAAAAATAAACCTAATTGAGCAAAAAATACTTCGGTATTTTGTAGTTTCCTTATTCAGAAAACAACATAAAAACAACTTTCAAAAGCATTTCTATGAACAGGTCAATATATTGCATGTCAAATATAGAGTAAGGTTAAGACATAAATTATCTATCCCAAGAGGCAGAGCACAAACTGACCTGGCCTCCATTGACAGCAGCACCAAGGTCTCCTTGGACCATCTCTGCTGGCACAAAGCTGATATTGTCACCCTCTTGCACCACCACATAAGTTTGGCCAGAACCAGTCACCACACCTGTAACAGAAGGAATTAAAGACAAATGAGCCTCCAGGTCCCTTGGACACTTCACAGTTACAAGTGCCCTCTATAGTAATGGTGATACAATATGCATAGGAAAACAGGTAAAAATATACAAGAATAATTAACATCAAGATAATTTTTTCCACTAATATAAGAGGAGAAACAAATGTTTCCCTTTTAAAAGAGCTACTTCTCCTTGAATAAACTAATGGATGACAAGACAAAAGATCCTTACATTGTCCTTCCACCATCTGCAGGGTCTGTTCTGAACCATTATCTGTAGTCTGTAGGATGGCCTGGCCTGAGGACAATGCCTGTTGTAGTTCTTCCAGTGTGGTGGGAGCTGCCTCTTGCTGCTGACCTTGGCCACCTTCTTCAGACTGTTGTTGGAGCTGTTGTTGCTGCTGTTGTTGCTGTGGTTCCTCTTGTACTGGCTGTGGCTGTTCCTGTACCACCTGATCATATGTTATAGATTGTATTGCCTAGTATATGCACAAGTGGAAAAGTATACATTGTTAAACTTATGTTTGTAATTTTTTTTTTTTTTTACTTCAAGAGATAAATGGTAAAATCTAAGAGCAGGTAAATATGCATACAATATTATATGCTAAGATTATTCTCAAAAAAACAGATTATCATATCAAATTATAAAAAAAATCATAGCTTCAAAGAACAATCATGGAAATATAGAACATCAGTGACATAGGAATAGTACCAGCCAGTAATACAAAGTTTCCCTGTTCAAACCATACTACCAATTCCAAGCTCCTACACACAAATCCTTAGCCTCCAATGTCAGAGAGAGAGAGAGAGAGAGAGAGAGAGAGAGAGAGAGAGAGAGAGAGAGAGAGAGAGAGAGAGAGAGAGAGAGATTGTTAACCCATCATATTAACATTAAAAGAAAATATGTAAAATTAAAGCTCAATATAGCATTATAGTGACTTTTCCAGATAGGACTTGGAAATGAAGCCATCTGACATAATATAGATCTGATAACCGATGCTTCAATCACACTTGCTGACTGAGTCCCACCTGCTGAACTGTCTGTTGTGGCTGTGTCTGGTGCACAGCCTGCTGCTGGTGTGCCTGTTGCTGCTGTTGAGCCACCTGGGCTGCTCCAACACTAGTCACTTTATTGATGTTGCCTTGTTGATCAACTGAACCTATCCACACACAAAATAATGGTCAGTACTTTTATGTATCTTACTCGTAATTTGAAGGCCATATAGCATCACAATTCTAAAATGAATATTTGTTATACATAGTTAGAGATGAAAGGAAAAAGAAAGAGAGGATCTTACCAATGATATTTGGCATGACTTTTCGGAACTGTGGGCCTGGCTTTTTAGGGGTGTTGGCTGAGCCTTTGTCTAGCAGGAAAGCATACTTCTTTGTTTCAGGTTTCAGTTCTGAGACTCCTGTGGCCTGCTGCACCATCTTGCTCTGTGCCTGGGGCTGACTAACAGGCTTCTGTGGTTGTTGGACTGTTGTGCTGTACTGGGCATTGGCTGCAACAGATTTATTGACTACATCAACATAAATATTACTGCACAAAATCATATGTGTCTTGCTATTGACTACAATCTTCAAATACCTGAAACACTTCACTAACATTTTGTCTCCTCTGCTGTAGTCAGGCCAGCCTCTTCACACTGGGCAGCAATGTCCAGGATCCCTCGCACCTGCCAAGATGAACACAAAATAGTCTACAATGTTTTTCAACACTTCAATTCAAGTACCTTAAAAATAAAATAAAATAAATAAATTAATTAATTAATAAAAAAAAAAAAAAAAAAAAAAAAAATATATATATATATATATATATATATATATATATATATACATACATACATACATATATATATATATATATATATATATATATATATATATATATATATATATATATATATATATATATATATATATATATATATATATATATATATATATATATATATATATATATATATATATATATATATATACACACACACACACACACACACACACACATATATATATATATATATATATATATATATATATATATATATATATATATATATATATATATATATATATATATATATATATATATATATATATATATATATATATATATATATATATATATATATCAATAAGAATATTACTTGAGAAAATTATGTTGGTAACAGTTCTAGTCAACTTCTCTCAAAATGACAGCCACAGCAGAAATAATTTCATAAATCTGCATTACCAATACATACAAGAATGGTCCCTGCCTGAAAAGAACAACACCCACCTGGAGTGCTCTGCCCAGCTTCAGGAAGGCAGCAAGATGTTCCTGCTCTACCATCACTTTACCTGCAGACACAAGTTTTCAAGTCATCAATTTAAATATTTTCATGAAAATTCATTCAAATGTTAAAAAGAAAGTTTGCTTGCACTGTCATGTTCTGCTATACTATATGCACACCCTTGAAGTTCAACTGTGGACACAAGTGAGGAAAATATAACAAAACAAATCTATAAAGGTATAATTAAGATTATGTTAACTCTACTCCATTTACTACAATGTATCATTGATAAGAAACTATACAGAGAGCATTGTTGTGACACAGAAAATATTATTCAGGATAAAGCATATAAAATATTCTGATGTGAAAAACAGGTTGCTAGCTGGAAGACATGCACTGCGATCCTGAACAAATATTCTGAAGCAAAAGGACATAACAGTAAAAGCAGAAAAATTGCACACAATAATCTCTATGTTGGTATGGTAAAAAAGATACAGGCTGAGGAAAATAGACATGAAAACACTGTTCAAAATCACAACTAAGATGGTAAAACTCTTGAAAGACTAAAATTATTCAACTTTGATCATTTGAAAGGCTAGACCACCAAAACAGCCACAGCTAACCATTGTACATGAAGTCTATGACTGCTCGAAGGCTGTTGTAAGAATATCCATTGAACTTGATGAGATGACTCCGGGCAGGATTTCCTTTCAACAGACCCTGAGAGTAACAGGAAAATAAAAAATGTGACATAGTTATTTAGAGAAATTTATCAATTACAGGTAATTTCATATTGTATATATATGTGTGTTCATTGTTTGATCTGCTGCAGTCTCTGACGAGACAGCCAGACGTTCCCCTACGGAGCGAGCTAAGAGCTCATTATTTCCGATCTTTGGATAGGCCTGAGACCAGGCACACACCACACACCGGGACAACAAGGTCACAACTCCTCAATTTACATCCCGTACCTACTCACTGCTAAGTGAACAGGAGCTACACGTGAAAGGAGACACACCCAAATATCTCCACCTGGCCAGGGAATCGAACCCCGGTCCTCTGGCTTGTGAAGCCAGCGCTCTAACCACTGAGCTACCATGTGTGTGTGTGTGTGTGTGTGTGTGTGTGTGTGTGTGTGTGTGTGTGTGTGTGTGTGTGTGTGTGTGTGTGTGTGTGTGTGTGTAATTCACCACAGTTGCCCGCTGGTCACCCAGCCAGTCTTTCCCATTACGGAGCGAACTCAGAGCTCATAGACCGATCTTTGGGTAGGACTGAGACCACATAACACACTCCACACACCGGGAAAGCGAGGCAACAACCCCTCGAGTTACATCCAATACCTATTTACTGCTAGGTTAACAGGGGCCACACATTAAGAGGCTTGCCCATTTGCCTCTCCGCTTTCTGGGACTCGAACCCGGACCCTCTCGATTGTGAGTCAAAAGTGCTAACCACTACACTACGCGATGTGTGTGTGTGTGTGTGTGTGTGTGTGTGTGTGTGTGTGTGTGTGTGTGTGTGTGTGTGTAATTCACCAAGGTTGCCTGCTTGTCACCCAGCCAGTCTTTCCCATTACGAAGAGAGCTCAGAGCTCATAGACCAATCTTCGGGTAGGACTGAGACCATAATACCCTCCACACACCAGGAAAGCGAGGCCACAACCCCTCGAGTTACATCTCGTACCTATTTACTGCTAGGTGAACAGGGGCCACACATTAAGAGGCTTGCCCATTTGCCTCGCCGCCCCGGGACTCAAACCCGCCCCTCTCGATTGTGAGTTGAGCGTGCTAACCACTACACTACGCGGTGTGTGTGTGTGTGGGGGGGGGGTAATAAATATATCTACATGCAGTCACAATATTCCTCAATTCTTCAGCATCTCTTTCTAAAAGGATACACTGTCATTCCCCATGTTCCAAACTCACCTCAAGATATGGACTGCAGGCAGAAATAACAGCCTTGTGGGCTTTCACCTGGCGCCCCTCACACTCAAGGCCCACATCCACAAAGCGACCCTCCTCATAGAGCTGCCGCAGGTACTCCAACAACACCGACGAGTGATCACACCACTGGATTTCTACAGGAGGCATTTTCCTGGCTAGTCTGTATCTGAAGAACAAATGGCACACATTTTAATATTAAACAGTGAAATCTTACAAGAGGCCCATACCAGCTATCTGCAGCCTCATTCTTGTCTCTCACAGGCATGAAGTTGTGCCCAATGTATTCGTAATTCAACATTTTGTAATGAAGATGAGAAAGCAAATGCCCAGCAGGGCATAATTTAGCAAGTGTTTTAACACATTTCCTGTGTCTGATAGCATGGCAGAATCTCCAGCACTGTGACACCAATAAATAAGCTCTCATTTCAGTACAGTTCAACCAGCAGAACAAGAGAAGATGAATCACTTTCTGGAATCTCTCCCCAAAAGTGAATATTAAAAGTTAGCAATGTAATCCAATTTCTGTTAATATTTACATATACAACAGAAAAACAAGATACTCATAAAAATTGATTTGTGACAATCAGGTAGGTTACATCACAATAATGGATAGAAAATAATGATGAACCAGTGGGTCTTACTGCAAGTAACAGGCTAAGGACTTGATTAAAAAATAAATAAATAAACAAAAAAAAAATAATAGTATTGGGGATTACAATCAAAGTGAAGTCAAACCCAACATTAAATGTTTGATGCTGCTAAAGAGGAGCAAAGGGCTCATTATACAAGACAAAGCTGACAAGTTTAAGAAGTGTTACGAGTAACTATGTGACACCACCACCAGCATAGTATTAGTGTGTGACATATACTATAATGCACTTTAATAAATGCACAAGTACCGTAATGGAACCAAATTGTCCTGCCGCAAAGAGAAAAGATACCTGTAAAAAAATTTAACTTACTCTATTGTTGTGCATGGCCTTAAAAACCCTAACTTTTGACCTCGTTGAGGATGCTGCCACTTAATGTGGGTCTCCAGTTTGTTCTCCAGACTTCCCTAAGCAACTGACCAACCTGAAGGAAGGATGAAGTAAGGAGCGCTAACTGCCCCAGCCCAAATGTATTTTATGACCTAGAGATTTGTAGCCAGCCATGCTGACCACTGCACTATGGAGACCCATGCCGCTAGGTGTTACTGCCCAGTGCCCTAATAAGTTTAAATTTTCATCATTTTCCAGGACGGAATGTTTCCTCCTTTTATATTTCAAAAAATAAACATTTACTTCATTCTTAATTGTACTGAAGCTAAGATAAATAATGACATTTTCCAAAACACATCCTATGACATTATATTTCTCAACTTGCCTTTGCATCACTGAAGGATTACAAGGTTTTAGAAATATGGCCATTACATCCTTTGTGCTGTATACAGTCTAAATGTGGGTCATATATCAAATGAATAAGTTGATGATTAAGGTGTTTGGCATTACAGTGATTTTCATCTTCCAAAATACACACACAGCAGCGGCAGTATCTATATGCCTAGGAGTAAGGGACATGCCATACACTGGAAACAGTGAACCAGCTAACAGCTTATATCAGCCAATAATAATTCAACTGTGGAAGGAAGGATTGCCCTTATTTTCTGCAACATTGAATATGTAGCAACCTTGAAAATTTTTCAAAGAAATTAACTAAAACCACATACATTACACTGAAATGAAAAGAAAGAAAAATAATCAACTTGGAAGTAACAATTTACCAACAAACGAAAACAAATAACAAGCCAGAAGACGTGAATAAACACCATTTACAATAACAATAAGAAGAATCATGACTTGGCACAATAAATATAAGGTTTGGGAAGTCAGCCTGGCTAGTCTGTGGCAGCGTGACACACGTACACACGAGAAAGAGCAGCATCTCCATGGAACACGAGTGAGAGGAGAGAAGAGGCTGGAGGGAATGATGCAGCATGGGGGAGCGGGGCCCTAACACGGGGAGCAGTCAGCAAGGGGACACGTGAGGTGGCGAGGCATGCACACTACCTTCTCCAATAGCAGGGCCAGGCTAGAGGAGGAGAGGCGGCGGCGGTGGCGGCGGCGTGGTGGCGGTGCAGGAGGTGGTGATGGCGCGCCGCTGCCCTGCCTGACTGTGTGCTGCCTGACGCCACCCTACAGCGCCGCCCCTGCGCCCCTGCCACGCCACCGCCACACACTCTACGCCCCTGGGCAGCTTCACGGCGAGGGCTGATTGCATGTGCTGATACTCCACAGAAAATACTTACCTTGAAGGCCTTGAGACGCCAGAGTGTCAATACCAAAACAATGTCCTTTTCCCAGCGGCAACACGCAGCCTGACACTGGAAACTGTCTGCTCGCTACACCCCAACTTTTTGTTTCCAGCCGGTGTTCAAACATATACCACCTCTACATGATAATTTTTTGTATTATTTTGTGTCTACAGATTCAATTTCAAGACTTTGTAAGACTATTTTAAGATTAAACAGAATTTGTGGCGGAAGCTTTACGACGCGCGGCGGCAGCCAATGGCGGGCAAGTGGCGTCTCTGTGCCGCCATTGGCTGCTGAGAATGAGGCGCAAAGCTTGAAATTAAAGCTTTAGCCCTATTCCGACTTATGATGTGTGAGGCATTTATCTGAGCTGTTTATTGCTACACATATTTACCAGTTTATGCTTGCGTTTATATCTGTGTATTTATCTAATTCCTCTCCCCCCCCCCTCTCTCTCTCTCTCTCTCTCTATATATATATATATATATATATATATATATATATATATATATATATATATATATATATATATATATATATATATATATATATATATATATATATATATATATATATATATATATATATATATATATATATATATATATATATATATATATATATATATATATATATATATATATATATATATATATATATATATATATATATATATATATATATATATATATATATATATATATATATATATATATATATATGTGTGTGTGTGTGTGTGTGTGTGTGTGTGTGTGTGTGTGTAAAATATATTCTTGCTTACTTATCTACGTGCCAACCTGACGCAATCGTACGTACTTACCACTCAGCATTTCGGCGTCCTTATGCTCACTCGCTCTCTGGCATTGACTATGTAGAGACACGTACATGGATGGTCATGCTGTGAAAATGAGTTCAGAACAGAACATGAGCCTCTACCAATAGACGATACGTATAGCTCATGAGGGGCTTCACGGTATTATCAGAACCTTCCTGTGTACGTACATATTGACTAGTCTTATCACGGTTCAAGCTTATTTTAGCACCAACTGCGTTTTTTTTTTTTTTCTTTTCATATTTTGCTTTTACTATAAGGCAGACGCAGGGACGGAATGTAACGCTTTCTCCTCGTAATGTTTGCTATGGTCCCACATCATCTCAGGGGCACAGTTCAAGTAAACTTACTCCATGTTACGAAATTGATTGGTGTGGGCAAGGCCACCGCCATGCTTCGATTAGTATTCAAACGGCCTTGGTACTGGTAGTGCTGCCTGTGGTGCCGAGTCCATGGAGGTACGCGGCCCATCAGTATGCATGGTGGTGGAAGAGAGGTAGTTGCTGCTCTTGTAGTCCCTCCATACTCACCTCCCACGGTGGAGGTCTATTCCTGTTCTTTTAAAGTTAACTCTCTCTCTCTCTCTCTCTCTCTCTCTCTCTCTCTCTCTCATCTTGGTAACATCAATTAACATTCTACCCTACTCCCTGGATGTAATGTTTATGCTAACACAACAAACACGTCACTCATGTATTAGATTTATGATTTAAGCCAGCAAAAAAAAAAAATAAATAAATAAAAAAAAAAAAAAAACTCGCATGTGTCTTCATATATAGAGGTTCGAAAAACATCAGTTAGTATTAAATGATACAACGTTCATTGTCCTACTTACATCATTCAGTCCATATGCCACTCCTCATTCTCTTCTTTTCTAAACCTCATTTTTTTTTCTCTCTCTCTTTTAAGCTATTGACAGGGATTCAGCTTTTTGCTGCCGTGTTTTGTGTCCTTGAGTATCCTAGCGAGGGACCTTCACCGTTGCTACCCTCACGGACATAACAGCTCACGCACTCCACTAATAATTTTGAAGACCTGGGCACGCAACACCCAGAGGCTCTAGTCACTCTAGTGGTTGCGTGTGGTGACCGAAATTCTATTGACTTATTCGGATGCAACATTTTTTTTCTTATTCCTTTGCGATTATCATTCGTAATCTAATATTCTGATTATTGTATCATGTTTTGTGGTTTCTGTGCCATCTTTGGGTCCACGCAGTGGGCGTGCTTGTGGTGTTAAGTGAAAGGATCTGAAATCATCCTCATTTCTCAGATTAACTGCTACTTCCGTGTGAAGGATTAACTAGCCCTGCCAAGCGCGTCATGTATGATGTTGCCATGAAGGCGCAAAATTCACACACTTCTGGCCCGAATTTGGAAAACATAATGTTTAGAACTTTTCTTTGTGCTATACCTATATATATGCTAAAAATAAATAGATAAATTGATAAGATAGATGAATAATATGTAAATTGATATCACGACTGAAATTTACTATATAATCCTCGTAAGTATGTTATAGACCTTTCTAGAGATTCTTTCTAATAAGACATTGCTATAGCTTCGAGCCTTCACTTACCATTTATCATATTTAATCAATAACGCCATCGCCCCACCTCACAATTTATCTTCACTTTTCCACCAATTTCATTACGCAAGCCAATGCTTTCTTCGTCCTTAACACTAAGGCGCTATTCGAGTCCCGCTTGTACTTGAGTCTATCCTGCTTAGTAAAACTGCTAAACTTTTCTGTTTCCTTCTGACACATACAGTACACAAGCAATTAAATTTTCTACTTTTATTGGTCTTTTAAATTAATGGCTTTCACATCTAGTTTTCTGCCGTCTAAGTTATAAGGAATTTTTTAAGTTGTCTCTAATTTCCATGAACACATTGTTTCTTAACTCACTCTTTGATCACCAGTACGCATTCTGTGATGGCTCGGAACAGTAAGTAAGCAAGGGAAAGTAATATTACAGTTTCAACAATGTGTGTGTGTGTGTGTGTGTGTGTGTGTGTGTGTGTGTGTGTGTGTGTGGAGGGCGTAGCTACTACTGGGACACTGATTGATTAACGACATTCGTTGATGAAAATAACTTTTATTCTCTAAACTTGCTTGCCCTGCACAGTGGAGTGAAGGAAGCAGGTTCGGAAACTTAAATAAACTGGAATTGGCATGGTTGTGCGAATCTTAACTCTAACAAATGTAGACTTAGGTAGTACGTACTTTGCATTCATCGCATTCATATTAGACTTGCTGAGGTGCAATACTTCCATCAATTCGTTAGCTATACTGAAAAGTCTGAAATTACTATATTTCTTGTACGCATACCTATTTATATACCTCCTGATTATTATGATTATGATAATAATGATAATGATAATAATAATAATAATAATAATAATAAAAATAATAATAATAATAATAATGATAATAATAATAACAATAATAATGATAATAATAATTATGATAATAATAATGATAACAGTAGTAATTCTTATTACAGTTCTTTGAGATAATATTGAACAGGTTAATGTAATTCTTTTAAAATTTTCACGCTTTACAATAACATACTTTGGCACAATGTCATGTGGGCACATTATATATATATATATATATATATATATATATATATATATATATATATATATATATATATATATATATATATATATATATATATATATATATATATATGTATATGTATATGGTGTTAGGTGGGTGTTGGAGGCTGTGGTTCAGGGGCTTGACTGTCGCCTCTGGACGGAATGTTGGCTTTACAAGATGAATGAAATATTTTGTTATTACCAGAACCACGCCTGTGAACCAAATCATATCTTTCACATAATATGATGTTCTAAATTTAATTACCTTGCTTTCCGAAGCTCTAAGTTGGACAGAGAGGCATTAGGTATTTGAGCAAACTACTAAACATTTTCCATCCTCAGCGAATTTCTCCCGGGCCGCGGTAGTGGCGGACGGTGCAGGAGGGTGCAAGCACGGTCCAGGTAGTCTGGACCTGCAGTAATAACACACGGTATGTTTGTTTGAATAAATTCTTAGTTGAAAATTTGTCCAACGTGTACATACATTCTTTTTAATAGTAAACACAATGAGCTTAACATGTTAAAGGAATGAATAGGCATAACCTGATTACCCTGCGGCGAGAGAGAAAAGTATGGAAACTCATTTATTAAACAGGCAAACAAGCCTCTACCTAACTGCGCTAAATGAGATCTCCTGCCAAGAGACGGATTAAGACCCTACACAGTTACAGGAAGAAAGGCAGTCAAACTCGGAGACGGTGTTCGCAATTACCAAGTTATCACACAATAAATCTAACACGTGGTTTCCAATAACAAACGAGCCATACTGCTAGAAAATTACAATAATGTTGTGATCCTTACCTACAAAGCACATCTTTTGATCATATCACCGTAATAGCTGGCCGAAAGGATGGCAAGGTGCTTGGTAAGGACCACTGAAGCTCCCACTACTTCCTAAGTCAAGGCATTAGAAAACACAGCTATCGAAGTAGACTCTAAGCATGACATCTTACTAGTTAAATGAATGTTCAGTAATGATTCAATGCGTGTGAGACAATGCGTTGTGTCTGAACGTGAACAGCAATGGTTGAGGGCGAGCGTGACTCAGACTGACTGACTGACTGACTGACTTGAGTGTCTCCTCTCACTTGTCACACAGATGGAAGGATGCCATGAGGACTATGTATGTATAAGGCAAGAGGACGCTAATGGAATATGATGCTCTTCTGTGAATCTTCTCTTAGTTCACTAGAATGAGTGGTGGTATCAACAGTGTAATAATAGGTGCGACAGTAACACGTGGTTGGGTGACGCTGATCCCCGGGGGACGACGCGAGCCTTGGGTGAAGAGCATAAGGTTCTTAGTTTTCTCACTAGATGGCAGTGTTGGAAATCTCTTATTTATGTACGTATCACCATGAATGTCAGGCTGCTCGCTCCCTTGTATAAAAATATATCTCAGTATAATGAATGGAGTACTTTTTAAAGCTCGATTTCAACTATGTATCTGGTTTTCATTCAATATGCGTATTTAATGATTAGTAGAAAAGAAGGGTAGCATCAAAATACATAACCCCTAAATTGGACCATTTTACATTGATTTTTTTTTGTTTTATATTCTATAGAAAACGCAGAAAAATCCCTCTTCGTTTTACTTCACGAAATCGAAGCTTGTCCGTGGGCTGGGCTGGATTGGGCTGGGCTTGGCTGGGCTAGGTTGGGCTGGGCTGTGTTGCGGGGAACAGAGCATGGGCAGGACCTGGGATGGGCTCGGGCTTAACTAGACCTCTCCAAGACTTAAAATTGGGCTGGATTGGTCTTGGTTACACGAAACTGGATAAGTGAGCTGGAAATTGATGTGCTGACACAGGGCTGGAGAGGACGGTGGTGGGTTTAAGGGGCTGTGGTGGAGTGTGGTAGATTGTGGTGGGCTGTCCAGGGTGGGTTGGGTTGTTCAGGGCGAGGCGGGGCTAAGGCACGGTGGCTTACTGGTCACGGAGCTTGCCCAGGTATACGGAGTGCTTGATGCCGAAGCTAAAGTGAGGGGTGCTTGGGATCTCCGACTGCAGAGACGGAGCGAGGTGGGGCGGGGCAGAGCAGGGCAGGGAGGGGCAGGACGGAAAGGGTTGAAAATAGAGAGGGAGGAAAAAACAAGAGCAAAAGTTAGTATGTACATGATAATTCTCTCTCTCTCTCTCTCTCTCTCTCTCTCTCTCTCTCTCTCTCTCTCTCTCTCTCTCTCTCTCTCTCTCTCTCTCTCTCTCTCTCTCTCTCTCTCTCTCTCTCTCTCTCTCTCTCTCTCTCTCAAATGCACTTTCCTCCTTAAAAAAATCACCAATTAAAGTACTATTCACATTCCATCATAATAGAAAATTATATGACCACATCAAAAGATACAAGAATAAATAATTTTCATTTGTTATATTTTAGAAAGGATATAACGTCATATATGGTGACATTTATCACATTAGTTCACCGCCTCATCAAATAACAAGAAGTTTCAAATCAAGGCAGTTAGTTATTGGTCTTATCTTAATATAATTTACAAACACTAACCTTGACGCTGACCACCACCATCACCACCATCTCCATCGCATCCAAGGTCTACGTAAGGACAGGTCGGGACATACGTAATGCGGTGAGAGGTGAGGAGTGCTTGACGTCACGTGACACATACGCTTACACAGGATCGTGAATTACCTAATCAGCAGCCCATGACAGCTCGAGGTGACGTTGTTCCCGATCTAACCCCTAACTGATGCAGGTTTGAGAAGCATGAACCTGATTAATAACACTCCAGCAGGAAAGTGAAGGACCATCAGCTCAGTCGTGAAGTACTTCTTAAAGCTAAGGTGTCGAGGAAAGCCATGCATGAGAGAAAGGTAAAAGTAATATGCTACGTTAGAATAAAACTAAAATTATTAACATGTCCCTCATAGCACGAAAAGAAAAAAAAGAAAACGTTGAAATAATCATACCTTTGAATGAACAACATCATATCGTAGCAAATAATCGAGCGCAGCATTCACGTGAAACCAGAGATTGGCTCTTTTTATTTTTCTTTGTTCTTAAGACATAATGGAAGAGGTCAAGACTGCATCAATGCCGAGGTGTGCCAGTGCCTCTAACTGACCTTCAAACTCTCCGCGTAATGGCATCATAGTATGCTTCAGTATTATGGGTATTCGTGAACAAATGTCCTAACCTGTCATTACGTAGATCTGGGCGGCTGCCTCCATTATTACCACCACCACCAATATCGCCGTCACCACTCTTAGCCGCCCGTGATTCCCTTCAGTACCAGTGACATGTACAGCACCTACCTCACACCACTGGAATACCCACACGCACTCACCGGTACACGCACAACACCCACCTACTCTCTCTCTCTCTCTCTCTCTCTCTCTCTCTCTCTCTCTCTCTCTCTCTCTCTCTCTCTAGGTCACTCACCGACTCGCTTCTGTCGGGCGAGTAGGCGTTCGGGGCAGGTTTCTGCGTGCGATCGCCGGGCAGGGTTGTCTTGGGCGCCATGGTGAAGGCTGGCTGGCTCTCGCGGCTCTTGTCCAGGTTTCCAGCTTCGTAGGCTCCCGGGCCCGGAACCTTCATCTTATCTTCTTCGTCAGGAAGTCTCGCCGACATCGTGAATTTGGGGCCCGATGGCGTGTACTGTTGTTGCCGTAATGCCGAGGGAGTCACCAGGGCCGTCACGCACACAGCAAAATACACACACACACACACACACACACGACCGAGCAATGTTGTGTTTTTTTTTTTTTTATTCTTGATTCTTGTGGCGAGTTTATGCTTCCTTTTTTTATAGCTTGCATATTCTCTCTCTCTCTCTCTCTCTCTCTCTCTCTCTCTCTCTCTCTCTCTCTCTCTCTCTCTCTCTCTCTCTCGATGTCTCCACAGTGGTGATCTGACTGTTCTTTTTTTATAACACAGAAATATAAGCAGCTTCGCCACAAGGGTAGTTAAGCATAAGTTATAAACACCTATATTAAAACAAGCAAGCAAGCCTAAAGAAAATATCAAACGAATACACTAAAAAAATACAATAAACTAATAATGCTACAATTGAAACCTATATCCGAAAAATAATAAATAAAACTAAAAGAAGCTGGAAAAGTTACAAGCAATTTCTTACCTGAGATAAAAGTGTCGTACGTAATTTTGTTCTATTCTATTGCTGTATCTAGATACACTCTCTCTCTCTCTCTCTCTCTCTCTCTCTCTCTCTCTCTCTCTCTCTCTCTCTCTCTCTCTCTCTCCTAATGTCTTTCCTAATCTAAATCACATTAAAAATCTAAATAAAGAAGTAAATGACCTCTTTTATTTGATTCTCTCTCTCTCTCTCTCTCTCTCTCTCTCTCTCTCTCTCTCTCTCTCTCTCTCTCTACGGTATCTAACATCTCTATATACATTTCTACATATCTACACTCCCCAACCGTCCTCCTTTGCCCTCTCCTCTCATCCTGGCTCCCATGCCCTAACACCCACCTTCTCTGGGGCGTAGGCGTTGGGTGCTGGCTTGGGTGTGTTGTCTGTGGGCAGGACGGTCTTCGGGGACATGGTGAAGGCGGGGAGCTTCTCTCTGCATTTGTCAAGATCACCAGACTCGTAAGTTCCAGGGCCAGGCACCTTCATCTTATCGCCAGCGTCATCAATGCGCGGTGCCATGGTAAAGGCGGGGCCGCTGTCCTGGTACTGGTGGTAGGGGAGGGATGGTCATGCGTGGGGGAAAGAGGTGCTGGTCTGGGCGAGGCGTCAAGGAGGGGAGGGAAGGGGTAGTGTGCGGTGCGTGTGCATGTGTGGAGCAGTGTGCGTGTGAGATGTTATGTTGGAGAAATCATGTGCAAAAGTGCTCATAGGTATAAAAATAGTGATGACAACGAAATAATAGTAATAATAACGCTAATAAAAACCTAAGTACATGTGCTAATAAGTCTATAGTAATGCATGCTATGTAGTGCTTGCTTAATGCTTGCTCAATGCTTGCTTGCTTGCTGCGTTACTAGCTCGTATGTGAGGCGGGAGGAACGCACCTGAGGACAGCACCTGCATAAAGACTTGCCTGAGCGTTGTTTGGCTGGCTGACCGACTGACTTCACTCTACCTGACCTGTGACCTGACTTGTGACACTCCCAAGGCGATGAACGGTAATGGTGATGACGGAAGCGCGGAAGGAGAAGGGGGAGGAAAAAAAAAACAGAAAAAGAAAAAGAAAAAGAGGAGTAGGAGGACGGAGGAAGGAAAGAACGCATAGAAAATAGTAGTAACAAAAAAATAAAAAATAAAGTATAGGACTGGAGGATCCATCAACATCCGTAGTGCGGTGATGCAAGGATGAGTATTCAGGGTAGATATATACAGATAAGGGTTAGTTGGGTTAGGGTCAGTGGAGTGGAGGCCTGACGCATACCTTCTCGGGGCAGTGAGCGCCGGGACCTGGCTTCATGGTGTGGTCAGAGGGGATGGTGGTGCGCTGACCCATGCTGAAACTTGGGCTCTTGATCGTCTTGTACTTGTCCACAGTGGCGTCGTTATAGCTGCCAGGCCCCGGTACCTTCATCTTGTCCTCCTCTTCCCGCGCCCTGGCAGACATGGTGAAGCTCGGGGCGGAGTGCTTGGAGCCTTCCTTCGTGGATCCCAGCAGTGAGGGGATGTTGTAGCTGTTGGGAGCTGCCGAGAGAATGGGAATGTGACAGAAGTGTACGTTGCTGGAATCAAGAAATGGATAAAAATATGGTGATACTCTGGGAACAAGATAAATGAGGAATACGAGTGTATAGTGTTAACAGATGCACAGTGGAATAAGATAATGGACAGTTCAACTACCAATATATCAACTTAGATGTTTATAGTTTCTTTTACCGATTTTGCGTCACTCCTTTACGCCAAGAAAACTAATGGAATACATTGGCTTTACCCGACGATGCACTAAGCATGGGGATATTAGATGTTCTTTGCAGAACCTTTGGCGATCCGCAACACACAGCTGTGGCTGTAATATAATGGCGCCACGAACTGCATCTCTTTGAAAAATATATTATACTTTCACCGGTCGTCTGTTGGTCACCCAGCCAGTTTTCCCCCTTTACGGAACGAGCTCAGAGCTCATACAGACCGATACTGGATAATACAGCATTATGTCAACATTTAAAACGGTAAGAAAAATATATATGAAGCACTATAAAGAACAATCAAGTTACTATGAGCCTTGAGCGGCGCCTCAACAGGTGGCGTGACGGGCGGGGGCGAGGGCGGAAAAGGAGCATGTAGTAACTGTATTTTTGGAAAATAATTACTGCCCACGACCCTCGCCGAAATGCTGGAAAAGACGTGTTTTTGCTTCTAAGTATGCAACATTTTTAGCTTAATCCTTTGTATTTCCAGACTTATAAGAACACTTTTCCCTTTCTTCTCGAAATCAGTATATCCCTGGGGCTGCGAGGCGTGACCTGAGCTGTCACTGGCTGTTGGAGACCCTGCTGGGTATGGAGTGCTGTGGAAGGTTACCAGAAAAGAGAAAGATAGCAGATTATTATATATATATATATATATATATATATATATATATATATATATATATATATATATATATATATATATATATATATATATATATATATATATATATATATATATATATATATATATATATATATATATATATATATATATATATATTTATGAACGCAGCAGCAAGACTTACCAGGAGCGTCAGAAGCACGGCCGTTTTCCACCTTGATGCCGAAAGAGAAGGAAGGCGAGGTCTCTACCACTTTGGACTCAGCCTTGTCCGGGGAGTAGTCGCAGGGGGCGGGGGTCACGTAGGCCTTGGGGTCCTTAGGGCGGATGTGCATGGACGCGGCTACGGGCTCATCCTTGCCTGCTGACGGACCATAGAGGAAGGTCATCGCCGGTCCACAAATTGTACGAGAGTTGTGGTTGTTTGATGACAGTCATATATACAAATTTCAAAGAGATACATGAATTGTACTTTCGTTGACATGAAATCAGTGTTTAAAAACTTGCAGAAAACAAAAAAAAAAAAAAAGAATAAAAGTTTATGTGATACATACAAATTCCAAAGAAATGTGAACAAAAATTACATCCTATATTGGTACCTAAACTGAAACAATCCTGAGAACACACGCACACGCGCGCACACACACACACACACACACACACACACACACACACACACACACACACACACACACACACACACACACACACACAAGTGCATGCACGCAATTATCAGAAGCGCTTTTACCTTCCGCACGAAGTAAACTAACCTTTGTTTGAGAGTCCAGTCACGTTGTACTGGCCAGGTCCGGGCCCCGCCTTGTCCAGCTTCATCTCGTGGCGGCTGGCC
>NC_059304.1:11866392-11888892 GCF_017591435.1 Portunus trituberculatus | reverse complement strand
GAAAGAGGAGTCGACGATAGCGAAGGTTTTCTCTTTTCTTCTCCTCTCCCTTTCTTATCTGCCCTTGAACTCCAGCCCACATCATTTCCAAGGCGAGAAGAGTAACATTAACAATACTAACACGATTCTGCACCCTCGTGATAGTGGTTGGCATTACGATTGTGTTTATAGAGCAAAAACTCCGCCGTTTGTTATCATCCCGCAAGAAAGAAAATGTTAAGGGTTTTAAAAGGGAAACCAATTTATTAACGGAGCTTGTCTGGGGGGAGCAAAAGCTGGGTACATTGTAATCTCTGACCCTATTCATCTCTCTCTCTCTCTCTCTCTCTCTCTCTCTCTCTCTCTCTCTCTCTCTCTCAAGCATACCTAAGCTCGCCCACTCGCGTCACAGGTCTGCTAAACGTTTGCCCTTTTTTGAGTTTGTTTACTTAAAGTTCTTACTACCTTCCCCTTACACCCTTTGTCTCTTTTCCCTTCCCGCCTCTACCTCACACAACACACACACACACACACACACACACACACACACACACACACACACACACACACACACACACACACACACACACACACACACACACACACACACACACACACACACACACACACACACACACACACACACACAGGCAAGCAAGCAGGATAATGAACCGAGCCTCTTAAGCACATGCACAGCCTCACAATCATTAAGAGTGAGAGTGAATTATTGGAGAATGAGTGAGCGAGGCGTCTTGACCTATGCAGTGATTCAGCCGCGTGCACTGCCGGGTTCCCCTCCCACTCAGCTAAGTTCCCAGTGCCTAGCTCCCTCCCATAGCACTCCCAGCCTTTCCGTGTAGTCTTGGGGCGTGAATGATGCTCGCGGAAGGTTCAGAGCAGGGTAGGGATACTAATAGCTTCACAAAGAGGGAAATTAGAAAACAGGTGTGCGGGAGAGGAGAGATGGGTGAGTCACAGGGCCCGCCACTCCGCCACTCAGGGACAACGTGACGTCACTAGCTTTCTCGATCCACCACCACCATCACCATCACCACCACCACCTCCTCCTCCTCCTCCTCCTCCTCCTCCTCCTCCTCCAAGTCATTCATCACACCTAAGCTTCCACGGTGCCCCATCACCTTGTCTCCTTGAGCCCCACACAACCCGTGGCTCGTGCAGCGGTACGTGTGGACACTCATTGATAAAAGCTGTCGTGGTGAGGCGAGAGGAGTCCGTTTGTGATTAATGGAGAAAGGTCATCAGGGTTGTCCTCTACTGTTGTTGTTCTTGTTGTTGTTGTTGTTGTTGTTGTTGATGTATGAGTTTCTAGTTTCCCTTCAGGTGTGGGACGAGCAGGTGGCGGGCAGACCAAAGCGGGCAATGCAAGGAAACAGAGGGCAGCGTGTGGTCACAACAAGCTCGCCTGATAAGCATTTATGTCAAGGTAGCATTCATAAACATCTGACACTTGATGGTTTGCTTCACTACAGCATCTCAGTATCGCGACACAGCCGCCAACGACTGTCACAGCAAGCATCACCTCCTGAGGCCACACCCACACACAGCAGGACAGGAAGGCGTGGAAACATTCACCCACAGAGCGCTTATAATCAGCAGCAAGTGACAGGAGACGTTACAAATCATCTGTTTATTTCTACAGAAGAAACAGTTTGTTGGTCTAAGCATACGTAACATTCTTGAACGTTGCAATCACGCACAGATGCCATGAGATCGAGGCTCAAATTGACACACACTGCTCAGGTTACCCGCAGCTCAGCCATGTTTGCTTCTCTGTCTTCTCTCATTCACTCGCAGTCTCCTCCACACACCCCTCCTTATCATGCAGGCACGCCAGCACCCGTGGACTCATCACTACCATCAACATGGGCATGGCAGGGCAGGGGAGCGTGAGCAGGCTTGGCCCAGCATCGCAGCATCAGCTTTGACGAGGATTTGGAAAGAAAGAAGCTAAGTGTGTTTTTCTGGCACACGACACTGACCGACCCTCACGCACACCGCCACCACATTTGGTCTCTGATTAGGAAAAACTGCAGGTGACAACAGAAGATCAGAGATGCGGTACTAAAGAGAGAAAACGACGCGCGAAGTGAAAAAAAGAAAACTACAATCTGAAATGTCGCCCTCTGGACGAAGAAAGAAAGAGGGAAAAAAGATTGGAGGTGGCTGATCTGATTGTGACGTCAGGGGCACCAGCTGGCGGCCCTGTGGTACTCCAAACATGCCCCATGGATGTGCCAATAGTTCCTCAGCCGCCTTCCTGTTTTCCGTCACCACAGCAAGGCGTCCCATCCTCCTTCCCCATAAACTGTCTCCATCCCGCTCAAAACTCGCTCCGTTCAGCCCCAGTGACCATCCCTCGGGCCAACGTCAAGAAATTCCCAGTTCTGGCTATTATGTTTGGCCGGTTTTGTTGTTGTTATTCTCAGCAAGGGTTCATTTTCCTTCTCTCATTATTCAACTCGTTCTCGTCCTCCCCGGCCTTGCTCTCCTTCTCCGCTACACGTGTTCCATCATCATTCATTAACACGGTACTACTACTACTACTACTACTACTACTACTACTACTACTACTACTACTACTACTACTACTACTACTACTACTACTACTACTACTACTACTACTACTACTACTACTACTACTACTACTACTACTAGTACCACTACCACTACTGCTACTACCACCACTACTACTACTACCACTACTACTACTACCACTACTACTACTACTACTACTACTACTACTACTACTAACACCATCACCACCACCACCACCATCACTACTACTACTACTACTACTACTACTACTACCACCACCACCACTACTACTGTATACTACTATATCACCACCATTACCATTTTAAAAACAAGAGACACAAGGTTAAATCTGATAAAAGGTAAAGATTAAGTGCCTGTAGTAAGAATCTGGGCGTGAGAGTGGGCGGGGGAATGAGGGCGTGGGATCAGGTGTGAGGCGAGGGAGCGTGGGTGCGGGTGAAGGCTCCAGCGCGAGTGTGGGCTGGGCGTGGGCTGAGCGGAGGGAAGCCCGTATAAGCGCATCTCTCTGTCGCATCGTCGCCATCCCATGAGTGAAGTGTGAACGTTACCTTTTAACATGATAATATTCAGATTTAAAGCCACACAAACAGGGGCGGAGGGAATAATCGTCAGGGTGAGGCGGGCAGGGCGAGGCGGGCAGGGTTGAGTTGGGTTGGGTGGGCGGGGCACAGAAAGAGAGCAGAACGCCAACGATACGAGGTAGCGAAAAGAGTAGAAAGGAAGAAGGTGGCAGGAGGAAGTGCACAGTGAGGAGTAAAGAAAATTAACCAGATACAATGAATAAATGAATGAAACAAGGAAGGAAGGAAGGAAGGAAGGAAGGAAGGAAGGAAGGAAGGAAGGAAAGAAAGAACACAAGAACAGGAGGAAAGAAAAGGAAAGATAAAATGAAGTGATGCAAGAAGAAAGGGAAGACAGTAAGATAAAAAGAAAACGAAGGATAAAAAAGAAGAAAAATAAGTAAAGGAAGACAGGGAAAGGAGAGGAAAGATACAGGAAGGAAAGAGGGAGAGAGAACGAAAAAAAAAGAGAGAGGAGGAGGAAGAAGAAATGCACTGCAGAAGAAGGAAATGAAAAGAAAGAATAAAAACAAGGAGAAGAAGACTAGGAGGTGGCATACCAAGACCCGTAGCGAATGGAGGAAGAGTGACCGTGTGGAGAAGAGAGAGAGATGAAAGGGGAGGAAAAGCAGAGGAGGCAGGAGAGGTGGAACGGGTGGAGGAAACGCAGAGAGGGCTGGGAATGCGGTTGAGGGTGTGATGGCAGGCTTGGTGGGGACAAGGGAAAGGGGGAGAAGAGAGAGGGGAGAGGGGAGAGGAGGAACAGGCACATTACCTTGACCTGCCGTCGCCGCAGCTCAGGGCCGCGGGTTGAAGGCTGGACGGGTTCTCGTGCTGTGCCTCTGCTACTTTGGAGCCAACTTTCACTGTCCTAATGGTCTCCCCTACTTCCCTCCTCGCCGTATGGACCTCATCATCCCTCAGAATCCTGGCACTTCCCCTCCATCACCTCACTCCCCGTGGTACACTTCTGGTACACACTTTGTACGTGACGCTTCAGTGTACAGTGTGTGAGGTGTTGAGCACCTGCACCTGTTTGCTCCTAGTGATGCGTCATGTATGCACAGTGACGCCACCGCCACCTGTCGGCCGTGAGGATGACTACTCCCTGTGTGGCTGACTAGCCCTTACAAAGCCCGACAAAAAATTCTTATGACTCATTCACTCACACCTTCAAAAGTAGCAAGTCAGTACCACATTTTTCACATCGATCCTACGCCGTGTTTTGTTTGCTCTGTCCCCAATGCGTGTGTTTACTTTCATTGCTTGCATTTTTCCTTTCTTTTCTTTTTTTTTTGTCTCTCTCTTTCCGGAGTAGAACACACTCCACGACCTCTCGCTGGCGCCCTCCTGTCCGTTTTCTTCCCGCCTGACTGACATGTGAAGCCAAGCCGGCCTATCCCAGTCTGACCCCACCAACTACGGCGCCGCTGCCCACTCGTGCGTCTTATCTCAAGCTGACTCCACGCTCACGTAAAAAAACAAGACCAAAAAACATGAAAGTGACGTCACGTGACCTGGTTTATCCAAGCACCCGGGAGAGGAAGTGAGAGAGTCCTTAGAGTGACCGCAGAGAAGCCACCTCCCTTCCTTCCCAGCCCTTCTGCTCTCCTTTCCTGCCTGTGAGTGTCTGTATGTGTGTCTGCGTGTATTTCACTGTGCCGCAACGCCCTACTCGTTACCTCACTGTTGAAGCGGCTCGCCTGATGATTAGTCAAGAATAAACTTGTCAGAGAGAGAGAGAGAGAGAGAGAGAGAGAGAGAGAGAGAGAGAGAGAGAGAGAGAGAGAGAGAGAGAGTCTGTGAGTGTGAATGTGCCACCCGTGTACCTAGTAACTAAGGGCAGGGAGGTGTGTGTGTGTGTGTGTGTGTGTGTGTGTGTGTGTGTGTGTGTGTGTGTGTGTGTGTGTGTGTGTGTGTGTGTGTGTGTCTGTCGCTGGATGTAAGTCGCCGCTCGTCGCCTTATTAGCAGATCAGTTTCCAGCGGCGGGACGGTCACTTGCTTTTACGAGGGACGGCTGATGGTGACCTTACTGATGGCGGGAGAGAGCACATCGTCCACCAGCTAGCCAACGTCCCCTAAGAGAGCGCGTGGGACGGCAGGAGAGAAAGACGTACAACGGAAGGTAAAAAAAGACAGGAAAGGTAGGAGGTCAGAGAAAAAGATGCAGAGTACTATGAAAGAAGAGGGGATAAAGTGAGGGTACTAGAAGAGAAACAGAGAACAGAGAGAAGAGTGAATGAATGTGGGATGGAGAAAATAGAAGTAAGGAAGTTAGAGAAGGAGTGGGAGAGGTAAGAACAATGGAGGAAGAGAAAATTGAGAATACAAAAGAAACACAAAGCAGAGAGAAGAGTGAAAGAGTGTGGGATGGAGGAAATGGGAGAGGTAAGGAAGTTAGGAGTGGGAGAGGTAAGAGCAATGGAGGGAGGGAAGATTGAGGGTACTGGGAGAGAGAGAGAGAGAGAGAGAGAGAGAGGACAGGAAAAGGGGACTGAATGACTGGCTAACTGACTTAAGACGCCTAGACAGTTGGGATCGTACGGCGTAGCTCGAAAAGTGGCAGGAATATTAAGAGGAGAGGAGGACGAGTGGCAGGGAACGAGCGAGAGTGAGGGAGTGACTGCTTAATTAATGGATGGAGGAAGAAAAGGATGTCATACTCCTACCACCATCTCTGCCTCCTCCTCCTCCTCCTCCTCCTCCTCCTGCTGCTGCGTCATGAGTTTTGAATACCTGTTGTGTTCAAGTATAGCTGTCACCATCATCAACATCACCATTATCATCATCAGCATCATTGTCTTCATCATCTTCTCCCTCCTCTTCTTTTTCTTCTTATCCTTCTTCCTCTTCGTCTTATTATTATTATTATTATCATCATTATTATTATTATTATTATTATTATTATTATTATTATTATTATTATTATTATTATTATTATTATTATTATTATTATTATTATTATTATCTATTCTTTTAATAATTCTATTATTATTTTCATCATTATTGCTATTATAAGGCTAGGGTCCTAAGATTTAATCCAGAAAGCGAGATAAAATAAAAAAAATAAAAAAGGAAAAAGATGAAAAAGAAAAATAGGCGAACGAGAGTAATGGAAGGATAAGAGAGAAAGTAAAACAACAAAGATACAGATTTACCCATGTAGATGATCGGAAGCAGCAGGAGGTCGACTTCTTTCTTAACGAGATTAAAAAAAATAAAAACCTGATTTGAAATAGTTACTAAAGCCAAAAAAAAAAAAAAAAAAAATTAATTAATACAGCCTGGAATGTGACGTTTGTGAGCTCTTCATCAACAAACGTACATATGAACAAAATCGCACTGACGGAGAAGGAACATAGGTTGACTGATTGACTGATTCATTAACTGATGAATTTAGGACGGCACGGAAACGTTTCGTAGCACCTGATTATAGAGTACCAGTAGAGAGAGAGAGAGAGAGAGAGAGAGAGAGTTTGCTAACGGTAAAGGTAAGGGATACAGAAGGAAAGGAATGAGGGAATCAGGAAACAAGAATAAATGTCTGGTAATTTAAGAGGAAGTGAAAAAAAGACAGTTGACGAAAAAAATGCAAAAAATAAACAATTAATGACTACCGATTAGAACGCAAAACTGTCCGATGATTTAAAAGGAAAACGCGAAAATGAGAAGGTTAACGGAATTCAGCCTCACTCACTCAAAGTCTTTCCTTCTCCGGCTGCACTGTAACAAGGATCAGACTCACCAGTGCCGGACTTACCGATGGACGACTTGAGGGCGATGGCTGCCGGGCCCGGGCTGGAGAACTCGGCAGCGATGGGCCCTCGTCTCTTGGTGGGCGTCCAGGTACCGTTTGATTGGCCTCCCATCTGTGGCAGGAAGAAAGGAGTGCGTGTTAAGACTGTGGCGAGAAGATAATACTATACCATGCGTGATATATGTGTTTGTAAATATGTCAGTTTTATTGTGCGAGTTTTATTGTATCTTCTTTATTTTCCAAAAGGGATTGACGAGGACTGCAAATCACAAGTAAAATCACAACGAACACTTGATTAATAAATTTCGTAAAACATACCCCTCTACAATCACACATTTAGCAAAATCATAATTGAGCAATAGATGTTTGAGCAATGTAAGAAGCGAGCGCAGTTGGAGAGAACAGACTATGCTGTTGGAAAAATAAATAAATAATTTGCAAGAGAGCCACTTATAAAAACAAGTGGAATACTTCTGAGTCTGAGTGTGTAAGTGCGATATGTTAGCAACATTGAGACTATTGGCGAAGACGAGTGTTTGAACCTGTATATGAGACTGCAGAATAGTGTTTAAGAGGGAATAGGGGTATATGAATCTACATTTATAAAAGTATTGGAAACTGTATGGGAGTAGTGTGACTGTACGCGACGAGTATTTGGAATTGTGCGAATATACAAGTACTTGAGTTTACTGCATTTGAACTCTTGTAAGAATATTCAAATGACGCAAAATAACGGGGTTTCATATCGAGTAATTGACTTCCTTGTTTTATTTTTTTTTTATCTTTAAATTTATCATTATTATTCTATCTTATATATTCTTTTTAGTGCTGCTCCACCTCGCCCCTCCTAATATGTAATGGCAATAATCAGTTCCCGGAGGCCACACGCCACACCACCACCCCGCCACCACGCTACCACCGCGTCACTCAACCCCACCACCTCTCCACCACCCTTCTCCTCCACCGCTCCACCACCCAGCCACCCACGCAACTCGCCAGACAGCCTTCGCTCCGTGCCACCCTCACCGCCATCACCGCCGCCTCACCGCTGCAGGCCAAGGCAACTGGTCCAGTGTTTGCCTCGGCACGAATGAGAGACTTTATAAAGTGGATCTCACTTCTGAGATACTCAGGGCGCGCAACGACAGCCGCCAGACACACCTTCAATAAATCTGTTCCCTGAAATAACCGAATAAACAAACCTGCACGGAACTGTTCTTTTTTTCTTTTTATAGTGAACATCATTCTTAATCTTTATCCAATATATTTGTACTGATTGCCACAGAATAATAAAGACCGGATGAACTGGTGAAGGGAAAAAAATCATGGCTTGAATGGAGCACAGGTGATACGGGCCCTTAGGAGGAGTACACAGGTGGCTCTCGGGGAAAATAACACCAGCGAAGCACGAGCAGGGGCGGGCAGGGCGTGGGGACGGTCAGTGGAGGAATGCGTGGCAAGGCAGGACAGGGGGGCGGCAGGAATGGGAGGGACGCTCCTGGGGTCAGTGGGGGGAAAGAAAGGCGGTATCGATTACACAAGTCATCACGCTGACCAGACGTTGCCCGGCACGCCACACACGACCCTCCCTTCCTCCACCCCCATACACTGCCTCCCCGTCCACGCCCAGCCCCGAGCCCCTTCGCACACGCTTCCCCCCACTCCCCGCAGTCTCCCACTCCATCCGCAGCTGCCCCTCGACACTCCAACATTGAGAGCCTCCTGGATGCCCTTCAAGCGTTTCTTAACCTTTCGCAAGCCGAGCAACGCCATCTGTTGTGAGATCTGGTAGGTATCTCAGCCCCCCATCACCTAGTTACCGACAGCACTCTCGATACGTGAAAATACAGTGAAGGAAAATTGTACGTTAGATTAGTGAGTGCTATAATTGTGTTTCTCCCTTCCTGATGAAAAGATAAGGTTGAAATACAAACGGCTAGTGAGTGAGGAGGAACAGTCTTGCCAATCGCACTCAAGTATTTCTATCCGTACCTCTGCCCACACACCGTAACATTGAGTGAAGTTAAGTGCCTCATGTTTAATACACACAGCAATATGACGTAACCTGAGGCAAACACTCCTCTGATGCTTTTGTGAGATTGATTTCAGCACCCCTAGGGATTCAATAGCATTCGACATTCATGAAGTCAATTAAAAACAAGTTAAATCACAGAATAATGAGGTTAAGGTATTCTTCTCGATGTCTATTAATGTTCTGCCAGGACTCGAAAACACAGAAAGGACGAGGCTGTCCCTCTAAACGCAGTGTGAGGGAGAACCGTATAGGGAGTCGAGTCTCTCATGACCTTCCTCATCGACCATCAAATTCCGACGGACTGTAGGAGCCGAGGTGGACTGTGGTCGGACGCGCATGACTCCTGACAAATCTGTAGGAGTTGGCGCTTTCATCTTCCGCACCGCCGCTTCTAAAAATATGACTCGCCAAATGCACTAACTTCTACAAGAGTCTTGATGTTGTCCAAGGCTCCGTAAATGTGTTTGTCTGCGGTCTCCTGGCGGGTTGCGGTGGAACCAAGACCAGGAAGTGATGTTAAGCACTTGCTATTACAGTAATTCAACCTGTATAAGGAATCTGAGTCGCTAATAAAAAACAAACAAAACACACACACACACACACACACACACACACACACGCACGCACGCACACACACACACACACACACACACACACACACACACACACACACACACACACACACACACACACACACACCACTAATTGTTATTCTCTACGTCCACCACTTTTGTTTTTTTTATCATCATTATTCCTGCAAGCGATTTTACGTACGCAGCACTACATTCATTCATATTCTCCGTACACAAATTCCTTCGCCGCAAGAACATGACCGGACTTCACAATCAGCCCGTGGGAACAAAACAAAAAAAACAAAACAAAAAAAAACGATACAGGCGTCCGGACAAACATTTAATTAACACTCCAGCAAGAAGTGTCATTGGATCTATGCGTCTCAGGCTCCCAGCATCGAGAGATTGGCACTCTCATCAACTGAGGTTCAGGATTCGGGTTTCGCCTGGTCAGCCATCCTCTATGTAATTATATGTCCTGTTATGGGAAGAAATACGGGCATCGATCCAGGGCATGCGTCGTGGGAAAGCGAGAGCATCTTTGTGGAAATAGAGCAGCGTCCTGCCGGTGTGGTGGCATGTGTGCTGGGAAAGAAAACGGTCATACAAGAGAAGGAGAGTCGCATGCTGGCTCATGTTTTTAGTTAGTTTTGATTTATATGCGCGAGTTTTGATTCAGCTGACTAGAAAATGTATGTCACGTTATGTTTAGAGGTTTCGAAATCTGGCCAGTCTTTAGTGGAGTAGTGTATGTGTTGCCTAAGATACATTAATTTGAGTATATTGAACTAGGTGTGGACGGAGAACGCGAAAAAAAAGCATCCCAATATACGAAATTAAGCTTCTATGTGAAAAAATATATATTACTGATGGAACGATCTCGATATGACGGAATTCTTTCAGCAAGGCAACTGAGGCTGAGCGGGAATTCCTGTAATGCTCACCAACACACCTGCCAATCATGCAAAGCCACACCTCGCCGCCGCCTCATTAGAATACACGTGGTAAATGTTATCATCTAAGTGCGACCTCACTGCTTCACTGTGTATTATTTGTAAAAAGCCAAAGGTTCTCCGTCCTTGACAAGCGCCGCGTTTTAAATCGTGTCATCTTACGCCAAAATTACTACTAATATATCTAGTTAAGGTCAAGAGTATGTAAATGTGTACCTCTGTAAGTAACATTTTGCCTTTACTGAGCTCTCTGATCAATACGAAAATATGACAATGGGTGAGGAAACAAAATGTCTACTTCACTACTAATTCTTCTGAGGGTGAGCAAAAACGTGCTAGCTTGTGTGTGTTCTTACCCATTGTGCATTGATAAGTCACAATTTTGTGGGCGAGAGAGAATATACACAGACATGTACTACACTCCCGCCCGTCAGGATTTTGCTAACCTTTACTCTCAATATTCAGGATACTCGTATACAACATCTGCATCAGATCCACCTTCTGTTTTGCTTTTACCGGTAATCTTCTAGGCAAGTAAATCTGCTCGTCCATGAACTTCTCTCGTATGTCCTGCGCTTGTTATGATTTTGTGAACAAGTACTGCGCTGTGGATGAGTCAATTTGCACTATACCTGTATCGTGTTAACTGTCTGGCCTCGGGTTTAGCTATATGCACCTGCCGCGGACTTTACTCTTTTGCACCCAAAGGAATACAGTAAAATATCAATACATAAACTTATTCATGCAATGAAGATGTTACTGAGTTGTGTGCATCGTCCAACATCTATTCTAGTTTTCTTTTTACTTTCCCTAACTCTTCACCTTCTCCACCTCCATCTTATTTTCATCATATACCTGCTACAGAGTGGGTGGAGGACCCCGGAAGACACAGGTGTGGGCTGCCTAGGGAGTGGGCGTCAGGTGACATGACTAAGGGCGGTCGGGTGTTGACTCGGAGCGTGGGCGTTGGCGGGAGAATTATCCGAGGGAGCGTGTAGGTTCCACTTTTTATTGCTCGCCATGCCTACACCAAAGAGCAGCTTGGTGGTCCCGGGCACGGCGCTGGCTGAGACTTACTCCAGGCAGTGAGGACCAGGAGTTGCACTCAAAACATAGACAGGAATTTATATATCAATGGGAGTAAAGGACGAACATCACATCTGGGCAGGGCGAAGGTCGAAATCATATAGAGCAAGACGCAGGAGGTCTGTATACACCAAGACAGGAGAAGGACATCACATCTTGCAGGACAAAAGAGGCTAAAATCTGGGGGGACAGGATGAGGATCTTGTACCTGGCGGGGCAGGACCAAAGCCTGGTACCTGGTAGAGGACTGGACGGGAGCTTCTTGCCAGGGTGGGCGGGGAGGGGCACGACGGCCTCCGGAGGGACCAGTTGCAGCGGAAGCAGCTCGTACCAGAGACATGTTTTTGCGGACAGGAGCGAGTTGCCTCGAGACGGTCGTGTTAAAACCCAGACCACATAATTATTCAACACTGCCTCTCGGTAATTCACACTGGCTGGTGATGCGCTAAACAAGGATTCGGCCAAAAGCAGCATCAATAATTAGCAAACTTGCTCCGCTGCGATGGTATTGACAAAACTCAAATTACACATCCATAGCTGATGGTGTAATTATGAGCTGCGTCCTCTGCTGCTGCTGTTGCTCTTGGTGACAGGACGCAAATCACACGTCCATAAACAGCCGCTGTGATTAGCGCGGCGGACAACAGAGATTTCAATAACGAATCTCAAAGTGGGTGTCGATAATTGCCGCGTCGTTAAAGACCCAATCATCATGTGACGGAGAGGGCACGGAGTAATGGCTGGCAGCGTGCGTGCCTGCGGAAGGGAAGGCGGGCGGGCGGGCGGATCCTCCCTCATGTCTGCGCCCCGCCTGCCATTGACTCGCTAAAACACCGCCCTCGACGGCACGAGATACCTCTCTTCCTCTTCGCCTTTTAAGAGTATTGGGTCTCCCTCTGTGCAGCAGCTACGGCCTCGAACACAAGCAAGATTACTCGGTTCCCTTGTGACGCCCAGGTGTGTGGCCCCTCCCTCCACACTCCCCCAATCATAGGTATCCCGACCCTATAATTCCATTGCTGTCAAGTGTTATTTACGAACTGCCACGCAAGGCTGATGCCCCGCGGACTCTTCCTTCATACCCTAACCCCTCCTTCCCCCCACTTATCTCCCCTACCAACCCTCACCACACCCCGAGGCCGAGGCACCTGCTCCACGATATCCCAGCCTTCAGGTGCAATTACAAAGCCATTCTGGTATAATTGGAAGCATCAAGGTAGCGCGGGATGGTAGAAGGTTAGCTAATCGAGGCGCCACACCCCCGCTACCGATAGCTCAATGGAAGGACAGTGTGCGTGTGACTGTTTGTTGATATACGAGCAGAGATTTGTTGTGACGCGTTGTGTTCTCATTTGATGTGTGTTTGTAGTCTCCGTTTCTCTCTCTCTCTCTCTCTCTCTCTCTCTCTCTCTCCTTCCTTGTAATTACGCGGACATGATTAATTAAACTTTACCTCCCCATCTTCCCCCTCCTAACGCCCGCGCGGTTTCACACACACACACACACACACACACACACACACACACACACACACACACACACACACACACACACACACACACACACACATAACAAAAAATGAATCAAGGTCTTGTATTTTAATATTAAGCCAGAAGACCTCCTCCCTTCCTCCTCCAAATACGACAACTCCACCTCCTCTTTCCTACCTCTCCTCCTTCGCGCAGCTTAGGAGGAGGAGGAGGAGGAGGAGGAGGAGGAGGAGGACCTAAAGCCATCTAAGGTCCTTTGTTCTCTACACCACCAGGCCTCATCCTCATCCTTCTCCTTCTCTTCAAGAAAAAATAATAAAAAAAAATTACACTTCCTCTACTTCATCTTTGTATTCTCACCATCCTCATTCGCTAAAAATAAACAATAATAATCCAAACAAAACCTGTGAATAATGTACGCCGTAAAGTATAAGCAGTGAAGTTAATATTGCTGCTCCCATTCCCTCTTTTCCCTCACACCTAGATGGCGCATGAGTCCCACACAAAACAATAAACATTAACGCTGGAGTCATGGCAGTTCCTTGTGTTGAGTGTCTAGACGGCGCCACCAAGGACCAGGAGGACCAGCAGAGTGCAAGTGTGTGGACGGCACGGCAAACAACACAAGTCACGGGTCATTCGTTTACGTTACTCGCTCATCATGTTCCAAGTCATCGGGTAGAAAGCATGAGAGAGAGAGAGAGAGAGAGAGAGAGAGAGAGAGAGAGAGAGAGAGAGAGAGAGAGAGAGAGAGAGAGAGTAGGAAGATATATAGAGAGATAAAGAGGGAGAAAGAGAGACGGGAGGAGAAGGATAAAGGGGTCAGGTTTACATGCTATTTAGTTACGCACTGAGTCGAGGATCTCCTAAGCACGGTGATGAATTATGGCTAAAAGAAAAGAAAGAACAATTATATCTGATTTATCTAACGGGGCTTATCTAACGTGTCGTGAAATGTAAAGAATGTTGACGATGCATGGTTTAAGCTCTTCAGTACCAGGACGCGTTTTCATATTCATTTTGTTTACTATTTGGAGATTTTACACAGATACAGACATACGGATTAGAATAGTAAAGGTTCTGGCCATTAATCTTTTGAGCTCCATGGACCTTTCTTAATACAAATTGTCTAATCGTACCCCAAATATCAAGGTAGAAATGCGTCTCAGTACTGAAGAGGTTGAATATGTTGTGAGAGGAAAAACGCGGTATTCTTTTCAGATGGATATTTCGTGTATACTAGACATTCTGAAAAGCTAAAAGGAACGTATCTTTAATGTATACTTGGCGCTGTGTAAATGTAAACAAAACCTTTCGACGTAGCAAGGGTGAAAAAAACTAAAATACGAATCATTTATTAAACCACGTCAAGGTATTATTAGATGCGATGTGGAGGGAGATTTCTATATATCTTATCAGGAAACGCGAAGGAAATTGCTTATCAGAAAAAAAATTTACCGGCCGCTGAATACAATACCAAGTAGATTTCTACACAACTAATTTCAACTTGAATCAGAAAATAAATACAAGAAAGCATACTTGATACTCGACGTGACTTCCTGCGACATGCATAGAAAATAAAAACAAAATAAATAAATAAACGGAATGAAATGAAACGAAAAGAAAAGAAACAAGGGAATCATCATTTATCAAACCACTACAGAGATTTCAAGACTTCTTTCTATTCAGAGCGCGCGTCTGGAAGAAAACGAAGAGAGCTTACGATGCCCTCTGACCTTTTCCTAGATCGGAGAAACGCGGGAGAATCTGATCTGAAACTATCGTACTTCAGATGAAATGCGGGCAAGGTTTGTTTTGTTTTGTTTCGGGATCAATGCTGGGTCAGGTTAAAAGACGAGGAATGGTTATGGCGCGCCCACGAAGGAGTGTAATTAGAGAAAATAGAGAATTTGCAACACACGTCTTTGCATCTGTAATTACTGCCTCCACTACACCAGTTTATGAGATGTTTCCCTCACGTTTCTCTTCCCGTTCCTCATTCCTTCCCTCTCCCAAGATTTTTCCTTCTTTGTTTTCTTCTTCCCCTTCTCTTCCTTTCTCCCTTGTCTTTTATTTATCTCCCCTCGTTTTCCTTCCTTCTCTCTCTCTCTCTCTCTCTCTCTCTCTCTCTCTCTCTCTCTCTCTCTCTCTCTCTCTCTCTCTCTCTCTCTCTCTCTCTCTCTCTCTCTTTTCTTATCTTGCTTCAGTCTTTCAATTCTCATCTCTACTCTTTTCCTTGTTTTTCTTCTTGTTGTCATTCTCCCTCCTCCCCTCTCTTCTTTTCTCCTTTGTTTTTTCTTCTTCCCTCATCTCACATTTCTTCTTTTTTCTTCTTTATAGCCTCCAACCTTCCAACTTCCTAATATCTCCTTTTCTATTTATTCTCCTCCTTCCCTCGCCTCTCCCTTTTATTTTTTTTCTTCGTTTTCCTTATTCCCTTCTCCTCCTCTCCCCCCTTATTTCTTCCTGTTTTTTTCTTTTTTATTTGGTTTTCTATTTTCCTCTTCTTTCTTCCTTCCTTCCATAATTTCTATATTTTTCCTTCTCCTCCTCCTTCTTCTCCTCTTCCTCCTCCTCCTTTCCTTTCTCTTGTTTATACCTTTTTCTTCTTCATTCTTTTCGTTCTCCTTCCTCTTCTCTCCTCCTTCATTTCTACATTCTTTTCATGATTGCTTTTGCCTTTTTTTCCTATTTCCCAATGTCACTTTTTTTTCTTCTATTAATGTCCTTTCTATTTCTTTTTTCCTTTGCTCCCTCACTTTCTATTATTCTTGTCCGTTACTTCATCACTCTCACTTTCCTTTTGTTCTCCTTCTGTCCTGTCTCTTCCTTTCTCCCCTCTTCCCTCCTCCCTCCCCTCTCCCATTCCTCCCTCCACTCGCTCCTGCAGTCGCCTTTCGCTGAAGGGAAAGTAATTCACGGTATTGCTTACGCCTTACGTTGCGGGCACGAGGCAGTTGCTTTTAACTAATCCGCTGTCTAATAAAGGTCGGCTTGTCTTATTGAATCCATTACTTTGATACATGTGTGATGGTGCAGCTGTTGTTATTCTTGCTACTAATGATACTACTGCTGTTGGTGCTATTACTGCTACTACTACTACTGCTGCTACTACTACTACTACTACTACTACTACTACTACTACTACTACTACTTGTTGCTGCTGTTACTTCTACCTCTACACTTAAATAAAAAAAAACATACCGGCAGCGGAATAATAAACAAATGTAAAGGTAAATATTGTTGTTGTTGTTGTTGTTGTTGTTGTTGCTGTGTTTGAAAAGAAAACGAGAAAGTGACAAAAATAAATGGAAGAATAAAACTGTGAACAAAAATAATAAAAGAAAAATACAGCAATGCAACCGAGGAGGAGGAGGAGGAGGAGGAGGAGGAGGAGGAGGAGGAGGAGGGGAGGGAGGAGGGTGAAGGTCAGTGGTGGGCTAATCAATGCTTCAGGTACACAGGAACACCTCTGCACGCGCGCACACACACACACACACACACACACACACACACACACACACACACACACACACACACACACACACACACACACACACACACACACACACACACACACACACACACACACACACACACACACACACACACACACACACACACACACAAGGGGGGGGTTAACAGGAGTGAATGCATTTAATCCTGCATAGACAAATAAAAACAACGTACACACGCAACCTGTATGTGTGTGTGTGTGTGTGTGTGTGTGTGTGTGTGTGTGTGTGTGTGGGAGGTGGACACGCTTACTCCAGGGCCTGGCTGCTGCTGGCATGTTTGCTTGGTGAGTGGCCCATAGAAAGAGAGAGAGAGAGAGAGAGAGAGAGAGAGAGAGAGAGAGAGAGAGAATTACATAAGTAAACAAACTAATCTGTTTTTAATTATTGTTATTTAAGAGAGAGAGAGAGAGAGAGAGAGAGAGAGAGAGAGAGAGAGAGAGAGAGAGAGAGAGAGAGAGAGAGAGAGAGAGAGAGAGAACTCAAGAGAGGTTAGTTATATAAGGAAATGAGCTAAACTTGTGTTAAGAGGAAGAAACAAAATACTAAGAGTTAAGGGGAGAGAGAGATAGAAAGAGAGAGAGAGAGAGAGAGAGAGAGAGAGAGAGAGAGAGAGAGAGAGAGAGAAAGGACCACTTCTCTCCTTATGGCATTGTGACTCATACCTTACCAACGTCTCTCTCTCTCTCTCTCTCTCTCTCTCTCTCTCTCTCGGCACAACACAGCTGGCCACAAGCACGCCATGTACGGTGTGATTGGGTCATCTGAACAGCCAATCACAGGCAACTTACAAGCAATAAGGAGAGAGAGAGAGAGAGAGAGAGAGAGAGAGAGAGAGAGAGAGAGAGAGAGAGAGAGAGAGAGAGAGAGAGAGGGGGGGGGGAGGATCAATCATAATACAAGAATAATAGATAAACAAACATCCAGACACTGACATACTTACATTCATACATACTTCGATACACACACACACACACACACACACACACACACACACACACACACACACACACACACACACACACACACACACACACACACACACACACACACACACACACACACACACACACACACACACACACACACACACACACACACACACACACACACACACACACACACACACACACACACACACACACACAGCTACACACTGGTAATGACATACGGATAGATAAGCTGATGAACACACAGGCAGGCAATCGAGACGAGAAAGAGAGAGGTGACAAGGTGAATCAATGAATTAAATTACAATTGCTAATCACTACGACCTAGAAACAAGCACCGCCACTTCAACAACTGCCGTGGAAAGTGCGTTGGGAGGCGCTGTGGGGGTGGAAGAAGAGTAGGAAGGGTAGTGTGGGTGGCTGGTATAGCGTGAAGGTATAATTATCAACCTTAGGAAGAAGGATGGTCAGCTGTGTCTGGTGGCTGGTGTCATGGGTGGGTATGTTAACTGTATTGAAGACTGAACTTGTAGGCTGTAGCAAGTTACAGAGAGAATTTTAACCGTAGGGGGACTGTCATAATTATTTGTAGTAAGTTGCAGAGGCTTCTAAATGTAGGAAGAAGGACAGTCGGCTGTGTTGGTGGCTGGTGTCATGGGTGGGTGTGTTTGGGTGTGTTAACTGTATGGAAGACTGATTTGGTGGTCTGTAGCAAGTTATAAAGAGAATTTTAACAGTAGGAGACTGTCATGATTATCTGTAGTACGTTGCAGGGGCTTCTAAATGTAGGGGCTGGTGACTTATGAGCTGAAATACATAATAGGAACGTGAATTTGAACTTTTGAGTGCCTACAGTGATTTGTAGAAAGATGGACCAGGGATCTTTCAACTGTTAGGGGAATAATGAGTTGTGGGAGACCTGTAGTGGATGAAAAGTAGGAAGATTATAAGATTTTTATCATAGGGACTGACTGGGCATCTGTAGTGAGTGATAGGAGATGAAATTCAAGGACTTTAAACTGTAAGGGATGCTGAGTTTTGAAACTTTAATAAGAGGTAATGACGTGGACTGGGGGGATCTTAACTGTGAGGACTATTGACTGGTGACTGAGGAGCCTGCTGTAAGTAGTGGCTAAAAGAGACTGTTGACTGGCGACTGATGACTATATAGAAAGAACTGCAAACCGAGGACTGTTGACTAAGAAGGATGTTAACAGAATAGCGGTCTTAAATCACGATTACTGTACGTGTTATTTGTTATCAAGATGACTGATAACTAGGAAATCATTTGACTGGAGGGAACTTTTACTGTAGATATTGACAATTAAAGGCTGTTGACTGAAAGAACTGTTGACTAAAGACTAATAAGAGTGAAAAACAGAAGAGACCTGACTGTGCCCATGATCACTGAATGAACTGTTAGCTGGGGACTGTTGACTGGAGGGACTGTTCAATGGATAAACTGTCAGCTAATGAGGACTGTTCAATGTGAGATGATATTGATTATAATAGGGTTGTTTTTTCTAATGGCGTTATGTGTGGTGGGGACTGACTGGGGTCTATTACGGGCGAGAGAACGAGATCCTAGAGGGCGTGAAAGAAAGTGTGGTTTATTTAGGGACGAGGCCGCCAAGAGAAGGAGGAGGAGGAAGAGGAGGAGGAGGAGGAGGAGGATTAGCTACTTTAGGCCTAGTTGTGGTGAATTAATGGAGGATGTTTGGCGGTGTGATCGTATACAGTGTGTGTGTGTGTGTGTGTGTGTGTGTGTGTGTGTGTGTGTGTGTGTAATTCACCTCGGTCGCCTGCTGGTCATCCAGCCAGTCTTCCCCATTACGGGGCGAGCTCAGAGCTCATAGACCGATCTTCGGGAAGGACTGAGACTACAACACACTCCACACACCGGGAAAGCGAGGTCACAACCCCTCGAGTTACATCCCGTACCTATTTACTGCTAGGTGAACAGGGGCCACACATTAAGAGGCTTGCCCATTTGTGTGTGTGTGTGTGTGTGTGTGTGTGTGTGTGTGTGTGTGTGTGTGTGTGTGTGTGTGTGTGTGTGTGTGTGTGTGTGTGTGTGTGTGTGTGGTGTTTCAGTAATAAATCCATGTCCTCGTTATCATCACCGTTACATACTTTCACCATCATTACTGTATCATCATCATAGACAATACCATTACCATGCATTAGGCTCCTCTGCTGTTTCCAGTGATATCGGAAAGTCATTTGTTTGCCTACACACTTTGGTACACGATTGTCAAACACGGATGCATTTGTACACACTATAACCTCGGCTCGATAAGACGAAAGCAAGAATTACTCTCTACTTCACTACACAAACGTTGGAAGTACTAAGAAAAAAAACGCAAAATTACCTCAATCGATAAGATATTTTTAACCCACAAAGAAAGTAGACGAAAAGACGAGAAACAAATTTGAAAAATAAATGCCATTATTTGTGTCTCTTCACTCAACAAAAACTAATGAAGAAAGTAAATAGGTAAGTAAGAAAGGAAATAAAAAAAGAAGGAAGAATTTCAAAATAAGAACCAATTAAGGTTTGAAGTTGGCTTGAAATTCCAATCTTTTGACAGCAACTACACACTATAATACAAAGACAACACTAATTAAGCAATAAACACACACACACTTCTCTTGTTTATTTTCTCTTATATTAATCAAAGAAGCCACCGTGACAATTTATCTAGTTGGTCTCTTTGAATGTCTAATTAATCTAACCAGCGCATTATAGGGAAGCCTTGAATCCCCCTGTCCTGTTTTTAATCTCTTATGTATACTTATCTTCAGTCCTACCTAGTGTTTCAACCTTCCAGTCATCCGCGTCACCCAACACTTGTAATCTACCTCAGACAGTATAAACCAAAGATACAAAACATAAAACATACAATAAATAATAGAAATACAATATAGTGAGACCTTAAACCATCTCTCAAACATACTTAATTTTCAGTCATGTATATTGTTTTAACCTTCCAGTCATTCATATGTCTCCATACACATAATCTCCATCTATACCAGGCAGAACAAGCCAAAGACAAAGAACACAAGACATAATAGAAACGGTATTAGCAATATGTTAGCCTTAAGAGAAGAGCATTATGATGACCGCCGTGTGTCGCATTAAGATTGCTTGAGATTAAAGGAAGGATCATCATAAACGTCCGGCAGCAAGTCGTCTCAGAACAACTAAAGGAGTGATTAGCACACAGGACAAGACGCCTCGCCATTGCATAAAAGGGAGTTGGCACACATACACACATACACACACACACACACACACACACACACACACACACACACACACACACACACACACACACACACACACACATTTACATTTTAAACGAAGCAGTGATGGTTTCCAGGTCTACTCGTTCTCTTTACTTTTAATTAAAGCCAAGGTGATATTTTTTAAAACTGTCAATTGTTTTTTTCATCCTCCTCGTTAGAATGCAGGTGCGACGGTTTTACAGACTCTTAATACCCTTTTCTTTAATTAAAACAATGCCGGATGGTTCTGATAATTGTTAACATTTTCTCTTATCAAAACAAAAGCTGTGGTCGTTTTCAGATCTTTTATTTTGAATTTAAAAGATGGAGTGGTCACTTTCTTTTTATTTTCATTAAGAAGTAACTCATCATTTTCAAACTGTTGCCTGTTTTCCTTTAATAAAAAAAAATTAAAAAAACAAGTAAGCAGCTGTTTTTTTCTTTAATCAAAACAAAGGTGTAATATTTTATGCAGTCTAGCTTAAGTATTTTTCTTCAATTAATCCGTGGCTATTAATTTTCAGACGTGGCCGCTGTTTCTTCCTTCAATTAAAAAGACATTATGATGTTTTTAAGAACCATTACTTCCATTTCCTTTCATCAAAACAAACTTAGTGACGATTTACTACCTTCATTTAAGACAATGCTGCAACTATTTTCCTCAAAACCACTGCTTGTTTTTCCTTCAATGCATATTCATAAATACAATGAGGACTTCGCGGAAAATATACACCGCTATGCAGAGACACGTTCATTTTCTTAGTGTTAAAAAGGGAATGAAAGTTTACCGTTCGCACACAATAATTACAGCTCGTGTATCTCTGTTCCCTTTGTCATAATGTTTGGTATTAAAGTGCACTGATACTTTATTTAGGAGGGGTCAGTATGCATAGTCTCCTCCTCCTCCTCCTCCTCCTCCTCCTTCTCCTCCTCCTCCTCCTCTTCCTCCTGCTCCTCCTCCGTGTGCGCATTATGGCAGCAGATGACCACACGCGACAGCAATTTTGTGTGCACAGAGGATGATTACTGCACGTACATGGTTTGCTTATGTATGGCGATTCTCCCCCTCTCTCTCTCTCTCTCTCTCTCTCTCTCTCTCTTATCGCGTATCATAAAGACCGCTTACACCACCTCCTCCTCCTTCATGACTCTTAAGGCCTCACTACAGAACCCTACACCCCTACTACACCTTACGCCCACACTCCCGCCCACACTCGAGCCGCTACACCCACGCCCGCGCCGTCTGTGGCCTTCTAGAGGGAGCCGGGTGATGGGCGGCGGCTCTCCTTCTACCTGTGCCCCGCGCCGCCCACACTCACACACGCCTACACACCACACGCCTGTCTGGGTTTGTGTGAATCATCCCTTCTGTCTCTCCCTCACCTGGCGTTAAGGTAAGATCGCTGCTAGGCATACACACACGCACACGCACACGCACACACACACACACACACACACACACACACACACACACACACACACAAGCCGTGACCCGCCGCAACACAACCACAGATGGCTAAGCTTACCACATTCTCAATTCTCAACTCGTCTCTTTCTCTCTCTCTCTCTCTCTCTCTCTCTCTCTCTCTCTCTCTCTCTCTCTCTCTCTCTCTCTCTCTTGATTAATATTACCGGTTCAATCTGCATTATGAGACGGAGGAGGAGGAGGAGGAGGAGGAGAAAGATAGAGAGGAAAAAAAAAGGTTAACGCATAAACAAAACCACGCACATATTTTC
>NC_059304.1:11851392-11861392 GCF_017591435.1 Portunus trituberculatus | reverse complement strand
GAGAGAGAGAGAGAGAGAGAGAGAAGTGACAAATCATAACAAGTGTACTACGTTCCCCAAATGTCCCTTTAAGGAAACCATGAATGTAGGTCAGGGTGCTGTCCCGAGAGAGAGAGAGAGAGAGAGAGAGAGAGAGAGAGAGAGAGAGAGAGAGAGAGAGAGAGAGAGAGAGAGAGAGAGAGAGAGAGAGAGAGAGAGAGAGAGAGAGAGAGAGAGAGACTCAACACTATCATTCATAATCAACATCTATGAATGAAAAAGCTCACACACATAATTTGTTTCCCACTAAGAAAGACAGAAAAAAAAACTAAATATAATAGCGTTAAATAAACACACACAAAGCACATCGAGAGCGAGAGAGACACACTGAAGGAGAGACGAGCATACTGACAGAGACAAAGACACAAGATATCGAAACAGAAAACGACACAGACACACGAGAGGCAGAAAGGGACAAGGACAGAGACGGAAGAGGCGCACCGGAAGAGTGACAGCATTGTAGATGTGACGACAAGTGAATACAAGTGAATTTCAAACCGCAACAAACACTTAGATCCTGACTGGCCTGCTTGATTCAACTGGTTTTTCTACAGTACCTATTTACAATTTCGGTATATTCTAAGTCTGTCTACTCTAAAGTGGCTCCAGGGTCTCAGTCTGAATGGTGTCCCTGAGAATGCGTTGTTATCCGATCTTGAGGAAAACCGTGAGCTCTCCTTGTAATAAGTGCGTTGATCAACAGAAAACAAGTATTGTTCCCATAAAATCAATTACGCTATCAATAAGCTGCATGTTTTAAATCCAGGAGCCATTTTAGAGTAGACAGACAACAGACGCCATTAGAAAGATCAGTGTTTTTTCTTTTCATTACACCAAGTTAGTATCCTTCCTTATCTATTATATTGCCATTAACTAATAGGTAATATGGCAAAGTTCAGGTGTGTGTAGTACTGAAAGGAAGAGGAAGAGTGTTCACAATAAGAGAACAAAATAAGAACATAATAAAACAGTCGTGGTGAATAACTGGAGCGTGACAGCAGACCAGGGCGGGGCGAGGTGAGTTAGTGTTTGGCGAGTGGAACGTAATGGGAAGTAGCAGGCAGCGAGACACAAGGAGGAGGGGAAGAAGGAGGCAGCGGGAAAGGGTAAAGGGGGAGGGTGAGGTATCGTTATCAGGTGAACCGATTACAAGTGTCCTGCTGAGTCGCGCTGCCAGACGCGTGAGGTAAAGGAGTAGGGAACGGGGATGCCACTTCTTACTCCCCCTCCCTTCCCGTCCCTCCTCTTTTTCCTTCTTCTCTAGTTCTCCCCCAGTCAGGTGACAGTCAGACCAGCAGTGCAGTAGACACCCACGTATCGATGGGACGGGAGCAACCAAATACCCCGCCCACACTGCCCCGTCCTCTCCCTCTCCCCTCCCTCACCCTATACCGTTCCCCGCCCCTCGTGCGCTACTCTCCAACGTCCCCGCGCACGCACACCCCACACCCCCCGATGCACCGACTGGAGAGAATCTGTGACGCTCAGCCCTGCGGCGGGAGTGTGTGGGATGGCGGGGCAGGGCGGGACAGAGCTGAGGTGAGTCAGCCTGTACTGCTGCCCCCGCGTGTGACGTCAACCTGCCCCGCTGTGCCCCGCCCCGCTCCACCTTGCCCCGCGCTGCACCGATCCCGTTGAAAGAGAGATTTATCTACTAATTATGAAAGAGAAAGAAGGAAACGTACATCATTAGAAAAAACAATTAAGACTATATTCTGAAATACTTTCACGCTTCACCTGGGCTTCTTGACAATGTGCCCAATATAGTTGAAGTTTTACGGGCTTTTAATGGCATTGTACATTTGTTTTCAGAGACATCTTGAAAAAAATTCTACATTACTAACAGGAAAAACACTCATGAGAACACCGCTATTCATCACCGTGGCCTTTGAAAACAGTCGGAATGAGAAATAGAGCAAAGCGTTTCAGAATACGGAAAGTTTAAGTAAACAAATAAACAACAGAGTCACTTAATCACGTCACTTTCCCGGAGAGCGCTGAGGAGGTCACGGTGCGGCGCGCGGGGCAGGCTGGCCACCCTACATCAGCGTCGCCTATGGGCCTTACATGGAGTCGTGTTTTCGAAGCGATGACAGATGCGGCGGGGGCGAGAGTGAGGCGTCGTGAGAGTCGAAACTTGAGCCGCCACGTAACCGTTGCCGCCATAGAGACAAATACCAACGTGACGTAACAAACAAAGCGCAGTGTTGTAATGACTGTGGGGAGGAGAAGGGTGCTGGGGGGGGAGGGGGGGAGCGCACGTGGGAAGCCGCCGACGCGAGGTGCAAGGAAAGGGAAAAAGGCCAAGCGAGAATGCTTGCTATAGCAAAAGCACACATAATAGGAAGAGGGGGTGGAGTAGGAATGAAAGAGGAGGAGTAGGAGGATGAGAAGAAGGAGGAAGAGATCATGTTTATTAAAAACATTCATAATAAGAGGAGGAGGAAGACGAGAACAAAATAAGGGAGAAGAGAACAACAACAAGGAGGAGGAGGAGGTCACCTTTACTAAAAACGCTTATAATAGAAGGAGAAAGGTAAGGAAGAGGAGGAGGAGGAGGAGGAGGAGGAGGACATGATAAACAAGAACAGAACAACAACAAGGAGGAGGAGGAGAAGGAGGTCACCTTTACTAAAAGCACTCATAATAGGAGGAAGAAGAAAAGGAGGACCCCAAAAAAGAGAACACCAAGAAGGACATCAAGGAGAAGAGAGACAGACCACGCACACTAAAAACAAACAAACAGATAAACAAACAAACAAAATAAAATACTCATAAAAACAGTAAAGCACAAAAAAAAAGTAAATTTCAAAAGTAAAAGCATAAAATATTTCCTTTAACAATTGCTTCTGCAGGAGAGATGACCAATATTTACGTGAGAGCCGTGTACCGCCATATAAGTGAGCCATATCGCGCATCTGAATGCTGAGAGATATATTGGCGGAGCAACGACATATTAGGGGAGTGTAGGGAGGGCGTGGGACTCTTGGGGGGAGCACGTGGCCTTGGAAACCGCGAAGCTGAGAGAGTGACGCTGGCGGTGTGGGAAGAAGTGTGTCTCTTTCTACCAAAACGAGGAAATGGTGATTTTAACGAAGATGAAGAGCAGCGGGAGGAGGAGAAGATGGAAAAGAAGGAGATATGATTAAGAAGGAGGGTAAGGAGGAGGAGGAGGAGGAGGAAAAAGGAAGAGTGAGAGCAAGTGAAGGTGAGAGTGATGAGTGAGAGGAAAGGGGAAGGGAGAGGAAGGGTATAAGTCCTGACATCACCACTCTCGGAAGGACGTAGCAAAGGAAGGACTGGAATGGTTAAGGGAAGCAGGGGACACAAATCTCACCTCATATGGGATGTGCGCCTACTTTGACCATATTACTACTACTACTACTACTACTACTACTACTACTACTTCTATTATTATTATTATAATCATTATTACTTCTACAACTACTACTACTACTATTATTATTAATCATTAGTAGTATCATATCTACTACTACTACTAAGTACTACTACTACTACTACTACTACCACCACTACTACCACCACTACTACCATCATTACTCACCACCACCACCATCACTACTACCACATCATTATTGCTCTGATACCACAACCTGCTTCCACCACCACCACCACCACCACCACCACCACCACCACTACACCACCACCACCACCACCACCACCACCACCACCACCACCACCACCACCACCACCACCACCACCACCACCACCACCACCACCACCACCACCACCACCACCACCACCACCACCACCACACCATCACCACCACCACCACCACCACCACCACCACCACCACTACCACCACCTACCACTACTTTGTTACCACTAGAACCACTACACAACAACTACTACTACTACTACTACTACTACTACTACTAGTAATACTACTACTACTAATAATAATAATAATAATAAAAATAATAATAATAGTAATAATAATAATAATAATAATAATAATAATAATAATAATAACAATAATAATACCAATGCAACAACAGCAACAACAACAGCAACAACAACAACAACTAAACTAAACTAAGCAACAACTAAAAAGCAAAGATTTCGTGTTCTGTTCGTCTTTGCCATATTTCTAAATATTTTTTTCTATTAGACCTCTCCCATTGTACTTTTATCTTTTCATCTTTTCATTACATTTTATCAGTTTATATCTTAACTATTATATTTTGGGAGGGGAATGGGCGCAGTAAATAAGCGTTTTGTTTTATTTTGCTTTGTTTCAATTTTCTTGGTGAGCTTCCTTTAACGTGTGGCAAGGGAAGAAAGTATGTAGCGGTGAGAGCAACAGCATACCAAGACAGTCAACTATATCAATCTTATCCCTGTCCCACCAATCATCCTTCCTACATCTTCATTTCTCACTGTCCTGTTCCTCTCCGCCATCTCTCCTCAGCATAATATTGTGCATGTTGTTACCTTGCTTGTCTCGCCTTAAGTGTTTTGCTGTGTGCATTGATAAGACCACAGCTACCTCCGCGCGCACAGTACATTAAATACGTATGTGCCTTCCACGTGAACAACTCCTGTCGTGTCTTCATCTCATGCTACTCGTGTCCATCGCCGGCCGTGCAAGCAATACGTAAACAGTTCGTCATAGCGAAGACTTATTGCAATGTGTTGTCGTCTCTCAGATCATAACACGGACTAGAGATCAAATCAGTAAACATTTCGCAGGCAATACTAACATCACAGCCCCCACACAAGGCAGCCACAAGGCCTCCACGCCCCCAAGAGCCTGGCGTCACCTCCATACAAGCACAGAACCTCCCACAACGGCCTCTCGCTGCCCGCCACCCGCGTCATTCTTTTCTTGGGAGCGAGTGTAGGCCTAAGGATAACATAAAGAAATCACGTCATCGCTGCTTTCTATTGCCTGGCTAATGGAGATAAGTAACCATCCATCTCTCCTTTCAATATTCATAAAATGCTATCACCTCTGCACTATTTCATTCTTATCAAGTCTTTTCGTCTCAATGTTAAGTCTCCGTTGCAGTAAACATTCAATGTTCTCCCTATAATGTTCACAAAAATGTCTTCTTTATAATACAAGGGTTTCTGTGGAATCCACTGAACCTAATGTGTTTCAGTACCGAACATCACCAACACGCTGAATTTGGATGTGCTGCGCGAGACACCTACTCGTCAATGCTCACCAACTGTCACTTTGCTGTACTTTCCCCTTTAACTCCTACTCACTCCATTTCAGTAATACTAGACGTTTTTATCGAGCCAGAAGAAAACTATGAGTATTGGGAAAGAGAGAGACGGCAAGAGGGAAGGGAAAGTATTAGACAAAGAATAAGAGTAGAGAAAACACGGATGGGAAAAATAAAGGAGGGAGCAAGGTACAGAAGAGAAGGAACAGCTGGATATGAGTGAAAACTTGGTTGTGTTTGTATTTATAGTTTTAACAAGTTTGAGTAAGTCCATCACTGTTGTTATCATTTAATGTTTCGAATTTATGCTCTTAACGTGTACCAGATTACTCCACTGACGCATGAAGTCAAAAGCTTATCTTCCAATCATTGCTTCCTCTTCATCGTGTAACAAGCAAGGAAGCGAACTAAGCACAGCGAGCAAGCGTCACTCCTCGCACGCAACCTTCTTCCCCACGCCCACCATTACCTCACTCCAGCCCACATTTTCCTTTAATCATTTTGCGTGTATGTGTCATCAGCTTTCGCCGCCATGCCATTCTTGACTGACATCTCGTTTTCTCAAACTTCATCACTCCTTCGCCCCCGGTCAGTGCTCACACACACATACACACAAACACACACACACACACACACACACACACACACACACACACACACACACACACTGACTCATACCTCATCAAGGCCACAACTGCTTGCCTCTTACGCCTTCCATTCACCAGATAACAAATGACATCTTTTCCACTCCATATATTTTGGCTTCTGAAGTAAGTTCATTAATTTCTCTATTGCTTATTCGTTTCCTTTGATAATTTTAGAGCTATAAACTTTTCTTCGTCTTTTCCATAATTCCGTGCACCTCACCGGGCTAAAAATGTTTCTCTTCATGGTGTACGAAAATTTTGTTTTAACTTTTATAGATAAAACGAAAATTTTATCGTTGTTTTGATTTTCCTAAAGGAGCATAGAAAATGTTGTTACTTTTATACACGAGACTGTGATACCCTACAAGAGAGTAACTAAGATAATGCGTCAGGTTCTTCCGCACTATAGCAACAAAAACACACAGGAGATCCTTAATCCTCTCACTCCATTCCTTCTGGTTCACTTTTACGATGCACAGGGACAAGATAGTAGCGTTCCTTCAATCCGGCTTCCAAGTGTCCGACCAAACCATATTAGTGGTAGTAGTAGTAGTAGTAGTAGTAGTAGTAGTAGTAGTAGTAGTAGTAGTAGTAGTAGTAGTAGTAGTAGTAGTAGTAGTAGTAGTAGCAGTAGTAGTAGTAGTAGTAGTAGTAGTAGTAGCAGTAGTAGTAGTAGTAGTAGTAGTAGTAGTAGTAGTAGTAGTAGTAGTAGTAGTAGTAGTAGTAGTAGTAGTAGTAGTAGTAGTAGTAGTAGCAGTAGTAGTAGCAGTAGTAGTAGTCTGCCTCTCATAACATTTTGGGTAAGCACAAGGACTCTTTCCCTTCTGCAGGATCTTTGAGAAGGAGAGAGGAAAAAAAGAGGGAAGGAGGCACCAGCGGCCCCATGAGTCATCCGGCACACTGCAGGGCGTGGAGGGGCGGGGCGCGACGAGACTTGGAGGGCGTAGGCCATAGAAGAGGAGCAGTGAAAATTAAGTTTGCTCTCGCTCCAGAATAGAAAACAAATGAGAGTCTAGATTTTTATGCTTTTTTTTCGTAGTCTGCCTTTACATTTAGTTCAGATTACATTTGAATGAATTTCTGTACTTTTTGTGCGAGTGAAGGATTTGATTTCACTCGACACGTAAGACTGGATTAATATGACAGCAACGATACAAACAAAACAAAACGGAAAGCAGGTCTATGTATTTTTTTCTTACTGAATAAAAAACGAAAGGAAAAAAAATTAGTGACTTTATTTATGTAAAAAAAAATGAGGCTCAAATGTTCAAATTACCAGAAGTTAAAGAGTTTGCAATTGCGAGTAAAAAATCTGGGTTACCTTTTTCACATTCGTTAGCCTCTTTTTCTCTTTGTGTGTGTGTGTGTGTGTGTGTGTGTGTGTGTGTGTGTGTGTGTGTGTGTGTGTGTGTGTGTGTGTGTGTGTGTGTGTGTATGATAGCATCCTGTGTGTTTACATACTGCAGGTGTGTAGGAGCAAGTGTGCTACCAAAAAGAGAAGACCTGATAAACGTCAGCATGTGTTTATACTCTTTCTGTCTCTTTCACTGTGTTTTCTCTTCCTCCTCTCATTATTCTTATTCTTGATTTTTTTTCATATTTTTATTACTATGATTATTATTTTCATTCTTCTTCTTCTTCTTCTTCTTCTTCTTCTTATTATTATTATTATTATTATTATTATTATTATTATTATTATTATTATTGTTATTATTATTGTCATTATTACTACTACTACTACTACTACTACTACTACTACTACTACTACTACTACTACTACTACTACTACTACTACTACTACTACTACTACTACTACTACTACTACTACTACTACTACTACTACTACTACTACTACTACTACCACAACCTCTATTTCGATGACGACTCTAATTAATTTACATTAGTCTATTCTTCAAGACGTCAATAGTATGCACACACTGGGGAAATATACCCCCACACACACACACAGTGACAGTGGCACCATTACTATCACCATCACTATCACCGCCACCATTATTCAACATACCCATAATAGTTCATCACTACTCACAATCTCCTCATTCCCCCATACCCTATTCTTCCCCCGCCCATCAACATCACCCAGACACACACAAGCGGAGGTGAATCCACAATTTATGAAAGACAGAGGAGGGAAGGCACTGGCGGGGAATTGTGGAGAGCTGTGGAAGGTGTTAGTCAGAGGCAGGGAGGGACTGGCTCATAAAGTAAGGTTTACGAAGCCAATCCCATCTTCCCTCCCGATAAAACTATAGATGATGTAATACTTCACGCTATTATGGAGAAAATATAAGCATGGAGAAAACCCCTGCCCCCTTTCTCACCACCTTTTCGGTTTCGCGCTAAAAAGTTTATATCCGCACACAGGGGACACTATTCCAGTAAGGTTATAAAAAGTATTGGAATCTATAAATAAGACTTCGCTGTATTGACACGCGCCCTCCACACCCTCCGTCGGTGACCATGTGTGGAGGAGGCGCCTGGCTTTGTCTTGTGCATGCTGTCTTTCTCCCTCTCTTTATTGTAAAATGTGTCCAATATTGCAATGATTCTATTTTACTTCAGTACTACAACCCACAATTTTCAAACGTTTTGCTTACTCTTCGCTGTGTAAGTTATCCTTTCTTGATTATAAGACGCTTCTAACTCGTTGAACGCGCCTAGCATTGTCTTTTCTGAATTGTAAAACACTCTGAACACGTCTTATATTGCTTTTTTTCTTCAACTGTAAAACGCACTCACCCAAAATTACACTAAGTCTTCAAAAGTGCAAAAAAAGTCATATGGGAAGACACCCGCCATGAACTGCTTCCTGGAGACGAGAGGCAATATCTAAAACTAATCTATTCCTCAGGGTTCTCCAAGTCTGCTGCTTCTTGCCTTCTTTTCCTCAGTCTTCTCTTCCGTCTGTCCTTCTCATCTAACTTTTCGTCCTCTCCCATCCATTCATCCATCACTTTTTTTCTTTCCTCTGAATTTTCCTTGCATCCACCTCTACAGTCATCGCTGCTATTCATCTTCCTTTTTCTCACCTTCCTCATCGTCTTTGCTTGCATAATCCAGCAACTCATTTTCTTTCTTCCCTCACTGTTTCCATTACTCGAGATTCTTTTATTCATGAACATATGATTAAATCTTTCTCTTCATTTTCTTTTTGTCCTTATTCTTTCTCTTCCTGTTTTTCCTCCTATTCTCCTCCCTCTCCTCCTCCTCCTCCTCCTTCTCGTAGTAACCGGTCGTGGCATTATCGTCAGGTTAACGACAGCCGCGAGGAATGTGGGTGGTGGACCGGCAAGAGCTGCACGGAGGAGGCATCTCTGACCGCGAGCTAGTCAGCTAGTCCAATGCTCATGAAACTTACTCGAAACCACTTCGCTTCCTCATACGACTATTTTCAAAGGCCACAGAGATGATTAGCCGGGTTCGAAAGACTATTTATCCTGTTAATAATGTAAAACTTTTGTTAATCTCACTAAAAAAAAAATACCCTTAGAAACACGTATAACTTCATCTAGTACTAAAGCCCTTTGAAAACAGAGTAGATACGGCGAAAGAGTGATCACAACGCGGCTAGAGCAAATATTTGACTAAGGAAAGGACTGCGTGTATTGTCTGTTTAATCCTCACTCTTAAGGCTGTATAGGAGCGGGTTAATGCTGGCCAGTGCCTTTCAGAGAGGGACTATAGGACATTATAGGGGGTAAGTCTGCGTAGGAGGACTGAGATGATGTAGGAAGGCGGCTCGTGTGATTTAGGGTTAGGTAAAAAAGATAATGCAGGTCATCCACGCGTGAGACTAATGCCATATCGAGTCTCCTAATTAACGAGTAAGCGTGGGAAGGCTCAGCAGGATGTAGGAGTCAAAATTGGTTGAAGTTGCCTTGTTGTTCAGTGTTATCTATGAAAAAAGAGAGTAATAAGATAATAATGCACTTTATCCGTACATAAAAGTAATGCCATGTGAAGCTTCCAAAAGAGCAGCTATACATAAGATCTATATGCCATTTTTTCTCTTATGCTATGAAAAGTCACAGCTTGATTATCTGTCACCTCTCTCTGCATCCCTTACCTGTGTCTCAGCCTTCCTGCCTTGTCACGTGC
>NC_059304.1:11838892-11846392 GCF_017591435.1 Portunus trituberculatus | reverse complement strand
CGCCATTTAATCACTCGTGTTCATTTATAAACATTTATACTCAACAGAGAAGAATTATATTATGACCAACGCAATAATCTTCATCTAAAACTAACAAGTAATGAGAGAGAGAGAGAGAGAGAGAGAGAGAGAGAGAGAGAGAGAGAGAGAGAGAGAGAGAGAGAGAGAGAGAGAGAGAGAGAGAGAGAGAGAGAGAGAGAGAGAGAGAGAACAGAACCATTATTCATTTGCTGGACGTGATATTGTTACTACCCGGCATCTTTAAAGGATTTTGGGTAGAAATACAATGTTAGTTTGCCGGACATTTCCTAAGCAGACAGGATTGCGTAGACCAGTGAGTGAGTGAGTGAGTGGATGAGTAAGAAATGGCGTGTTTCATTAGTTATTATTACAATTTCACTCAGTTACTCACACTTAGTATGTCATCAACCACTCAATCATTTATCCACTCACAAATTTATCCCTTCCTTCCTTCCTTCCTTCCTTCCTTCCTTCCTTCTTTCACTCACTCAGTCACTCAAAAAACTCCTCATCTAATGATTCCCCATTCCATTTATTTAAGAATCTCTCTCTCTCTCTCTCTCTCTCTCTCTCTCTCTCTCTCTCTCTCTCGCGCGCGCGCGCGGCGTCACTCAATAAACTTCCGCAGGTGGAGTTTCGTCTTTTCATGATTCACGAGACACGACGTTCCAACTTTTCCCATCAGAGATTTATAACCAGAAGGCGCTTACCTCCTCCTTGCTCTGACACACACACACACACACACACACACACACACACACACACCGCGTAGTGTAGTGGTTAGCACGCTCGACTCACAATCGAGAGGGCCGGGTTCGAATTCCGGTAAGCGGCGAGGCAAATGGGCAAGTCTCTTAACGAGTGGCCCCTGTTCACCTAGCAGTAAATAGGTAGGCGGTGGCGTAGTGGATAAGGTGGTGAGCGTGGGATCGGGCAGACGTCCACGCGTAGGTTCCAATCCCACCACGTACAGCCTTAAAACACTTTGTCATTTGTCGAGTGGTTTAAAGTTACCTACATGTCACCATGATACCCAGGTTCTAGGTGGTTACACTCAAGGTGAGCTTGGGTGGTGATATGGGCCCTAATATGGGTACCACTATAAATAAAATTGCCTGCGCCACTAATGGGCGCATACACTCTTCAAGTGTGCCTACAGGCGCTATAGGCCTTACCGTATAAAAAAAAAAAAAAATACACACACACACACACCACGTATACATAGTGCAGTGGTTAGCACGCTCGGCTCACAATCGAGAGGGCCGGGTTCGAATGCCGGCGAGGCAAATGGGCAAGTCTCTTAATAAGTGGCCCCTGTTCACCTAGCAGTAAGTAGGTACGGTATGTAACTCGAGGGGTTGTGGCCTCGCTTTCCCGGTGTGTGGAGTGTGTTATGTGGTCTCAGTCCTACCCGAAGATCGGTCTATGAGCCCTGAGCTCGCTCCGTAATGGGGAAGACTGACTAGGACGACCGAGGGGAATCACACACACACACACACACACATTCGCCACTCATCGTTTTAATTTGATACCTATTACGTAGTTTATTTTCGTGTACATAATTTCACCCCCGTTTCTTAGTACCTGTCGTCCTGGCAATCTCCCTCGGTCAGGTTGTGGAGGATCAGAGGACTAAAAATTGGAGAAAAAATGCAGAATACAATGAAAGTAAGTGCTGCAAACTCCTGACAATGACTACCTTGGGAATACAATGGCTGGTGTCTGGTTGTCCATCCTTCCTTTACCTTCGTGTGGATCAGCGAGAAAGACTTTGACCACAGAAATAGAGATAACAGTCGGCCTCCAAGCAGCGTAAGTTTGCAGAAGAGGGTGATGATGAAAGTAATATAGTGTAACGTACATAACATCGTATACCTTCTGTCTTTCATTGTTCTACAGTGCAAAAATGCAATTTCCAGTACTAGGGTGTGCCCTTCCTCTCCTGTTCTCTGGCTCTCCCTGCAGTGCAGCGCCGTGCTGCCTTTGATGTCCTGCCTGGGTTGGTGCGTCCCGCCGTGAGGATGGCGGCATTCAGCGCTGCATTCACTGAGGCATAACAGGTTTTCGATTCTTCTATATAAACTGTTTGAGATGCCTTATAACTTATTGTGTAGTTAAGGAGAGGGTCCATACTTGTATTCTTCTTCCTTCATTGGTATCCCTAAAGGTTTTGGCATTTTCAGAATACTCTTTTATCTTTGATTCATTTCACCACGGAGGGTGCATGCAAAGGACCACTCTTTGACTCTTGGCGCGTGTACTGCATGTAGAATGAAAGACACTTGTATATTTCAACTAGATTGAGTGTCCATGGTGTGAGGGTCGCCGCGATCCTGGGAGACAAAGTCCAACAGGTGCCCTGAGGTGCAAGAAGAGGCGAGGGGCGGTGCGCGTCCCGCTCACACAGTTTGGGGCTGTAAGCGAGGGCGGGGCGGGTCTGGGGTAGCGCGGGCGGCAGTCGGCGCAGGACGCTCAACAAGTGTGTGTCGCCCGTCGATCGCCGCCGCCTCCACCGCCGCCACCACTTTCCCGACAGGGACAGAGGAGCGAGCAGCGCCTCCGCCCCGCAGGTTCTCATCAGCGGCTACACTTTACGGTGAAAGAGAGAGAGACAGTCACAAAACGGGAAGCGCTGTGCTTCAGGAGCGACGCGCCGTGGGGCGGGCTGTGGGGTGAGTGCGGGACGGGCTTGTGAGCACAGCATCCAGGCGACGATGTATCATGCGTGAGGGAAAATAGTGAACAGCAAAGCTTCTTGTCTGAGATATTCACCATCTCTTGGTGTTCCGCACACCAGACACTGCGAAAGTGAAACAGCGAGAATGCAAAAGAAAAACGGTGTTCACGTCGCCATGAGTCACTGCCACGCTTCTGCCGCCTATCACACATCCCTCACCTGGTGACCTCCAAGCATCCTCATCCTCCCTCTTGGTGACTTTATTCCATCCCCTTACTTCCCCTCACTATCCCTCACCCTGCCCCTGCAACTCCCACCAACCTCTCCCCCCGTCATCTCTCTCTCTTTCTATCATCCCAAGGAGTAACACCTCTACCTCAGCCTACAAATACTTTCAATCAACTTCGGCACACGCCACACCTCGCACACCAACACACCAGACTCCCGCGCGTCTGTCCTTCCACGGGATGAGAATGTCCACGCCTCGCCGTGGATAGTGCGGTAAAAGTAGAGCCGCCCCTGGGCAAGGCGGCCGACAAGACCATGTGCTCTAGCGCGGCTCCCGCGGAAGGGGGAGATGAGGCCCCCTCCACCCTGCCCCCATTAAATCCACGGCCCACAACCACCACCACTACCACCACCACCACCACGAGCACGGACGTGAAGATGAGGCGCTTCACTTTGCCTAACCTCTTCCTGACGGTGGAGGGACAAGATCGACAGCTGGAGGAGATCTGCCCGGGCATCTACGAGTACACGGGTGAGTGCTGGGGCGGGAGGTGAAGCGGAGCAGGAAGGGGTGGAATATGCTCGAGAAAAGTAGTAAGTCATGTTTATGCATTTGTAACGACTAATTGATTTTCTTCATCTATAGTTGTTGCTGTGTGTGTGTGTGTGTGTGTGTGTGTGTGTGTGTGTGTGTGTGTGTGTGTGTGTGTGTGTGTGTGTGTGTGTGTGTGTGTGTGTGTGTGTGTGTGTGTGTGTGTGTTCTTATTGTTGGTCTTGTTTTCTCAGAGCATAATGCATACTTTCTTTGTTTGTCTCTCTTTTGTTCAATGTTTTCTTTGTTCAAGGCGAGAGACCTGAAAATATGTGTCAATATGTCACTGAGGCGTTCTGCACGGCGAGGGAGACATAGTGGTGGTGGTGGTGGTGGTGGTGGTGGTGGTGGTGGTGGTGGTGGTGGTGGTGGTGGTGGTGATGGTGATGGTGGTGGTGGTGGTGACGAGTATGTGGGCAGTGACAGTGATGGACAGCGGTGACAGGGCGTGATTGTGTCATATACATTAGAGTGTTTGCAATGGTGTTACCTGGATCTTGGTGATGGGGGATGCTTTCCTGCTAATGTTAATGGTAATGGTGTCTATAATGGTGATGAGATTGGTGGTAATAGTGACGGGTTCAGATGCAGGTGAAGGAGATGAATTTTAACATAATGAACACTGTAGTAATGAGAGAGAAGAACGAAGATGAGAAATAAATGGAAGCAGAAGATGAAAGGCGAATGAAGAGAGGGTAGAAGGATGAATGATGAAAGGGGGTGCGTGGAGGACATGGGAGGTCACGAAATGACATGCTGGGCGGTGAAGTGGAAGCAAGTGTTCGCACAGGATTGATCCAAATTACAGTACGTACGTGAGTTTGGGACAAGTCTAGGGCAGAGGCGCAGATAGGTTCACTGAGGCAACTTCTCCGTTAAAAAGAAAGACTAAAGTAAATTTCCAGGAGCGCTGAGGGAAGGGGAGGTTTCCGAGGCCCTGATCCATCTTTGTTACGTTTTCTTTCTCTGTTTTCTTTCTCTTTTATCTTACAATTAATCCTTTTGAAATTAAGGTCAGCGAAACATCGCCTCTGCACTACACGCATTAGTCCCCCACGCAACTGCCTTTTGAAAAGAAACAGAGCTATGTAACTGAAGCTCGAAAGTTTTGCCAAAGGAACCATAACCTGAGCAACAGTTCGCCTTGAGAGTCACAGTGCTGGTAGACTTTTCTTCGTCTCCAACGGTGTCACATTAAGGGTGGAATAGTGCACGGAGAAGAGGCAGCCGACTAGAAAAGAAGGAATAGAAAACGAGAAGACAGCAGCCAAGTTGTGTGATGTAGTCTCATTAGCGTGTCGCGTTTAGGTAATAAGTCTTGTGCTCCCACGCACCCCTGAATGACCAGCTTCACGGAAAACATCGGGGCACAGCAAATGACTGTTGTGCCCATATCCAACTCCTAGACCATGGGGAGAGTGGAGAGCATCATAGATACACAAACGAGCACACACACACACACACACACACACACACACACACACACACACACACACACACACAAACCTATGATGACATGGACGGCAACAGGAAAGCCGAGCGCTATAAAACTAGAATTATCATTCATCTTCACAAGTGGCCAGTATATAGAGTCGTGACGCGCGGTGACAGGACGGCCGACGTGATGGTGAGCTGGTAACATTGCGCCAGGCTGTCAGGGAGGCCATAAAGAACCAGCCTTTGTTGACAGTCCTCGGTGTACCCATGTTATCAGGTGGACTCCCTGTGGCACAGCTCGCTTCTCGCTCACTCGGTTGTTCTCCTTGAAGCAATGAGAGCCTGTCGCATACCTCGCCTGCCATGTGCACAAAACTGCTTTAAAATGATGAGGATGTTTATACATATGCAAGGATATATACAGGTTACACACACACACACGCACACACACACACACACACACACACACGCCCTGCCGGCCATACTGAATACACGTAATTCTGCTTCTCCGGCCATACTAAATACACGTAATTCTGCTTCTGTCTGTTTACAATGTCCATAAAACTGCTTCAAAATGACAAGGAAATTGATACATATAGAGTTTCCTTCATGTGCAAGAATACATACAGGCTACACACACGCCCTGCCAATCCAGACACATGTAACTCTGCTTCTATTCTTCCCCTCCCCTCGCAGGTTCTATATAACGCCGCGGGCAGAGTTAAAGGCGAGGGGATTTCAGATGCTGGCTTTAAGAATAGATGGGGAATGACTGTGTGATGTGATACTAAAAGTGACAGTAGATGCACCGCCACGGATCGGTATTTCACATGTCTGGGTTATTTAGATAAAGAGTACGGGACACAGAGACGAGGCCAGGAAATCATTTGAGGGAAAATATATACGAAATAATGAAGAACAAAATAATGAAATGATGATGATGATGATGATGATGATGATGATGATGATGATAAAGAAAGTCTACCTTATCATAGCGATTTTTATTACGCTCCTACTTTTCTCCTGTGCCAAATGAGAGAGAGAGAGAGAGAGAGAGAGAGAGAGAGAGAGAGAGAGAGAGAGAGAGAGAGGACAACAGAGTGAAGACAATAACACTAATATTCAATATAATGTATATATGTACTCATGTAGGTGTAATTGTAAGTGTGTGTGTATAGGATCGTATTCCACAACCACCACTGCCCACACACACACACACACACACACACACACACACACACACACACACACACACACACACACACACACACACACACACACACACACACACACACACACACACACACACACACACACACACACACACACACACACACAGTTATTTGTTGTCGCAAACACACCAATAGAGCACCGTTGTTTACCTACGCCAGAATACAGAGAGCAATATATGATAATTTCCATATTTACTGATGCAAGTTTACTCACACACACACACACACACACACACACACACACACACACACACACACACACACACACACACACACACACACACACACACACACACACACACACACACACACACACACACACACACACACACACACACACACACACACATACAGCTCACCTTTAACATTAACAGAAGCGGGAAAAAGTGAAGCGAGTTTGCGTGTGGGTGTGCCGTGAGTGACTGCCGACTGAAGGGGCACGTTGAAGGGGCACAGCGCGCCCAACAAACAAATAACACACACACACACACACACACACACACACACACACACACACACTATCATACACCCTCAGCAACGCACCCCCATTACCTCCCAAAGCCTATAGTTGAAGCTACAAAGGTTTTTAAGAATGTTTTTTGCTGTTTTTGGGAATGATTACTAAGATTTCTACATAAGTGAGAGAGAGAGAGAGAGAGAGAGAGAGAGAGAGAGAGAGAGAGAGAGAATTTTCCGCCTCTGCTAGATGATAAGAAGGTATCATCATCATCATCATCCTTCTCCTCCTCCTCCTCCTCCTCCTCCTCCTCCTCCTTCTCCTCCTCCTCCTCCTCCCCCATCTCTTCTTTTTTTCTTCTTCTTTTTTTATATTCTTCTCCTGTCTCCATCTTTTCGGTCTCGTCCTTCTCCTCTTCCTCCTTCTACTCCTCCTCCTCCTCCTCCTCCTCCTCCTCCTCCTCCTCCTCTTCTTCATCATCTTCTCAATATTCTTTTCCTTTCCCCATAATCTCGTCCTTGTCCTCGTCCTCCTCCTCTTCCTCCTCCTCCTCCTCTTCATAACACAAGTCAATATCATCGAATATTACTCAGATGCAGACACTTACTTCTGTGTGTGTGTGTGTGTGTGTGTGTGTGTGTGTGTGTGTGTGTGTGTGTGTGTGTGTGTGTGTGTGTGTGTGTGTGTGTGTGTGTGTGTGTGTGATCACTAGTAACTCGCTCCTGTATACCATATCATGCCTAAGCCAAGCCAAGTCAAACTAAGCCAAGTAATACCAATAAGTCTTAACCCGTTACGAAATTTAATAATCTCTCAATAACATCGACTTACCTCCACACAGCACAGAACAGCGCTC
>NC_059304.1:11828892-11833892 GCF_017591435.1 Portunus trituberculatus | reverse complement strand
GAAGCACCAAGAGCACGTCTCCCAACAGCCCACGCGCCCCACACTGCCAGTGCCACTGCCCCCGCCTGCACCGACAGGTACGAGAGAGAGAGAGAGAGAGAGAGAGAGAGAGAGAGAGTCCAGATAAAGAAACAATTACACAAAAACGTACATATAAGGCAAGGTAAAAAGACAGGCAGACAGAAATCCAGGTAGACAAGACAGACAAAGAGACAGGTAAATCTATGACCAGATAGACAGACAGACATAGAGGTAAGTATACATCGAGATGGTAACAGGTAGACATACTAGCCAGGTCGAACAAAGACAGACAGATAGACAAGCAGAGAAAAAAGACGGATGGTTATACAGACAAACAGACAGACACACAGGCAGACAGACAGACAGACAGACATAGAGAAGCATCGATTTATTCCTACATTTATATAAAGTGCAGCTTCGTTCAGTAATAAAACTCAGAAATTATGAAAAAAAAAGAGAATTCTCTGAGCTAAAAATTTAATTACATTTTCAAGAGAGAGAGAGAGAGAGAGAGAGAGAGGGGATGAAAATTTTTCTTGCCCTCATCGTGCAAAGGAAATTAATAAGTATGTAAGTATACCTGTGTGTGTGTGTGTGTGTGTGTGTGTGTGTGTGTGTGTGTGTGTGTGTGTGTGTGTGTGTGTGTGTGTGTGTGTGTGTGTGTGTGTGTGTGTGTGTGTGTGTGTGTGTGTGTGTGTGTGTGTGTGTGTGTGTGTGTGTGACGTAAGTGAGAGAGATTAAGCAGATGTTCGAGACGAGAGAGAGAGAGAGAGAGAGAGAGAGAGAGAGAGAGAGAGAGAGAGAGAGAGAGAGAGAGAGATCCTAACAATCCAATCTCTTCTGAACGTTCCCAAATAAACGTTCAAATTTCTAGAGGTCTAGTAATAAATGTTCCCTGTAGAAAACGTTGCCATCCCCTCCGTCAAACGTTTCCACAGCCTTGCATAATATGAAAAGGAATTCAAATTGAGGATTTAACGTAAATAATGTGGAAAGTTTTGGTCCCAAGAGAGAGAGAGAGAGAGAGAGAGAGAGAGAGAGAGAGAGAGAGTCACGTATGCATGGACTGTAAATCGAAAAACACCAGACCGGAATGAGCGTTGCGGCAGCGAAGGAATAAAAAATGACGTGTCTTTGATGAAAAAAAGATTATGGTGATTGGCATGAATGGAAAATAAAGAGGGAAATAAATCTCGTCATGTTTAGCAAATGACGTGAGAGGCAGAGCGTGGGAAGATGGGGGGAAAAAATACTTTACGTGTGTGTGTGTGTGTGTGTGTGTGTGTGTGTGTGTGTGTGTGTGTGTGTGTGTGTGTACGTGACTGAGCTTACTTTCATCTTTCAAACGTATATTAATTTGCAATAGTGGGTAGAATTTAATACTCATTTTGAATTAATTTGGAAGGTGAGGGGAGAATCCATCGAGGAAAAAAATATAAAAGGAGAGGGAATGAAAAAAAGGCAGCTGATTACGCCTCTGGGATCCCTAAGTTAGAAAACATGGAGGAACTCATGAAAGATAAGAGATTTTCCAGTGAATTAATGTGCAAAATGTGATGAGGTGAGTGGAAATTGTGAAGTGACATGAAGGAGATGACAAGGGAGGGAATTCGAGAGAGCACTGGAGATAAAAGGTTAAAAGCAGGAAACGGATGGAAAGAAGAGGACGAAAGACCGTGAAAAACAAAGGACAAGAGCTGGTGAGAAAGAAGCGTCCACAAAAGAGAAACAGGAAGTAAAAGAGACGATTTGGAGGATAAAGCGCTGAGTGGAGAGAAGAAAAGCCTTAAAGTTTAGTGAAAGAAAATGTTGTATGTGTACGTAGTGGGTAAACAGATATGGCTGATGAGGAAGAGGAGGAAGAAGAAGAGAGGGGTAAGAAACTATGTGTAATGAAACGAAGGAAGGAAGGAAATACGAAGTAAGAAAGACAAGGAAGAAGATGGAAAAGGGGAGAAAAAAGAAAGATTATGTACACCAAGAGAGAGAGAGAGAGAGAGAGAGAGAGAGAGAGAGAGAGAGAGAGAGAGAGAGAGAGAGAGATACGAAAAGATGATGCTTTGAAGAGGGAGGAAGCGAGCGGTTGATGTATGTGTGTGTGTGTGTGTGTGTGTGTGTGTGTGTGTGTGTGTGTGTGTGTGTGTGTGTGTGCGTAGTGGGATAGGAAAACCAACAAAGGCGGTAAATGGGGAGCTTGTTTAGTATAAGGCAGAGAAGGAAGAGGATGAAGGAAGGGAAGAGGAGAGATAGTGTGGTGGTGGTGGTGATAGTAGTGAGCGAGGATTAAAAGATCAGTGTACGTGGGTGTTGAGCAGAGGATATGGATTCAGAGAGAGAGAGAGAGAGAGAGAGAGATGAAAGGAATACTGAATGCGATGAATACAAGTCTCAAGCATCAAAAAAGTTGTGGCGCGTGGCAGAGAAAGGAAAGTAATTTGTGGCTGCGAAATTTAATACGAAGACAGAAAGTAAAAGAGAAGGAAGCTATTTTGAATGAGTAACACGAGAGTTTGTCAGGTAAAGAAATAGAGAAAATAAAGAAAAAGAAGAGAAGAGGACAATCGCGGAGGAATAAAACGGAGATGAGAGGAATGCAGATGAAAGAAACGTTTTTGAAGAGAGTTTGAGCGGAAAAAGGGAAGATTGCATGGACCGAGGAATAGAAGGAATAAATACGTACCCGCAATATAGCAAAGAAAATAACGATGAGAAAGAGAAAGAGAGAGATGTAAAAGGAATGAATATATAGTATGCGTTTCTGATTTTGGAAACGCAAATAAATAAACACTGTACGAAAGGATGAGAGATGAGACGCATACGAGATGGGAGATAGAAGTGAGGGTTATGGTATAGTATAACAAGAATGCAAATTAACACTATTTCTAAGCATCTCATCTCCCAAACACACTGGGATTGCGAGAAGGGACGAGTTAAGCGATACATGAGAACTGTGAGATGAGACACGATCATGAAGTAAAAGATGATTAGTTGAAACATAAACAAGTTAATGGAGATGTTTCTGAGACTGTAAGTGCAAAGAAAGTCGGCGAAAGGCATAAAAGGCAAGTGAATATTTTAGATGAAAGAAAGAACAGCGGTGTGAAGGAAAATATAGAAGGAATAAATGTTAATATATGAAAGCGTGTCTAAGTTTTTGTTGGCGCAAGGAGACGATGATCGCGTGCATGCAAGAATAAAACACGTAAATATTTGAAATTAAAAGGGAAGACGGCGGTATGAGAGAAGATGAAGATGAAATTAATGTACTATAAATATACGCTGACGTTTCGAAATGTCTCTAAGCGCAGAGAAACGAAGCTTGAGTGGGCAAAGAAGTAAAAGACACTTACATATACCAGGTAAAACAGAAGACGGCTGTGTGAGAGAAAATGTATAGAGTAAGTAAATGTACTATAAATATATGGAGGCGTTTTTGAGCGTCTATGAGAGGACAGGGACGAAGATTAATTGGACGAAAAAATAAAAGACACGTGTACATATATAAGGTAAAAGAAAGGACGGCGGCGTGAAAAGAACGTAGAAAAGAGACAAACTATAAATCTATGAAAGCGTTTTTTTGCTCGTCTATGAGTGGAAAGGGGCTTTGATTAATCGGACCAAGAAATAAAAGACACTTACATATATTAGGTAAAACAGAGGACAGCTGTATGAGGGAGAATATAAGTGGAATAAATGTATAACGTGTAATGATGCTCCTAGAAATATTTGAGCGCAGAGAAATGAAAATTAAGTGAACGAAAGAATAAAAGGCAACTGAGTGTAAGGGTAGGATGTTCAAAAAGGGAGACAAACACTATTCACAAATTGTAGGATGACGTGCAGTGTGAATGAATAATGAGGGATGTGACAACGAGCAAGACAACACAAAGGAGAGGAGTATGTGAAGAGCCTCAGGTTTATGAATAGCCTGAACCATATTAGTGAAGTTTCTGAATGGAGGTGCGTAATGAGGAGGAGTGAATGCGCAAGTGTGACGCGAAGGGCTGAACACGTGATAGAACCGAAATGAGGTGCATAGGTCTAAAAGTTTGAAGTGTAGCTCGTGTATGAAAATAAAAAGAGAGATTGATGTATGAAAATAAAATAAAAATAAATGTACAGGAAGGTATCTCATCTACACATAATCGATCTTTACAACTGCATTCTTTGTCTATCATTATTCTTTAACCATCGATCTTGAGCCGAACCAGGAAACAGAAAGAAAAACGATCTATACAAACGTTGAAAGACAAGAAAAGTGAAGTGAAAAAATGAACACAAGTATATGAAGGAATATGAAAGCAAGAATATAGAAATAAGTACGTGTTTATGATTACCGTTGCCACATTTTCTAAGCACCAAACTCCTACGCTGGAAATCAACACAAACGATAAGAAAAGAAAGAAAAAAGAAAGGAGTAAGAAAAAAAAACATTCTAACATTCTACATTAGACTCAAAGCAAAGAGATAGTCTGAGATCAAACGTTTTGAAATATAAAAGTAAAAATAAAAGAGCATTTGAACAAAAAAAAAAAAACGTGGCTCAAAAGTCCCTCGTAACGAAAACCTTTACCGCTTAGAAGGAAAAAATGAAAACTCGTCCTGAACTTTGAGATCAAACGTTGTAAAGTTTAAACGTTCAAGTAAAAACGCCTAAAAAAAAAAAAAAATCCTTTCATGACTTGACGATTCTCATAAAAAACATCAACACTTTTTCTGATATTTATCATCTACTCTCTCTCTCTCTCTCTCTCTCTCTCTCTCTCTCTCTCTCTCTCTCTCTCTCTCTCTCTCTCTCTCTCTCTCTCTCTCTCTCTCTCTCTCTCTCTCTCTCTCTCTCTCTCTCTCTCTCTCTCTCCCTCTCTCTCTTTCCTCTCTCTCCTTTCTCTCTCTCTCTTTCCTCTCTCTCTCTCTCTCTCCTTTCTCTCTCTCTCCCTTTCCTTTCCCTCTCTCTCTCTCCCTTCCCTTTCCCTCTCTCC
>NC_059304.1:11813892-11821392 GCF_017591435.1 Portunus trituberculatus | reverse complement strand
TCCAGTTCACTATTTTGCTCTATTCTAAACATTCTATACAAAACTATCCTACTTTCTCATCTCGCTCTTCCTGTACACATTCTGTCACTGTAGGCTCTTCTTTTCCTGTTCTATTCAGCTTTCTTCTCTTCCACTAGCAATCCTCTTTTCAGCCTTCGAGGTTGTATTTGTGAGGATTGTCCACCTGGTCTCAGAGAAAGTCCAGTTGCGAAAGTTGGTCCACTCGTATAGTATAGGTATTGGATGTGTGTGTGTGTGTGTGTGTGTGTGTGTGTGTGTGTGTGTGTGTGTGTGTGCGCGCGTGCAGCCATTGTATCTGCTTTTGTCCTTCTCTATGTAGATTCTCGGAAATTTACGGTGAATAGAAAAGAGGATGAGTCTCGAAAGAGGAGAGGAAGTAATGAGATTCCTGGAACACGCATCTCTCCGTTGTTGTTGTTTTTTTTTTTTTTTCTTCTAAGTAAATAGCTTAGGTTTCTCAGAATTTCTTTTACCTTACAATATTCTTCCATTCACTTCACTGTGGCATATACTTTAGGTACATACATCTACGCTTAAGTTATAGAATTTATTTTCATTTATGTTGATTTAGCTAATACTTGATTCAACAAGGTAACATTCCCTCCTTAGCCAACACTATGCACTTTTACTCTTCACACTCTCCTGCACCCAAACCACATAAATATTCTTTGCAACACATTCTAATCCTCAACTTTAAACGCTTTCTTCCGCGATTCTCCTCCTTCAGTTACTTTAAACAATATATTTTACTCATTGTTCTTTACCTAACGACTTCTCCTTCCTTTCACGATGTCTCCTTTCTGTAGTGTAGTCGGTTCTAATGAGGAGTTCATAGCTTCGAATCCTTACAAACGTTAAACACTTGGTTCATTAAAAAAAAAAACAGAAGAATCGGACCAGGGTGTTTTATTAGTTTAGAATCAAAAGTTGTGTTGAATATTTGAATGGGTGCACATAAAATAATAATGATATCTGGCCTGATAACCTTAGAGTGAAGTTTTCTTATTTCCTCGCTCCCTCAAGACACTACACTTTCACTCACATTAAACCACGTAATAAATACATACTCTTTAATTATCCCTTACGACACTTTCCTCCTTAACTTGCCTCCTTAGCCCACTGTAGGCAACGTAATATAATCTTCACTCTATAATTAATAGCCAAATTTAACCCCTTCGTTCCCTTTAAACGGCCTAGATTTTCTCCTTCACTATAAAACCTACGCTCTGACTTTCCTGCCACGATCACCCAGCTGCCCAAACTTCTTGACAATAAGAATGAACTTTGCATACGGAAAAATTATAGTCTAAACTTGGTTCCATATGGATTATTTTGGTCTGCCATAGTCGCCAATCTCTCTCTCTCTCTCTCTCTCTCTCTCTCTCTCTCTCTCTCTCTCTCTCTCTCTCTATCCCTAAAGCTTAATGAACTCTTCTCAACACTTTCCACTCGCTACTAAATCTATTCAGGAGATAGGAATCCCCTTTACTCGGACCTCTAACGTGTCGCTTATTTTCCTTCCTTCCTTCCTTCCTTCCTTCCTTCCTTTCTTCCTTCCTTCTTTCCTCCCGTCCCTCCTTCCTTCCCGTGCTGAGTGGAGGGATCAAGGAAGCTCTCGTTTGAGGAAGAAATCATGTTCTGGGATTCATTATCGCTGTGTGTGTGTGTGTGTGTGTGTGTGTGTGTGTGTGTGTGTGTGTGTGTGTGTGTGTGTGTGTGTGTGTGTGTGTGTGTGTGTGTGCATCCAGCTTTTTGACGCAGATACAAGGTTCTCTTAATAATGTACTGTATATGATGCTATTGTCACCTAGATAATTAACTCTCCTTTCCTTCTCCTCCTCCTCCTCCTCCTCCTCCTCCTCCTCCTCCTCCTCCTCCTGCTTCTCCCTCACCTCCTCCTTCTCTTTGTCATTCTTATCTTCCTCGTTCGCCTCTTCCTCCTTGCTCTTCTCGTCTTCGTCGTTATCGTCACCTCTTTCTCTCTCCCTTGTCACTTGCATGTCCTCTTCGTCCTTATCTTCTTCATTTTCATCTTCTTCCTTCTCCTCCTCCTTCTCATCTTCATCATCATCATGTGACATCCACCACCACCACCACCACCACCACTTGTTATCACCCTCACGTGCCAAAGCGTCACATCACCTGGCTGGACTGGGACGATGAAGGCAAATGTCCCTCGTCACCATGGCAACCACGACGCCCAAGGCAATGGAAGAAAGGGGAGGAGGAGGAGGAGGAGGAGGAGGAGGAGGAGGAGGAGGAGGAGGAGGAGGAGGAGGAGGAGGAGCAGGAGGAGGAAGGAGAGAGGACCTATTTGAATGTATTTTCGAGACGTTATCATTACTGGATCGTTTCGTTCGATGCCTTGATGACCAAAGAGAGAGAGAGAGAGAGAGAGAGAGAGAGAGAGAGAGAGAGAAGAAAAGAGTTTCTTTCAGTTCTCATATTATTTGAAAACGACGAAAAACAGAGATCCTGTAGATAAATCAGAGGTGTGTGTGTGTGTGTGTGTGTGTGTGTGTGTGTGTGTGTGTGTGTGTGTGTGTGTGTGTGTGTGTGTGTGTGTGTGTGTGTGTGTGTGTGTGTGCGCGTTTACTTTCCACGTTTCATGCATCACTGAATCCTTTCCCTCACTCTTTCTGTCTTTTCCTCTCCGTTAATTCCATTCTCCTATCCTATTATCTCCCCTCCTTTCCTCCTCTTTGTCTTTAGTACACTTCCCTTTGCCTTTCCCACGCAAAGCTCTCCCTTTCTTCCTCTCTCTCTCCCTCTCCCCCTCTACCGTTCCACTGGTCATATTATTCTACCATTCCCTCTTCCCTCCTCTTAGCTTCTTCTTATTGCATATCTCCCTTACATCCTTCTTTTCATGTTGCCACAGCCTCTAACACCACCGCAGCCTCTCTAACACATCATTTCCTCACCTTACCATCCCACTGCGCGCCACACTTCACCACTACCGCCCTCGCTGCACAATTTCCTGCAATTTGCCTCCTCTCGTGTCTATCGCTCCCTATAACATTAGTCTCATCCTCCCCCACAGGAACACGCTCGACTGATGGTGGAGAGGCCGGAGATTAAGGATACTCAGGCAGGATTCGAAGCGCTTGGTGGGCGGTGTGAATCCTGCGGCACGTGCACGGACAGCTGTCTCAAGAAGCTGGGGTTGGAGCATGAGGACGGCTCTCGCTCCCCGTCCAGCATCTCCCCGAAATCAGAGAAGATGTACACCTTCTTCGAAAAGTCTCTGTCGCTGGTGAGCTCTTCCCCCACCAGGTTTGGCGACCACCTGGTACCGCGAGAAAAGAGGAGTCACTCTCTAGCCACTCCTGCAGCCATGGCCAACGTGGTGCACTTCCAAGAGCTGCACAGCCGCCACGCCGAGAGCCACCTGTTGCGTACTGTCAACATGGCCGCCTCCAACGCCGTCCTCTCCCGCATCTCGGCGCGTCTCAAGGCCGTCACTACCGCCACGCAGCAGGAGTCCGTGGAGGAGGTGGACGAGGAGGTGGAGGCTCAGGCCGCAGCTGCCAGCCCAAGAAAAACCCACCGCCACCATCATCACCACCACCACCAACACAATCACCACCATCACTGTCACGGCCACGGCCACCACAGCAGCGCTACCACACCCCAGGATGCCGCCAGCTCCCAGCAGAAGGCCCACGGCGGTACCACCCCCACCACCAGCACTACCGCCGCCGCCTTCCCATCCCCAGGCAGCACTGCGCAGGGCAAAGTCAACGCAACCGCAAGCAACGCTACTGGTGGGATCACGCCTACTCAAGCTAAAGACGGCGCCTCACCAACTGACGAGGCGCCATCCTCCGCAAACGCTGGGAAGGAGGAGGGACTGAAGCAAGCAGAAAACCATGAATCAAAGAATGAAGGCAAGGTAGGAGAGGCAGAAGAAACGAAGGAATCAGCGACAGAAAAGTCCACTGACGACGCGGAGAAGGCCTCTGGTGAAGTGACCGACTCATCACCACACGCACCACAGGAAGCAACACCCGAGGCTCAAAATGTAGACGGGGATGAATCAGCGACGTGAGCTCTTGGATTGGACAGTTATAAGATAAGCCCTGCTTTCCTGTGGGCTCCTGTGGGCCGACGTGGGAGAGTGGCAGGTGTGGGCCGCTACGCCATGCCCTTGTTTAAATATATTGATAAACTGATACATTTACCTCCTGTGATAACCCTGTCGTCTCATTCTCTATCTTTATTCCCTTGGCTGCCTTGACGAAGCCGTTTAATGTCAGCCTTGTTTAACATTTCCCACCAGCATTAAACAGGCTTCAGTGAGGTTTGTATTCCCTTCAGTCTTGAGTTTTTTATATATCTTGAAACTCTGAACAATGAACAAAGGGCAACACTTTGAAAAGAGACCAACTGTATCTTTGCTAGTGTTTGAAAGGGAGCACAATCCCTACACCTTATTTTCATTTACAAACCAGAAGCAAATTTTGCGTGGGTAATTGCCTCACGCTCCTTTCAACACTTTTCTATTCTTTTTTACTCTGGTTTTTTTCATTACTAAATGCTGAAAGTCGTTTTGGAGTGTTGGGAGTGACTGATGACAACTAACGTTTCAAATATCAAGGGAAAAAGTGTTGTTTAGACTCCTTGATCTAAGCTTTTTATTGCTCCTCCTGACAGTGTGGCCCTCGAAATGTTCTGAAATGTCTGGGAAATTAACGGCGTTCAAAAGGCGGCTTAGGTTTCTTGCCTTTCCCTCAACGTCCCGCCAAGCATGTCTGGCGGGACTCTGGCAGCGGAACCTGTGTATCTCCTGACACACACACACACACACACACACACACACACACACTAACACCAGCACAATACCGTCACAACTTCTACACTATAACAAGACAGTACTTTGGTTCTTCTGTCTACCTACATGTCTGTCTGTCTGTCTGCCTGTCTGCTTGTTAATCTGTTTGTCTGTCTGTCTGTCTGTCTGTAAGTCTACCTGCTTGTATCTATCAATAAAGAGACTACGTATGCATGAGAGAATATGTATGTATGTATGTATGTATGTGCATGTATGTATGTAAGTATTTCGGTATGTGTGTTTATATGTATGTATGTATGTATGTATGAATGTACACGCAACACCTTACTTGCTTGGCGCACATAGTAAGAAAGCGAGAAATGCATTACTATAAATACAACGTTACTGTAATAGATGTCAGTGTACTAATGTAATATATAATGTAATAACTACGTAATCGATCTTAAGAATACACTAATCTCCTTCCTTCCTTCCTTCTGTCCTTCCTTCCTTCCTTCCTTCCTTCCTTCCTTCCTTCCTTCATCCCTTCCCCTTCCCCTTCATCTTTATCTTTTCTCTCGTTATCCATTCCGTTTCCTTCCTTACACTCATATCTAATTATAATTCTTCACTTTCTTTCTTTGTCCCTTCCTTCCCTCCTGTTCCTTCCTTCTCTGTCCATTCCTCCTCCTACTCCATCTATCCTCTCCTTCCTTCCCCCCTCCCCTCCGAGGCTGTGGAGTCTTAAGCTAGTGTAAGTACGAGAGAGAGAGAGAGAGAGAGAGAGAGAGAGAGAGAGAGAGAGAGAGAGAGAGAGAGAGAGAGAGAGAGAGAGAGAGAGAGAGAGAGAGAGAGAAACTATATGTATGAATTCACATTTATGTATATATGCACCGGTATGCTTTGTCTAATCCCAGTATTCATTTGCATTAAATATATCTACATACATGCATACATACATACATACATACATATACATGATACAGTAATGTATTATATAGCTACGCACACGTGTAAATATCATCTATGTACGTGCAGTAAAGGCAAGCAGTTCAATTCAAGTATTAAAAATAGGCTAGTTTACACACACACACACACACACACACACACACACACACACACACACACACACACACACACACACACACACACACACACACACACACACACACACACACACACACACTATTGAATCAAAGAGGTTTATAATCCCTGTGTATTTAGAGAGAGAAATGTTTCAATAAAGCTTTCCCTCCTGCGTTCTGTTATGACCCGGAATGTAACTCTCTCTCTCTCTCTCTCTCTCTCTCTCTCTCTCTCTCTCTCTCTCTCTCTCTCTCTCTCTCTAACCATCTTCATTTATCAATCTTTCTATCTTTCTACCTGTCTATTTCTATTTATTTACCTGTTTGTCTTTATGTATATATCTATCAATTCATTTACAAATATAACTCTCTCTCTCTCTCTCTCTCTCTCTCTCTCTCTCTCTCTCTCTCTCCATCTTCATCTTCCAGTCTTTTTATTCATCTACATGTCTATCTTTATCTATCTACCTATTTACCTATATATCTATCTGTGACAATTTTTCCTTCCTGCCTGACTTTTTAAGGGTGAACTGCACAAAAAGAAAATAAAAACTTAAAGAAAACAGGAAATACGTGATAAAACACATCACCGCTTTCTTCTCCTCAGTTATCGTCGCTCCAAGAGATGAAGGCTGTACAAGAGAGACTCCTTGCCCATAAAAAGAAGAAAGAGATGCAGACTAGTGACAAGAATTAATGTTTATAAGATAGAATATTTATTACGCAAATGACGAAGGCACTGAAGGAGAGAGAGAGAGAGAGAGAGAGAGAGAGAGAGAGAGAGAGAGAGAGAGAGAGAGAGAGAGAGAGAGAGAGAGAGATGGAGGGAAAGCGATCCTAAAATAGATACGAGTGGTTACAATGAAAGTTAGTGAGGAACATGACTAAAGGCATTCAAAAAAGAGAGAGAAAAAAAATCAAACACGCTCCAGAAAATGTCGTGATTTTGTCAGCGTTTCATTTGCTTTTTAATTAAACATTTCTTTTAATCCCAGATAAGACTAAGATGGTAGATAAGACTAAGATGATGAAATGCATTATAAACACTACATTTTCTCCCTCCTTATCTGCCACGTGTAGGCTTACTAATTTAGCTTTCTTTTCCTCCTCCTCCTTCACTTTCTCCTTCTCCTCCTCCTCCTCCTCCTCCTCTATATTCTGAAGCCTTTCCGCGTCTCATGTCAACAACTTCAACTGGCTGTGATGGAAGTTACAAGGGTTTCTCAAGGCTTATTCGTGATTGTAGTGGAAGATATGAGGGTTTTCATTATTGCAGTCGATATGGTAAAAGTTTTGGAGGCGTTTTCATGATTGCACTGGAAGATATTAGGGTTTCTAAGGGAACTTTTCAATACTGTAGTCGAAGTAATAAGGGCTTTCAAAGTGATGAGGAAACGATAAGAATGATGAAAAAAAAAATGAAAAAAGTAAAAAAAAAAAAAAATTAGTAAACGACAGACAAGAAGAAAAATGTGAATAAAAAAGATGCATGTGGTGGGAAGAGAAAGTGACAGTAAAGAAAGAAAAGGAGAGGGGGACAAAGAGGGGATGTGACAGCAACGACAGAAAGGAATAAGAGAGAGAAAAAAAAGGGGGAGAGAATGACAGAAAGTAAAAAAA
>NC_059304.1:11798892-11808892 GCF_017591435.1 Portunus trituberculatus | reverse complement strand
GGAAGGGATGAAGGGTGAGGACTTAGAGTAATAGAAGAGCTGGAAGACGTGGCGTGGGCAGCATAGGGTGAAGGAGGCTGAGAGGTGCGAGGGAGCGTTTCGTGTTGGAAAGTGGAGGGTTGCTCTACGGAAGGAAGGAAGGAAGGAAGGAAGGTAAGAAGGAAGGAAGGAAGTAAGGAAGGACCGCTCTCATCATTTCTCATTTTCACTCTCACTGCAGCGATGGATAATGAAGAAGGAAGCGCGTTGGAGTCGAAGGCTTCATCACCATTGTTACATTATCAATATCACCTCCGCACCACCATCAGAGAAAGAAGGATACGTTGTGACAAGAACAGAACAGCTATTAATGTCACATCATCACCATCACCACCGCCACAGCACCACAACACTAGTAGATCTATCACCATAAACTACATTCCACTGGTTAACCTCTTCAATACTGGGATGTATTTTTATCACGAGTTTTGGATGTGATTAGACGATTCTATTGACATTAGGAAAGGTCTATGGAGATCAAAAGATTAATGGTCCTGAGTCTTCACTATTTCAATCCCCACACAAGTTTCTGAAGCTGTAGAAAATCGCCAAATAGTAACTAGAATGAATATGAAAACGTGTCATTAAAGAAAAGAATGGAGAGAATAAGAAAAGACGCTTCATAAACTTAGACCAGAAAAAAAAAAAAACATATCAAAACAGAGTGGTAGGTGACAGGAATAGATATAATAATCACGCACAGTCACAAGGGAGATAATGTCTCCACTAAGTAGCTTTGAAAGATCACTTGGATGAAATTATAGATATGGGTGACACGTGGGTGTATAAATGGACATGGTTTACACAGGAACAGCCACGTGTTGGCCTACTGGCGTCTTGCAGCTTCTCTTGTGGTCTTGCGTCACTCACCCACTCCTTCTCCTCACCGCCATTACATAAACAACACCAGGGTGGCATTACAGCACTTCAGCACTTCAGTCTCCTCAACTCACAAGCACACACACACACACACACACACACACAACTAACAGCTATTATTTTCCTCTCGACGTACGTCATTCTCTCTCTCTCTCTCTCTCTCTCTCTCTCTCTCTCTCTCTCTCTCTCTCTCTCTCTCTCTCTCCTCGGGTTGCTAAGCGTAATACTCCTCATCATCACCGTAATGGGGACCAACACTTGCTCACATTCACGGCACGGCGAAGATGCTTGCCATTCCATTTTGTCGCTTCTGAGAGAGAGAGAGAGAGAGAGAGAGAGAGAGAGAGAGAGAGGGGATAGGCATAGTTATCACCATCATCAACACCTAACGAGTGCACATGAGCGTCACCAACACGACACTGCCTCGAATGTAAGTAAGACGAGGATTCCTTTTATCACAGTGTTTGTTTGCGCCCCAAGCCAAGAGCCAAGGTTTTCTCCCCCTCCTCCTGCCTCCCTTCCTCCCTCCCAACGCCTCGCCGCGCCACCTCCTCCTGCTGTTTATAAGGTGGTTGCCTATTTATTTATTGACTCCAGGCACTTATTTACTTATTCACTGGTGAGTATTTCCTATTTACATACTGCTAGGAGGGAAGGAAATAATCTCGTGGTGTGGGGAATGATGATCCTTCTCTCTTTCGTGTTGAATTGCAAGGGTATACATGATTGGTAGTGTTTTTAATCTTTTTATGAATTAATATTTTTACTTTTTTTTCTTTCTTTTATAATTTGGATGAACCTAAAGATCGCTTCCTCCCACTTAACGTCTCCTATACAAGCCATTATTATTCTTTTTCACATTATAACATGTTTGCAGTGTACGTCGTAACCTTCCAAACTAACTAGGTCATAAAAACGTCTCCTAAACCCTCTATTAATTCATTTTGTAAGCCACCACAGCCAGACTCCCTTGAGCGCGAGCCACAAAACCCTGACCCTTTCTTCCCTAATCTCATTATGACCAAGAACAATAGCAGCATTACGCCACAAACACCATTCATTTCACAGACAAAGAGAAAACATTATACTTCGTTCCGGCATACTAAGAGGAAGCATCAGCCTGAACCAGAAGCACAAAGGTGAAATAGTTCCTCTCTCTAAAACGAATAGTAACGCGCCACAAGTAGTCAGAATAGAAAAAGACTCCACTGGTGGGTTTAGTGCACCACCGCGAGGGAGCAGGAGACTACAAATGACCGCACTTACTACAACGCACCGCTCGTACCCAACACCAAAGCTAACAGCCGGCATGTCATGTTCCCGGGAAGAAAAATACACAGTTTCGCTCATTCATTTAACAAAAGTAGGAGGTAACCGAGCGACTAAAGGGTGCTCAATTATTTCAAGTAACAAATTAACCCTTAACATGTCACTAAAATAATGACTTTCACAGAGGAAAAAAAAATGTATGTGTGTGTATATACGAGTGTGTGAAATTACAAATTCATGCTTCTTTTCAAAAAGTTTTCGTGGCTTGTCTGTCAGTCAGGATTTTTTTTTTTTTTTTTTTTTGTGTGTGTATTTCCTTTTTTTCTATTTTTTTTTTTTTTGTTTTCTCTGACAGGCAACATTTCCCTTAAAATAAAAGATGAAAAAACAGTTGTATATTTTTTCATATTTTTTGTTTTGTTTCATACTTTGTTCATCATTGTTCTCGAGCATATTCAGTTCTACGTATTCTTCTGTATTATATTTCATAGAAACGCATCATTACGTATCGCTGTCTTCCAAATGAGAAACTATGTAAATTAAACTTTAAAACAAACCAACATGCAAGCTTTCTTTCCAGGTCATTCTAATTCCTCTCCAGTTTCTTTTTCTCATATTTATTTTTCTTTTTTCAAGTATTCCTTTTCACTTGTGTTTCTCGGACAGTGTTACGTCTCCTCCCAACGCGCCTTCTTTTCCCGGCAGCACACGCCACAGGCACACCTCACTCCTACACACGAGTCGCCGGCTGTCCTCTGAGGAATTATCTTTACATTGTTCTTTTGTCCCTGCTTTGTTTTTCTACTGGTGGTGGTGGTGGGGGTGTAAAAGTAGTAGTAGTAGTAGTAGTAGCAGTAGCAGTAGCAGTAGCAGTAGTAGTAGTAGTTTGCTATTGTTGTTGTTGCAGTTGTTATAGTTGTTGCTGTCGTTGTTGTCGTCGTCGTTGTTGTTTTATGAAAGAGTGAATCTGGCCAAGAGGAGCAAAAGAAAGAACACCATGGCCTACTGAGGTGCCAGTCCCAAAACTAAAGAAAAACGACTAAATGGATTATCCAAAATCGGAGGATAAGTGTCTTGCTGTTGTTGTGCTTTTAGCAACGACAACAACAGCAGCAGGAGTAGTAGTAGGAGTAGAAGAAGAAAAGCAGTACCCATAACAACAATACGAAAGCAGGAGACAGTACAACACTTCTCAAGCCGGACAGCTGTGTCGATGAGCAGTACGTGTCATCTTAGCCATGTATTCTGAAACACTTCCGCATCATACCTTCACTATTCCAAAAGGCTCTAGTTAAAGCTACATCGTTTTTCAGGGATCTTTTTTATGATTATAGTGATACATTAATAATATTTCTACATTATCAGCCCCTTCAATACAGGGACACATTTCTACCTTGAGATCTGTGTACGATTAGACCATTCATTCTATTTACATTAGGAACGGTCTATGAAAGTCAGAAGATAATGGCCATAGTCTTCACTATTTTAATCCTCCACATAAGTTTCTGAAGCTAATCATTCATTAACCTTTGAAAAATAGTTGTGGCAAAAACAAAAAGCAAAACTGTTTCTCAATAAGAGCCTGGTGTTTGCTCCTCCTCCAATGCTAAGGACGCCTCGTAACTAACATACATCTAGCGAGCGATTTCCTCACACCACTGGCAACAAGAGAGGAGGGTTGGTGTGTACGTGACGCGGCTATAATCTAATCTAATGGAAGGAAATCGGCGCCTGAGTGGATGGTGGAGTGCGTTTTGATGAGGGGGAAGGCGTGTCGTTAACGTTGAGTGCTGAGATATGAGAGAGAGAGAGAGAGAGAGAGAGAGAGAGAGAGAGAGAGAGAGAGAGAGAGAGAGAGAGAGAGACAGACAGACAGACAAAGAACATCACTTCAAACACGAAACGCAAAATCAATTAACGTTGTGGAAAGCGGAGTGTGGAGTGAAGTGGAGAGTGGAATGGAGTGGAGAGAAGTGGAGAATGTACTGCTGGGAGGAGGACGGTAGCGGCGGTGTGCAGGCACAAGAGGTGAAGAAGGTGGAATTCAGAGCACAGGGGAGTGAAGAGACTTGAAGGAAGAGGATAAGAGCAGGGTACACAGAGGTTGGAACACGAGGGAACTCAGGGACTAGAAGGGAGGGTGGCAGGAGGGAGAAGGACCAATATATTCTTGAGAGGCATTTCGAATGAAAACTTTCTTCTAGTGTGTGATTTACAAGTGCAGGCCAGGTCAGAAGCCAAGGAATCCTCTGCACTCACTTGTATGGTTTGTCTTCAATCTTAAGGCCTCTAATTAGCTGATAATCATATACAATCTGAAAAAAACCTCATCGATGGGTTTTCTCCGTAAATCAGAGAGAAAGAGCAAGGGAGAACACTAAAACATATTATGAATTGAATCCATAAAGATGTTTGATTTTTCACTAGAATATAATAACGTAAGATAGTATAGGAAACTGCAAGAAGCAGTCAGGCTTACACGTGGCAGTTCCCATATAAAACACACCTTATGTTCACCTGTCATATTTATCTATATATCTGTCTCATCTTCTTTCAAAACACTCTATTGACTTGGCACCTGGATGCACCTCAGGCAGTGTCTTCCTTAATATTATTGTCCTGTGCTTTGCGCAAACTCCATGCACAGAAATGAAGCAATAAGAAGGTCAACGCCAGGTCCCACCGAGACTCGAACTCGGATTGTTGGATTCAGAGTCCAAAGTGCTAACCATTACACCATGGGACCGACAAGTTGGAAGGTTTTGTCTTAATTTATATACAGGGTGTTAGTAACACCTTCTTTGATTACATCCGATACAGACTTGCGTGGGGAGCAGTTTCGATATGAGTATCAAGATAAAGTTTGGAATATAGTACATCTTTCATGCAACGCTTCAGGGTCTACTTGTTCCATCCTGATGAATAAAAGAGAATAAAATAACAAAAAAATCATCTTTTCACCCTGATTATTGATTATGAAACACCTGGATTCTGAAACGTTGCATTAAAGATATAGATTCCAATCCTGATCTAGATTTCTATTCCTTATCGGATGTAGTCAAAGAAGGTATTACTGACACACTGTACATAATTTAAGACAAAACTTTGCTCCTTGTCGGTCCCATGGTGTAATGGTTAGCACTTTGGACTCTGAATCCAACAATCCGAGTTCGAGTCTCGGTGGGACCTGGTGTTGACCTTCTTATTGCTTCATTTCTGTGCATGAAGGCAAAGCAGAAAGCAAAAATTTTGTCTCAGGTGTAATCATTATTTCTTTGAACTGAATCCAACAAAGTGAGAACGAGTCTCAGTGAGATCTGAGAGCAAGGATTCTTTTTCTCTCCCACTTCCGGTGATTTATCCTTAAGTACAGGCTCGTGTACAGGCTCGTGTAAACTGTCGACTGCTACCTCTCTCTCTCTCTCTCTCTCTCTCTCTCTCTCTCTCTCTCTCTCTCTCTCTCTCTCTCTCTCTCTCTCTCTCTCTCTCTCTCTCTCTCTCTCTCTCTCTCTCTCTCTCTCTCTCTCTCTCTCTCTCTCTCTCTCTCTCTCTCTCCCCACTCAGGAAACGTGACTCCTGCTCGGCTTCCAGTCCGCGCATGATGCAACTCAGTCAAAAGAAAACTAATGAAAACAAACAAATGAATCTGGCAACGGAAAATAAAAAAAAGAAACGTGAGATCTCAACTAATAATCTGTCTGACCTTTGAAAAATCTCTGACAAAAAAGTGGTGACACTGGAGATGGTAACGCAGAAGAGATAAAGGCACGACTGTACCATTCATTAAGGAAGGTAGCTGCTTCAAGACAGACATCCTGCCATTCGATAAATAATGGAAAACTACAACAACAACAACAACAACAACAACAACAACAACAACAACAACAACAACAACAACAACAACAACAACAATAACACCAACAACATCCATATTGACATTTTAAGTAGGAGTCAGTATAGTTCAAAAAGAAAATAAAGAAGGAAAAAGCTACAAGATTGGGTCACCACTCCTGTATTGACGCAATAATAGACGGACAGAGGGGTGGGAGGGATAAGACGAAGCGGGGTACAGTGTGGCAGTGCAGAGCGTGGCGGTGCAGGGAAAAGCATGGCGGGGCTGGGCAGGGAAGAGAAGAAAAGGCAGGAGAGGTGGGAGGGGATAGCTTGAAGGACCCTTGGCCTTAATCCCTTGCAAGTCCCCGTCAGCTGTATCCCTGCCACTTCTCCCCTCTCTGTCTCCCTCCCTCCTAGTGGCACCACCACCACCACCACCACCATCACCACCATTGTCACCTGCAGGATCCTCCAAACAGATCTGATTTTGTTTTTGTGTTTTTTTTTTTTTGCAACTATCCTATTTTGTTTGTCTATCTGTCTTTTATTGCATGCCTGTCTACCTTTCTGTCACTCCATCTATCATCTCTTGTGTGTCTCCTATGTCTGGCTGTCTGTTTGACTAATTGCCTGGTTGGCTGGCTGGTTGGATGGGTGGGTAGGTGGCTTATTTGGTGGCTTGTTGGCTGGTCTGTTAGCCGGCTGGCTGGCCGGTTGGCTGGCTGACTGCCTGGTTGGCTGATTGGCTGAGTGGATTGCTTATTGACTGGCTGTGTAGTCAGCTGGCTGGCTGGCTGCCTGGCTGGCTGTTTGGCTATCTGGCAGGCTGGCTGGCTGGCTGGCTGGCTGGCTGGTTGGCTGGCTAGATGACTGGTTGGCTGGCTGGCTGATTGGCTGGCTGGCTGGTTGGCTAACTGGCTGGCTGGCTGGCTGGCTGGCTGGCTGTCTGGCTGGTTGGCTGGCAAGTAGCAATCGCAGAGTGGCACGGAGAGGCATCTAAGCCGGGCAGCGCCACACACACCCAGCCTCCACCCTCCCTCTACCAGCGTCCCTCGCAGGTTGGTTCTCAGTGTGTGCCGTCACTACCACCACCACCAACAACAACACTTAACACTCCTATCTCTATCATCACCTCACACCACCACATCAACACCACAACTTCACCAGCGCTACTTCAACGTCGTTATATCGAACACACAGGAGAACAGTAACAGCACATCATAGTAAGAATCACTACAACTACTCTCCTCTTAACAATAACAACAGTCCACGGCAAAAGGAAAAAATACGCTCTCTGACACACCGCAACCTCCCACCACAATTACCACCACCCTGAACAACAACATCTCACGCTCGTATTCTGAAAGACACGCGTAAGATCCACAGAAGCCTCACAAACACGGAGTCCCTTTTGAGCTTCGATAACCGCAACTAACAAAACGGATACGTAAAGGGAGACAACTCTCGCGGAAAAAATAAGAAGCTCTCACTTTCTTTTTTCCCTTCGCCTTCTCCACGGTAACAGGACAAAGCAGTGAGCAGCGAGCGGTGACAGGATAACGAAACGTCCGCCCACACACACGTCCGTTAGAAAAGAACGAAACGGTGTGGTAGTAATAAGCTCCTGTGAGGAAAGACAACGTGGATAATACAAAAAAAAGACGGTGAACAGTGCAGTGGATGAGGACAAAACAAATGTTGAGCGTTGACTAAGTGCGATAGAATATTCTCAAAGTGTAGTGTAATGTTTTGAGAATTTCTTATGTGAAACTAATTAATGTCGAAGAAAATATAGAATGAGAAAAAAGTGTGTATGATCTGATGTTAGGAGAAAAAAGATAAGTGTGTTTATAGAAGTTAATTAGTGAGATACTAGTGTAAAGTGCAGTGAAGTGAAGTGTTCTGAAGAGGAAACACCTGACAAACTATTTGCTTAACGCAAATTGAAAACGACGAAGACGATGAGGCATTTCAGATTCAAAGAAGAGTATAAAAGTTTTCCGACAATTTTAACAAGACAGAGAGAGAGAGAGAGAGAGAGAGAGAGAGAGAGAGAGAGAGAGAGAGAGAGAGAGAGAGAGAGAGAGAGAGAGAGAGAGAGAGAGAGAGAGAGAGAGAGAGAGAGACTTGCCAAGAGATAAAAGAGTAATTTGTGAAGTATAAAGTTCTGAAGAAAAGTCAGGGAGAAAACTAGTTAATAACGTGAAGGATGAAGAGATGAGGAGGGCCCGGCGCTTCATGGCCAGCAAAAAGGTCGAGTGTTCAGACATTTTTTACACCAAAGGAAGACTTGCCAAGAGACCCAGAGAGTGTTTACATGAAAAAAGACATCCGAGTGCCGCTGCCTAACAAGAAAACACACGGAGAATTTCCACGCTTCACCCCAAAAAAGAAGGAAGGACAATCTGCGTTATATTTTCCGCGTCTTGCTATTCCTGTCGAGTGAAAATTGAAATAACGAAGGTGGAAAAAGACAAGAGATCCAATGAAATGCAGAATTGGAGATGTTGCTGCGTGTTCGGGTGCTGTGGTGTTGTTTTAAAAGTAAATTGAAGCTTTTAGTGATAAATATTATGCATTTCCACATGAGAGAGAGAGAGAGAGAGAGAGAGAGAGAGATTTAAACACCAAGACTAAGAATAAAGTAAAAAGTAAAAAGGAAAACACGAGACACCTGAGGCTGTGACAACCATTAGATTAAAGTAAAAGGTGAGGGAGGAAGGCGAGGGGAGGCATGAGGTAGTAAGGGGACGAGATAGGAAAGACATTGGAGAAAAGTGAGAGGAAAGGATTTAGTTGGTGAGGGGAAGAGGATGCAGGAATGGAATATTAAGAAGACAAAAGGGAAAAGAGAAAATGATGGTTTAGGGGAGAGAGGATCAAATAATGGATGAAAGGGACGAAGGAAGAGGAAGAGGAAGGGGAATGCCCGGAATATGTGAAAGAAGGGAGCAAGGAATTATTAATATTCAGAGAGAGAGAGAGAGAGAGAGAGAGAGTAAACATGAGAGGCTGCAAGGTGTCAGGTCTACATGTGGCAGTCCCCTTATAAAACATGCGTACCTATTTCCACCTCATCCTCATCCATAATTTCGTCTGATCTTTTAACATTCTCTCATGACACTAACAACATGATTACTGAGTCTATTCCATTCACCTACCATTCTATTTCAGATACAATTTATTCTTATCTCTTTCTTTATCCTATTATATCAAGTTTGAGCTCTTATATCTTGTTCTGTCCTTATTACTAGCGCTGCGAATCTTTGTCATCTTTGTTACGTCCCTTACACTACTTAAAGACCTCTATCAGATTTCTTAATTTACGCATCTCTATGGTATGTAAATTTTAAAGCTACAGTCTCCTTTCGTAAGGAATATCTCTAATCCCTTATATCTTTTGTTATTCTCCTCTCCACTGACTTTAGCAGACCTTTACCTTTTCTCTAGCTTAGGAACCAGAAATGCAGAGCAAAATCAGGTTTGAGTCAAGTGCCAAATATAGCTTCAATATTACTTTGGGACTTCCATGCTTATCTCTCCTAAACATGAAACCTAATGCACGGTTAGCTTTATTTCTGATCTTTATACATCCTTTTCTCAGACGGATATGAAAAAAAAAAAACAGTGTATAAGACACTGAATGAATGATGAAGTTTGAATTTAGTAGAAATGAAGAAATTATCAAGATGAAAGATAATAAAACATAAAAAAATTATCCAAAATGATGAGAAAGAATTAATGAATTGATGAATTAATTAACTAAATAATTAATTAATAAAGACAAATTGATACAAAAAAATCTGAAAGACTGAGACGTAAAAATAGAGATACTCGCATTGAAAAAAAGAATAAACAAAAGCATGAAAATAGAACTAATAGTAAAAAATATCAGAAAAACAAACATACATCATCTCAAATCAAGAACACCACCCTCCCTCCCTCCCTCCCTCCCCCAGGAAAAAAAATAAACAGTCAT
>NC_059304.1:11781392-11788892 GCF_017591435.1 Portunus trituberculatus | reverse complement strand
CGCTCGTCTTCTTCCTCCTCTTCCTGTTTCCTTTCCTCCTCCTCCTGTCCCTTTTTCTTGTTTTTGTTTCTTTCTCCTTTTTTTTCCTTTTTTTTTTCTCTCTCTTCATCTTTTCTCCAAGTTCTCGTTTCTTAATAGTCTTTCCTGTGACTCTTTTTATTTCACTCTCCCTCTTTCTCCTCCTCCTCCTCCTCCTCCTCCTCCTCCTCCTCCTCCTCCTTCTCCTCTTCTTCCTCTTCCTCTTCCTCCTCCTCCTCCTTCTTCTTCTTTTTCTTGCCTTCTTCTTCTTCTCTTTCTCCTTCTCCTCCTTCTTCTCCTCTTCCTCCTCCTCCTTCTTCTTCTCCTCCATTTCCAACTATGATGTCTCCTTAATTCTCTTTTTGACCATTTTTTTTACTTCCAACATCTCTATTTACTTTCCTCTTCTTCTTCCTCTTTCCTCATTCATCTCCTTCGCAGCGAGTCGACTGAAAGCAATACGTCCCTAGAGAGAGAGAGAGAGAGAGAGAGAGAGAGAGAGAGAGAGAGAGAGAGAGAGAGAGAGAGAGAGAGAGAGAGAGAGAGAGAGAGAGAGAGAGAGAGAGAGTGTGTGTGAGAGAGAGAGAGAGAGAGAGAGAGAGAGAGAGAGAGACCCTGTGTGTGTGTGTGTGTGTGTGTGTGTGTGTGTGTGTGTGTGTGTGTGTGTGTGTGTGTTTAGAACCCTCCACCACCACCACCACCACCACCACCACCTGCCACACGAGTCAGGTGGATAGAAGTAACCACCTGAGGCTTGATTGATGACTACCTGCCGAGGAGACGAGGGAGGGACAAGAGAGGGAGGGGAGGAAGGTATACCATAGGAAGCACAGGGGAGGAGGAGGAGGAGGAGATGCAGTTTCCATTTGTCATGATTTGGAAGATAAATATGTAGGAAGGTATAATCACACACGCACGCGCACGCCCCCGAACACACACACACACACACACACACACACACACACACACACACACACACACACACTGCGTATGAAATTTTTCTTCTCACGTTGAGAATACAGAAGTAGTGTACATGTTTTTGCTTTGTATGTATTTAGTATGTATACAGGCATGTGTGAATGTATGTATGTATGTATGTATCCAGATTTTTTTTTTTTTTTTACCAGACAATCCTTTAACATATGCAAGATACTTTAAAATCTCTCCCTCCACCCAGTCCCACCTCTCTCTCTCTCTCTCTCTCTCTCTCTCTCTCTCTCTCTCTCTCTCTCTCTCTCTCTCTCTCTCTCTCTTAATGAGGAGGAGTGCGTCAAGGAAACGGCGATGCAGAACAGACGCAGAGTGAAGGGAGAGTTAGAGGGGGGAGGATGAGAGATGAGGATATGGCAGCAGGACAAGGAGAGAGGAATGGAGGAGGTAGAGAAAGAGAAAAAAATAAAGACTAGTGGAAAAAGCGTCATACATGCTCCATTAAAGCCGCCCATCAGGCGCTGGTGCTCCCCACATATTACTTTCGCGTCCATAAAGTGCCTCTCGTCTCGCCCTACAGGATTACTGCGGCAGGCCAGGCGGGAGCAGCAAGCAGAAGGCACCAGGCGAGGTGTGCAGGGCGAGTGGTCACGATCCCTGCTACGTGAGTGTTGATATTACGCAGCGCGCTCCGATGCCTGACACTGTGAGCTGGTGGGTGTGAGTGTACCTAGCTGTGCTGTGGTGCTTTGCCTCAGCCCGGTGTTACATTGTGTGGTGCTTTGTTGTAGAGTTTCGGTGCAGTGTGTGGTGCTGTGTTGCAGCGTGCTGGTGCAGTGTTGTTTGTGGCTACATTGAACCAGTAGAGTGTGGTGTGCTGCGATAGAGTGGCAGTGCGGTGTGTTGCGAAAGCACTCCCTATTGTGTGATGAATCATACGATGTGGCGCATCTATACACAGTGAGGAGGTGACTGATACGGTGCGGCGTGGTAATGATCTGCCCCTGATTCCCAGGAAGGTGGCAACACCAGAGGAGTGGGAGAGGTGGCGGGAAAATGGAGATGCTTCCTCAGGTCGCCGCCACGGAGTTGTCAGGCAAGCCAGCAGCCGTCACGCTGCCCCACCACGGGTGTGTTGGACCTGAGGCAGACCAAGACACTGCCCTGGAGGCATTACAGAGTATCACGACAGAGAATGAAGCGAAAGAGTACAGCACAGAGAAAGGAGAAGAGGAGGACGAAACAGAAAGTTTTGGTCATTCGACACAGGCATTAGAAATCACCCTCAACTCTGAGCTCGAGGAAGCGCTCGCTGGCATTCACAGAAAGAAAGGTTTTGCCTTCAACTGCGACCACTTTAACTTTCCTTTGTGCGAGTGTGTGGCCAGAGCCGCCAATCCGCGCCCTAATCACGGCCGTCTTGGGCGCAGGTCCTGCCGCCGGAGTCACCGAGGGCCCACACTGGCCGACCTGCGGGACACTGGCCTCGAGGTGTTTGACGAAACCGAAGAATCTGATTTTCAAGAATCGGAGACGGAGACAGAAAACCTGTTGGCCGATACCACTGACGCAGAATCCGATTACACGGCGGGACTGGAATCTGACGTAGAGGGCGCTGTAGGTGGTGATGATCCCAATCAGCTGGCACCACCGAGCACCACTTGCCAGCGACGCGCGTCCATTGTGACCGCCGACAGTCGCCGGGATGACATCGCGCCCTCACCGGAGCCTATCAAGGTGGCAGTCTTCGGAACAGATGGGGTCGGCAAGTCTGGTAAGTGTCTCTCTCTTCCATCACATCCCTCTCCTTAAGAACACCATCCACCCAGCGTGTGAACCCTCCAGCCCTATTGCATGTATCCCCTCCTTATATTTCTCGTAAACTACAGCATCCAAATCCTCAGAGAAAGTCCCATTACCGCCTCAGAGTGGTAGGGATGGTGGTGGCGCTGCAGCTTCCACGTTACAACTTCCTCAGAAATTGGAAGCCTCCCGCACCTTCCCGGAGGGCGGGGGACGGGCCCTCCTGCCGCTGCGGCGTAGTTTATTTGGCACGTAATTGAAAATCGACTTTATGCTGTGAAGGCTGAGAGGAAGACGGGGAGACGAGACAGGATAGCCTAGAGGAAGGAAGGATATAGGGAGAACATGAGAGAGATGGAGGAATAAGAGGAGGAAAAGAAGGGAAGAAATGAACTAAAGAGGAAATTAGTGGTACACAAGTAGAGGAAAGGAAAAGAGGAAGTATGAAATGAAGAAGAAAAGGAGCAAGCAACATCCTTAACCTTCTAGCAATCCTCAAAACACACACACACACACACACACACACACACACACACACACACACACACACACACACACACACACACACACACACACACACATACACACGTGTAGAAGTGGTGATACTCAGGTTGTGAATATCATCAGTTAAAGAAAAATATGAGGAGCTCAAAGACGAGGATTGGCTGAAAATGAGATGCTAGTGGCTTGTGAGAGGAAGCGGGAGAGGGGAGAGGAGGAGGAGGAGGAGGAGGAGGAGGAGGAGGAATGAAAAGAAGAGACGGGGGAAGTGTTTTACACGTACAAGAGAGAGAGAGAGAGAGAGAGAGAGAGAGAGAGATCGCCACCATAGACCAACAAAAGTTGCTAAGAAACACCAACCGACAGAGAGAAAAATGAGAAACTGAATTAATAATGACGTAATCACTGAGAGCAGAGGAGGAGCAAGGTGGATACGGACTGTCCAGGGATGGAAAACACATGCGCGCTAACGACAGGAGAGTGACAGAAACAAATTAGAAGCGGTAAGCGGACCGTAAACTTATAATGAGGATGACCGAATAACGCTCCGTTGCAAAGCCTTAAAACTGAGGTTCGATATAAAAACCGCGAATGATGGTAGTGGTAGCGGTGGAGGTAGTGGTAATGGTGGTAGTGGCGGCAGTGATGGTGGTGATGAAGCTCGGAAAAAAAGAAGGAAGAACAAACGAAATTGTACAAAAAAAAGAAAGGAAAAATTTACAAAGATGAAAATAAAGAAAAGAAAAGAAAACATGTTAAAATTACAGCAACAATAATAACAACAACAAGAACATGACTACATCGTACTCTTCACTATAACTATCGTACTCTCGCGAAATGACAAGATCACGTCCACCTCCCTGACAGTAACACGCTCACGTCAATAATACCAGACAGTCCTACGCTCTATTACCGAGATATTTTGTGGGACGTTTCCTAGCGTCAAGAAATGTTTTGTGAGACATTATCCGAACGTCAAAGAGCGGGAAGGCAATTAGTGGTGGTCCTCAAGTCTCCGCGTCGCGTTGCAAAGCCCTACAAGACGCAGCGAGAGGAGTGTTTACGAGACGGGACACACACACACACACACACACACACACACACACACACACACACACACACAAGAGAGAGAGAGAGAGAGAGAGAGAGAGAGAGAGAGAGAGAGAGAGAGAGAGAGAGAGAGAGAGCGCACCACGTCACACAGTTTAATCTAGCTCATCTTCATCCCTCTCGCTGGCAGGTAATGAGGTTAAGACTCTCACTATTTCAATTTAGGAACTCTTGATTATTTTGCTTATGAAAAATATAATTGTTGGTGTTGAGATTACTGAAGGATGGGAGGGAATGGAAGCAATAACATTCATTCCTCTCACTGATAGGTATATGGCAACAAGACGCTCGCTATGCCCCACTTCAGCAACTCTAAGCTATATTACTTACCAAACATAATTAGATAACAAGTATTGGAATTATTAAGCTACTCTGACTCTACATGTATAACGTCTCATTGGGAAAGAAACAGCAGCCACAACACTTAAAGTTTTAATAATCTGAATTCATGAAAGTCAGAATGCGTAAGTTTTAAATAGCACGAGAAGAAAGAATAAAATATCACAAAAAATTATGTTCTTAAAATCAACGGAACAGAACAGAAAGGGAAAAAAAATACTTACCTCATACATATCATAGTAAAATAACAACATGACACTCGTTTCTGGCTCTAAACAATTCTAGATTCTACTAAAATTAAACTAGTCTACTTGAATACTCCATCAGTCCTTTTTTTGCTGTCAGTGGAAATTATACTCTGCTGTCACACCAAACCATTTACTGGATCAAACCTGCGAATCCATAGTAATCAAAAGGTTAAAAGAATCGTACAAAGCGTGCACAAAACGTTTTTAAAAGCAAAGTATTATGATATTGTTGGTATAATTAGTGAAGTAACCCTTAGATAATAAAAAAAAACAATAGCGGAGTCGAATATTTTAGCAATGTGCACATGATTATCAGTAAAGCCTGTTCACTCCTAGAAACCAGCAATACCAAGAAAAAATACTATCTTTCTTTCCTCTCTAAATTCCAATATTCAGGAAATCGCCAAACAGCTTCATGTGGACGAAACTTCTGCGTCCAGCCAATTCAGTTTCGGTCATTACATTTGTTAGTTCCTTTAGTAATGAGCTTATGAGGGTAAATTAGCTTCCCTTTTTTTTTCTTTTCTTTTTTTCTACTTTTTAAACTTTATGGTATATTCTGCAGGTTTCTTTTCCCAATGCGTGCCTTCCTGTGTAAAGACCAGGCATTCAGCATATCTTGTTAATGAATTGTACTGGTATCATTCTAGCGGACTTTTTTTTTTTTTTTTTTTTCTTAGTAACAGTGAAACTCGCGATTATCTACCTAGACATGTCATTACCGGACAATCATATCGAAGAATCAACTGTCTATTTCCTTCCTTCTTCATAATTTTCTCTTCTTTTACCTTTTACATCTCTTTTACTTTCTTTTCTTCTATTTTCTCCTTCACCTTTCTTTTCTTCCTTCAACTATACTTCCCTTCTTTCTGAATTTCACTCGTTCACTCTTGTTCTCTCTGTCTGGCTTTATGTATGTACGTGTGTCTCTTCCCCACCCACCTCCTCTCTTTCTGACTCTCTCTGAATCACAATACTTCACTCCATTAATAGAATCTAGACAAGGTAATGAGGTGAGCTTGTTGTTCACCTCTGACTGGCTGCACGTGTCCGAGAGGCGTCCCCACCAGCCAGCCATCACAGCCCTAGGAACGCAACACGGCAGCCAATTAGCGTTCACCTTAGCACAGAATACTAATGTGAAGTGTTGTTTGAGGGGCGACAGATGAGAGCACGAAAATCGAAGTTGGAAGCCTGGAAAAGTTGAATTATTGTTGAAATGGAGTGAAAGAGGGAATAGTTGCATAATTGTCCAATGACTTAGATCGGTAAGGGTCAAATTCTCATCAGAAAACAAGACGAGGGAAGGACCACTTATATTACTAAGAAAAAATCACACCAAGACTGAATAAAAGCTGAAATGAAGGCGGACGTCGGAGAACAAAAGCCAAAATACCGAAATAATTTTAGAGGACGAGAGAGAGAGAGAGAGAGAGAGAGAGAGAGAGAGAGAGAGAGAGAGAGAGAGAGAGAGAGAGAGAGAGAGAGAGAGAGAGAGAGAGAGAGAGAGAGAGAGAGAGAGAGAGAGAGAGAGAGAGAGAGAGAGAGAGAGAGAGAGAGAGAGAGAGAGAGAGAGAGAGAGACTAAAAGCACAGATAAAGGTGGAGGTCGGGGAGGGAAAAGCGAAAATATCTGAACGTTTTTTAAAAGACTTCACTGGGGAGAAGAAAAATAGTGTAGAAAAGTATATGCACGGTAAATGAAATACATGGACGACGATGAAGATGAAAAGAAACGCACCGAAATGAAATAGCATGAGAAAAATATATACGTAAAGAAAAATGAAATACAAAAAAAGTGAATGGATATGACTGGAAAAAAAGAAGAAGCTAAATTCAAATAAACTGAAAAAATAAAATAACATAAATAAAATCATAGGACTAAGTTGAATGCGATGGAGAATAGACAGAATATAATAATCATCACGAAAGTTCACGAAAAGGAAAATAATAAATAAAAGAAAAAAAAAAAAGGCAGACACGAGAATTCATTACGTTAAAACACTGAAGAGGAAAAGGGAAAAAGAAAAAAAAATCACATCATTAAAGAATTTTCCTGTTACCGGACAGACAAACGTTCACAGAGATTTTTCTTTTAAATTAACATATTCAAATTGATGGTATTGTGTTGGTGTCTTATATAAGTGTGTGTGTGTGTGTGTGTGTGTGTGTGTGTGTGTGTGTGTGTGTGTGTGTGTGTGTGTGTGTGTGTGTGTGTGTGTGTGTCTCAAAGTTCATAATGGAAGGCTTTGCTATCCACGGGGACTCTCATCTTATTTCATTCCCTCTTTTCTCTTCTCTCTCCAGCGCTAGTGGGAAAGAAGGCAAGGAGGGGAGGGCGGGAAGGATAGGCGGGTGGGTGGGCGGGCGGGCGGACGGGCGGGAGGAAGAGTAAACTGTGTGAGGGGCTGGGAAGGGAGGATGTTGAAGATTGGGATGGGCGGAAAGGATGGGGGAAGAAATGAGACAGGGCGCTGGTGGGAGGATAAATATAGGGGAAGACTGGGGTGGAGGCTTCGTGGATTGGGGAGGCATGCTAGGGTGAAGGGTGC
>NC_059304.1:11773892-11776392 GCF_017591435.1 Portunus trituberculatus | reverse complement strand
CAATTTTTTTTCTTTTTCTCTTCATCCGTGTCTTCCTCCTCCTTATCACCACCATCCACCTCTTCTTCTTTCTCCTCCACTCCTTCTCTTTTCCTATTCTTCCTTTTCTTCCTCTTCTTCACCCTCCTCTTCCTCATCAACAGAAGTTAGCGAAGTGAATTCACCAAAACTTCGGCGTAAACATATATAATTTTTGCAAGATCCATGCAAACAAAAGTCACCCTTTCCTTGAGCCTCTTCTAAGTTGGTGAGAGCTGACCACCACCACCAACACCACCACCACCACCACCACCACCACCACCACCACCACCACCACCACCACCACCACCACCACCACCAATGGCACCTTTCCTTTATCATCAACACATTCATCTACGATATTCAAAGCACTCCCTTTCTTCATTTCTACCATCCATTCAGTGACACAAATATTTGCCTCCAGCCCTCAAGCCCCACATGTGTATCTCGCCTCCATCCATCAGTGTGTTGTTACGGGAGGAGTTTTAAAGCGAGGTGTTGAAAGTCGGGTCGCGCCTCGGCCAGGACAGACAGTAAAGGCGATGTGGAAATGCAAACACGCACGGTCGTTCAGTTTATTGCTTTCCAGCTTTCTGCGAGAGTGAATTGAAGGAATGATCAGGAAATTCAAAAGAGAGGGAAGGATCCGAAAAGATAGACCAATAAAAACGTGAGTTCTAGGAAAAAATAAAGATACATGCTCGTACGTACAGGATTTCGCCGATATGAAATAAAGGAACAATATGGAAATTCAAAAGAGGAAATAAAAATAAAGAAATGGAAAAATGGAAATGTGAATGATAGCAAAAAATAAATATGCAAAACGAAAGAAGATAGAAATAGAAAAGAGAAAGGAAAAATAAATATGAAAAAGGGGAAGAAAATTGAAACTAAAAGAAGAGGAATGAAAAATAAATGCACAAACAGAAAAAAAGAAAAGATAGCATAGAAAGGAGAGAAATAAAAAAAAAAGACATTGAACGAGAAATGAAAAAAAAAATGTTCATATAGAGAATTAATACTTGTAAACTATCATCCGAAATTGGCAAGAGAGTCGTATCTCCCTGACCAATCACACTAAATCTCCCCAACCATAATGCTAACTATGTCACTCTCATGTCCCATCCAGTCACGCTTCTCCTTCACCAGTCACACCATCTACCTAGCCAGCCCATTATATCTCCCCCACCACGTCACACTTACACCAGGTCACGCTTATCTCCCCCCACCAGTCATGCTAATATCCCAAACCGACACCCAACACCACCACCAGTACTGCCCCACCAAGCACCGTCACTCCGCTTCCCCAAAAAGTGGAATAAACAAACAGAAAAAAACAATAGAGAATAAAATCAAATAGTCGAGAATGATGGCTTTGTTTGTTTGTGTTTGGGTGTCACTGGAGGTCCTGATACAAAACACTGGTGCATTGGGTATCCTCGTCAGTATTCCCGAGGTGTTCATATATCAGTCAGTCCTCGCACGTGTAATATCGCCAGCACAACAATGATCATGTAGGTGTGAAATATTCGTATGATTTTTCTTTTCCTTTTTTCTTTCCCTTTTTTACCTATTTAGTATCATTATAGGATTTTGTCGTTTAATCCATTCAGTACTGGAACGCATTTTTACCTTGAGTTTTGAGTATGATTAGTTGATCTTATTTACATAAGGAAGGGTCTGTGGAGGTGAGAAGATTATTAATTGCCTCAGTCTTCACTATAATGCATTTTTATCGTAAGTTTTGGGCATGATTAGTTGATCTTATTTACATTAGGAAGGGTCTGTGTAGGTGAGAAGATAAATGGCCACAGTCTTCACTATTCTAATCTGAAGCTGTATAAAATCGCCAAATGATAAGCAGAATGAATATGAAAATGAATGAGTTAATATTATAGCTTTTGTTATCAAAGAGTCACAAATCATCTAATAATTAATCCATTGCAATTATATCTCTCATTCAATCGAAGAGAACTGAGAGACGAAAACCAGGAAAGAATGGCACTAATGAAAGGCAAGATAAATACGGGAATAAAAAGGGAGAGCAGGTGATATGAAGTAGTTTAAAAGCTGCCTGTAGTCGTAGAGAATTGGTTAACAACGTAATTTGAACTGTTTACTTGAAGGCTTGACTATTCGATACCCTTACAAAGTTTCTTTTTTGTACTGATGCCTAGGTAAGTGGAAACGTCAAGCTGAGGAGTCGTGAAATAAAACGAGACAAAACTCAAGAGATTCTCCAGTTACTATAGCAACAAAACGTACGTGTAGTTAATCATTCTCTCTCTCTCTCTCTCTCTCTCTCTCTCTCTCTCTCTCTCTCTCTCTCTCTGTCTCTGGTGGCTGGCTTCTCCCTTTTCTCCATCTGGCGGCCGCCTGGGCACAGCTTGTCTTGTGACCAACTTCCAGCCAATATCCAACTTTGGCGTCGAGTTCAACAATAGTCCGACAAAGTGTCATCAAAACTGCGATAAACTTCTTT
>NC_059304.1:11761392-11768892 GCF_017591435.1 Portunus trituberculatus | reverse complement strand
TTACTAGCGACACATTTTGGCCTCTCTCTCTCTCTCTCTCTCTCTCTCTCTCTCTCTCTCTCTCTCTCTCCAATATGCCCACAAGCGATTCTGCAAACAAGAGAAACAAAAGAGGGCCCCTGTTTGCACCACGGCCGCACCTCCGTCCGTCCGTCCCGTCCCGTCCTGTCCCGTCCCGCCCCGCCCCGCCCACCTCACCCACAACCGCGCCAACATCACAGGAAATTTAGTGGAAGCGTCTTTCTCTTCCTTTTTCTTTCCTTCACTCTGCTTCTGGTGAGATTTTCTTTACTTTTCACTTTTTATCTCCGTTTAATTGGTTTGCTTCTCTCTCTCTCTCTCTCTCTCTCTCTCTCTCTCTCTCTCTCTCTCTCTCTCTCTCTCTCTCTCTCTCTCTCTCTCTTTTTTTTTTTTTTTTTTTTCTACGTTTTACTCTGGTCTCTGTTCATTTTCGTTTTACTGTATCTGATCTTCGTCCATTGGAGTCATTAGGTTGTCCATAAACGTGGAGCATCAGTCGATAACCAAGTAATGTATCAAGCTTTCATTGTGTTTACTGCGCAGTTCGAAGTCATCTGATCAGCTAGAAATCTATCCCAAAAGAAAAGTCAAAGAAAGAAAAGAAGTTACTCGTATTTCCAAAACATAAATAGAAAGAACACAAATAAGAGCAATATTAAACAAAAAATATCATATTCTAATCTGAAATACAATAAAAATTAGTACCAGCATAAAAAAAAGAACTGAGCAAGAAGTAAAAGAAAAAATAAGAGAAATAGAAGCAAAAGATTAGGTGCCGCCGTGGTACAGTGGAACCATGCGTGCTTTGGGATCCGAGGAGTCTCCAAGTGCACGGGTTCGAATCCTGTCCACGGTCTGAGTGCAGGTTGGGCTTCCTCACTCAGGGCAACGGTTTCCTAGCGGGTGGGCTTTGAGATAGGAGGTACCCTAAAAAGTATACCCTTTAGCCCATAAATTCCCGTGAAAAGCCCACATAGTATAAAAAAAAAAAGATAAATGCACCAGGAGAATAACAGACTAATGTAGAGAAGATAAGAGAAATATTCGCTTTACATCTTCTTACCTCATCTTAGCGAAACCAGCCCGCCTCTTTCCTCGAAACTGCAAAGAAAAAGAGACATGAAAGATAAAAGAACACACAAAACACGCAAATAAGAAAAGAAAGACAACCGAACCTTCTCCAGCTTTACCGAACAGGAGAGAATCGAATCAGGAAGTTTAGCCAATGGAGCTGATAAGAGAAAAATAATTCCCCGCCACACTATCATCTTAACGAGGGTGAATGCAGAGTGCGGGGGAAAAATATGGAGGGGAAAACTCTTGGTTCGCTCTCTGACGGTTTTATGTTTCCAAGGCTAAATGAGAATCGATGCTGCGTGTGGTGTGGGTGTTGAAGGAAAGGTATTCGAAGGTTTGCTGTTTGGGTTCCGATCACGAATTGAGATTAGCGGTATCAGTGGTCGAGGTGGTGGTGGTGAGGGTGGTGGTGGTGGTAGTGTTGTTGGTGGTGGTGGTGGTAGTAGTGGTGGTAGTGGTGATGGAAGTAGTAGTAGTAGTAGTAGTAGTAGTAGTAGTTGTTGTTGTTGTTGTTGTTGTTGTTCCAGCAGTATTAATGGGAAAGAATCAGAGGAAATGTATGAATGAGAATAAGATGAAGGATAAAAATTTAACAATAATAACAACAATGAATAACACTCAAAATAAAAATCAACAAATGAATTAGTAAATGAGTAAATTTGCTGTAACATGAAAAAGTAACAAAACAAACAAGCAGGAAAGTAAACAAGAGCAAACGAACAAACGACGTGATGATTTATGTATGTGGAGGTGTGAGGAGTGACAGTAGGAAAACACACACACACACACACACACACACACACACACACACACACACACACACACACACAGCGAGCTTCCCTTTACTCTCCTTCAAACTCATTAAATTTGAAGCAAAAAGGAGTGTTTGGGAAAAGGAAAGAAAAATTAATAACAGATTTTTAAAGTGCGCTCTTGACTTCGCATCGTTTCCTCTCTCTCTCTCTCTCTCTCTCTCTCTCTCTCTCTCTCTCTCTCTCTCTCTCTCTCTCTCTCTCTCTACCTACCTATCTATCTATCTATCTCTATTTATCTATTTATCTATCTATCTATCATTTATCTATCTATCCATATATATATATATATATATATATATATATATATATATATATATATATATATATATATATATATATATATATATATATATATATATATATATATATATATATATATATATATATATATATATATATATATATATATATATATATATATATATATATATATATATATATATATATATAAAAAGGAATAAGCATTTTAGCTCACGCGAAGGATATGATTAGCATTTTTTTTTTTTATGCTGAGACATTGATACCTCTCTCTCTCTCTCTCTCTCTCTCTCTCTCTCTCTCTCTCTCTCTCTCTCTCTCTCTCTCTCTCTCTCTCTCTCTCTCTCTCTCTCTCTCTCTGTGTGTGTGTGTGTGTGTGTGTGTGTGTGTGTGTGTGTGTGTGTGTGTGTGTGTATGTGCGAGCGTGCGTGTCGAAGCTCATTAAAACCTATAAATACTTCTTCGTCTTCATCCTCGTCCTCCTCCTCTTTCTCGTACTTCTTCTTCCCTCCTCCTCTCTCCTCCTCTCTCCTCCTCCTATTCATTAACATATCCAGTAACGATGAAAAGAAAGAAAAAAAATGCTTTCCTGGACTTCGCACGTAGATGGGACGAAGATCAGCGGCGGACCAGAGAGCCTACAGCGTCCCCACAACTTTGAGGGAACGCAAAATTCGCACCTGAGAGGCAGTGATGAAAGAGGAGCAGCGCGGCAAGGCATAGCGCGCGCTCCCTCTTACCAATTTTTGCTTTCACTCCCTCCCCTTATTGCGACAGGCAGCAGCGAGGGTCAGTACGTATAAGCAAGAGGGGGAACTATGGACAGCGACAGGCTCCGAAGTAGGACGAGGAACGGAATGCAAGGCGCGGGGATGAAAGGGAAAGAACTTTGACGGGCGGGAAAGGACGGAAAGGGACAGTTAGAGACGGATAGCGAGAGCAAAGAGAAAAACCAGCGTGGCAAATGAAAATAATAACTGACAGGTAGGAAGGGGCACTTAGACAGGTAGCGGAGGGAACGAAGGAAGGGGCAAAGTGTGAGTGTTGAATTAAGTGACGGGAGGGAAGGGGCAATTAGACAGACAGCGAAGAAAACCCCGACAGAGGAGAATAGAAATAAGTATACAGCTGGACACCACACGTAGCAGCATCAGGTGGCAGTGGCGATGCTGGCGGCGGTGGTAGCAGTGGTGTTGGTGGCGTGAAAAAAGTCGCCGGCACACAATGGGCGGGGAGGGGAGAGGGGGGATCGATAGGTAGTGTTATTTCTGCCCGGGACTCCCCTTCCACCCGCACGCTGTCCCACCCCAGCCCCACATGGCCCTGGAACATCACCTTTACCGTGCCCAGGTCTTCCCTCCACTCCTCCCTTCCCTCTGCCCCCTCCTGGTCCCACTACAAGCATACCGGTGGGGCGCACTCACCCGCTTCAGGACAAAACTTGTATGAATAAACAATCTATCCTCTGATCCCTTCGCTTGTCCATCGGGAGACGCATCAGCTATGGGGAGCGTAGAGACAGGGTGAAGTAAAGCTGGCTAGGATAGTCGTGAGAGGACAGAGAATAGAGAAAGAGGAACAAGTTTGGTAGGGAAAGGCTGGATATACCTGGGAAGGGTTGGGAATGTGGTTATAATTCATCCTTATCCTCGCCTGGCCAGGAAAGAGGCAAGGAAGGGCTTCGGAAGAGACACACGACAGTGGAGGGGAGCGGCAGGATATACTGGCAGAGATCAAGTTTGTTTTCTTCTTCTTATAGATGGAAGAGGACGTTCAAGGGAACAAAAAAGAGGAAAAAAATCATCAAGTTCCCTGTCACAAGAAGTGTCGAATAGATATATGAAGGAAGTGGATTTTGAAGCATTGAACAAAAGAATTCATACAAAGATTACTAGTTACAGAAAAATATACATTTGTCCTTTCATACGTTATTCTTTCTTTTAGAACCGTTTTATACACATTCCTGTTCTCTCTCTCTCTCTCTCTCTCTCTCTCTCTCTCTCTCTCTCTCTCTCTCTCTCTCTCTCTCTCTCTCTCTCTCTCTCTCTCTCTCTCTCTCTCTCTCTCTCTCTCTCTCTCTCTCTCTCTCTCTCTCTCTCTCTCTCTCTCTCTCTCTCTTCATTCTTCCCTCCTCCCAACTTTCTCAAAACTAATTAACTCCCACCAAAAACAGCCATTGTATAGCCCAGCACACAGCCGGGCGCCGACACCACCCAGAACAAGTGTGCACGATTCTCTATTCCACTCTTTGGTGACGTCGTGACTCTGGTGGAGCTTATGAAGTAATGGTGTTAAGCTTTTCACTGCTATGGTCTTCCTTGAACATTACGAGCACTTCAAAATGTTTCCATGGTTACGAAAAAAGCGGATTAAATTTTATCCTTATTGTAGCACGTTGGTGAGTATCTAGAATTATTATATCCAGTTGTGAAAGAGGTAAGCATATATAAAATCATTCCACGTTTGTCATCTGAAGAAATAAAGCGCTGTAAGTATCCGGGATCATAAAATGTGGAGGGAGTGAGATGAATTGCTGCCTTGGAAATGTGCCGGGCTTGGATTCAGGGAAGCTTTGGGAGCGAGTGTCAGATTACGTAACTGATGCAAAATATACAAAACAGGAAATACGTTGGAAGTGCGATGGTGAATGTAACTAACGATTTGCATAGTGTGTGTGTGTGTGTGTGTGTGTGTGTGTGTGTGTGTGTGTGTGTGTGTGTGTGTGTGTGTGTGTGTGTGTGTGTGTGTGTGTGTGTGTGTGTGTGTGTGTGTGTGTGTCATAGCGGAAAAAATACTAAAAATAATAAATACATCCTGCTAGTTACAAAATAAACTACATAAATAATAATCTAACATCGAGCAAAAAAAAAAAAAAAAAAATTATAAACCTTGACAGAATTCGTGAACAGAAGCAAAACATAAAGATTGTTTTGTTTCCAAGTAAGCTTTTGCATTATTTTGCTATTATTCTTTGCAATCAACTCTTGAATTGCTATGCTTTACGTCTTTGTTCTTTCCTACATGTACGTGAAAGATAGACCAATGAAAAAAGTGTCATTTCCACTATCACAACAACTGTTATTACTATCGATACTACTTTTATTACATCATTCACGTTTAGAATACTGACACATTCAATATGGATTACCTTCGTGATGTCTTAGCCATGCACGTGCCACATTACCTCACTCACGTCCTTCCATCCTTACACCCTTCCACACACCCAGACACCTAAGTTCGTATCCCATGCAGCCCAGCTTACTAAACTACACAGGCACATACATCCACGTCCTTGTCTCCAGTGCCCCAAGCAACGTTTCATTATGCCATCACCTGTCCTTTTCCAGAATTAACCAAAAGTTTCGGTCTTAAGAGCGGGACAAGGCTGTTGAGGATTATGGGAAGGCTGCAAGCAAAGTACCTATTAGACAATTCAAAGTTACAAGTTTTCCTTTTATCTTTTTTTCATCTGAGCTTGAAAAATGTACCACTTCCTTTGTCTTTATCAGCAACCCCTTCAACAGCGCAGCATTTTCCTTGTCTCCATTTGCAGCGACAATAGAAACGTGTCCTGCGTGAGTGAATCGAGGCTTGAGTCAGGCGGCGCGGTGTTACCAGACGGGGCGATCACCTTCAAGCCGCCGCCTCGCCTGTGCAATTAGCGGCGGAGGAGAGGTAACGCGATCAAGGTGTGCCGATGTGGGTCACGCGAGCTTACGGATACGAAGATGTTATTGGACCCCATCTTCCCCCCTACTGTACCCATACACGGCATCCCATCTTCTGTCGCCAGAACCGTACACCTCACGACCAGAAACTTCTTACCACTGTTAATAATGGAAGTAGTAGTAGTAGTAGTAGTAGTAGTAGTAGTAGTAGTAGTAGTAGTGGTAGTGGTAGTGGTAGTGTTGGTGGTAGTAGTAGTAGTAACAGTAGGAGTAGTAGTAATAGTAGTAGTAGTAGTAGTAGTAGTAGTAGTAGTAGTAGTAGTAGTAGTAGTAGTAGTAGTAGTAGTAGTAGTAGTAATAGTAGCAGCAGCAGCAGCAAGAAAAGAACGGGGAGATGTTTGAGTAGGAGGAAGAAGAGGAAGGGAACGAGAAGATGAAAACTTCAGAAGAGAAGGAGGAAGAAGAGAGCAAAGACGAGGAGAAATAAGAGAATAAGTGATGAGGAATGAAAGTGAAATGAGGATAGATGAAAAGTAAGAGAATAAAAGATGAAAAAACAAAAGTAAAAAGAGGACAAGAAGGAAAAACGCGTGCTAGTAGTAATAAGAGAAGGAGGAGGAGAGGAGGGAGAGGGAAGAGAACGAGAAGTAAGAGAATAAGAGATGAGGGAACAGAGATAAAAAGGTATACGAGCCCGCAGGTCCATAACACAGCACTGCCATGTGGATTATGAGTCTCCATTAGTGTAATCGACGGCTGACCATGGGAATCAATCAATGTCAATCTCTCTCTCTCTCTCTCTCTCTCTCTCTCTCTCTCTCTCTCTCTCTCTCTCTCTCTCTCTCTCTCTCTCTCTCTCTCTCTCTCTCTCTCTCTCTCTCTCTCTCTCTCTCTCTCTCTCTCTCTTTCTCTCTCTCTCATTTAAGGATTATCTTATCATGAGATTATCCTCAAAGTCAAACGAACCACTAATAAGCACAAGAATGTTTTTTTATACAAGAAAATGTATATATACACATACATACATACATACATACATACATACAACCGTACTCAGAATACATTGAGGTAACTATTCTTTTTTTTTCTTCTTTACCTTTCTTATTTGTTCATTTATTTTTTTTTTTTTTTTTCTTTCTTTCTTTCTTTCTTTCTTTCTTTCTTTCTTTCTTTTTCTCTCTCTCCTTTCCTTGGGACTGTGACGTACGAGGTATTATTTTCTTATGATCGAGTTTTCTTTGTTCGAAAAATGTAACTAAGCGTCATTCAGTAGAAGGAGGAGGAGGAGGAGGAGGAGGAATACAAAGTAATACAAAGGAATACAAAGGAGGACAAACTGCAACAGACCCCGAGGTCTTTACTAGGCTGTTTGTTGAAGCTATTTCCTAATTACCAGTGATAGAGACAGGACAGCAAAGCAAAAGAGGAGGAGGAGGAGGAGGAGGAGGAGGAGGAGGAGGAGGAGGACAACAACAACAACAACAACTACTACTACTACTACTACTACTACTACTACTACTACTACAAGATAATCTACAAAACGACAGTCAACTATTTAAACAACCAATCAAACGAGCAAACAGAGAAAAAGAAAACAAAAAATAACAAGAAAAAACTGACAGAAAGACCAATAAAAGGACGAGAAAGTAAATGTCTGAGAG